>NW_011888789.1:9138489-9198325 GCF_000151845.1 Pteropus vampyrus
CCATTTGGCATAAAACATATTTCTAAACCATTTTCTTGACACTTTGAATGTACATCCATGGTTTTAAGTTCCTTTAAACCTCCTCGGATTTCCGAGAGCACTTTAAAAGGCCAAATGGCTAGACTAATTGCTGGAGTTTCTTAAGTCATATTGGTATCTAACTAGAAATTAAAAAATAATAATCCTGTAGTAGTAAGAGCTGAGACAGTAGTCTGACATTAATCAGTAGAAATCTGATGTGATAGAATGTGAACTGCAGTCATTTTTGACAATTCTATCAATTAGTAGGAATTGAAATTTATCCAATAGCAACTATAGTACCACTAGCTCATTGAGATAAATTTTAAAAGATTAAACATAGGGATTAAATCCCCAAACAATTTTAGTTTTTAGGAAAAGAATTCTGGAAAGATTTGGGCAAGAATTCAAATGTTACTTTGACTATAAAATATCCAAAACCAATTTTTAAAAGTATCTGCTTTTCTTAAATTCTCTCAATTTGTATTGAACATTCACTACCTGCTTTACAGTGTGCTAGGCCATAAAAGATAGTCTGACTCAGAGTCTTGAGTTAGGAACACAAAATATGAGAGTAATGCTTCTAACACAGCAAGATAGTTTTTGATGAAAGAATAGTCTATTGGAAAGAGGGTTGAGAAGGTAGCTTAGAGCCAGAATGTGGGGTACATCGAATGCTAGGTAAAATGATTCATTTAGAGCAATAGTTAATCAGTTTCTACCCGGACTGTTCCTATAGCCTCCTAACTGATGTTCCTGTTCTCAGGCTCATCTAACACTCACCCATCCATCAGAGTGAAAGTGTTTTTCCGAATTGTAAATCTGTTCAAATCACTCTGTTCTATACCTTTCTCTGTTTCTCATTTCTTTCAGGATAAAATCCAAACAACTAAGCTAAGCACACAAGGCCATTCATGATATGTCACCTGATTTCTTCGACAGCTCATTTCATTTATACCTACCTAATCTGTCAGCTTCTTAAGTTTCTTAAAAGCATTGTGCTTTCTCGCTTTGCAATAAAGACCCCTCTGCCAAAAAGTCTCTTGATACTGTTTTTATGTATTCTTTTTACCTTTCTAAAAAGCTCCTGAAACATCTTTATTTTACATGTCTACCCTTACAATGACAGTGTAGTTTAAATACTTCCCTGTGCCTACTGCAGAACCATCGGCTTACCTCTGTTTTGACAATTATACTTTTTTTTTTTTTTAAATAAATTGCCCCTTACTTAAATGCTTTCCCTAATACTAATAGACTGTGACCTCCTTTGAGGGCAGAGATTTTGACTTTTTATTTAGAAGGCCTACAACACACATTCAAAACTCTGTTGAATAAATGGATGCTTAAGCCAATATGTAGCATGATTTGGGCTGCGCTTTAGAAAAAATAATCTAGCAGCAGTGAGAAAAGATTAATAGAGAAAGGACAATACCAAAATGTGAGAGACCATGAAAAAGTGAGGAGGGCAATGTCACAAACATTTTGTTCTTACCAGTGGCTAATAATTACTAGCGTCACTATACAGGCTCTCCCGCATGAACTCTTTTTATTCTTACTGTTCCAGCTACTACTGATAGCTGAATTACTCCCAAATCAATATTTTCAGTCTCGTTCTGTCTCCTAAATTTCAGTGAGGCACTGGAAAGGAGTAGAAATATGGGGTTTTGATTCAGATAGATCTGAGTTCTTATTGTGACTTTGACATTCATCATTATTTTTACACTAGTCTTAACTAAAATATTTTAAAACTCAAGAGCATAGGCCCTGAGGGAATAATTATTATCATGATTAATTATAAGATATAAATTACGTAAGGTTTACAATAGGGTAATGCTTTGTGTCTGATAGGTTTTCAATAATAGTAGTCATTTCCATTTGCTTACTGGAACGTGCCACCTAGACACCACAGGGGTACATATTTGAGGTTCAATTTACTATATTTCCTCCTCATACCTGATGCTTCTCATCTATTTTTTTTAAAAAAAATAATGGTAAATGTAGCCTCCAGTTTCATAAACCACACATCTAGTGATAATCCAAGACTTCCCCTTGTCCCTCAATTAATTACAAAAAACGAAACCTTTTTGTACTTACACCTTAATATACCTTGAATATGTCTAATGTCCTGCTCATGCTATCTTTAGTCAGGCTTATCTTTTATCTCCTAATAGTCTCCCTATGTCCAGTTTCAATTGTCCTTCCAATCCTAGAGCCCCAAGAGTGATCTTTCTAAAATGCAAGTGTAATTATGGCAGCCCTAAGCTTAAAATACTTTAATGGTTTCTAATCTATAGAGTAGAGTTCAAACTTTCTAATCTAGTCTAAATGCTTAAATCCTTGCCTTTATTATCAGTCTCAAGGTAGGCTCTTCCCTCACTGTACTCAAACCATGATCTCTTCCATATTTCTGATTGTATCATTACTTTCTTGAATTCATGCCTTTGTATAACTACATCCTTCTCTTGATGAACTCTTTACATTTCAAGATTGACCTAAGTGTACTTTTGGGGGTCAATTTCTGAATCTGTTATTAAAAGGATATTAATTTTCTCAAAGCATACATTAAAAATGTACATTAAACTGATCTCATGTTTAAGTAAATATTCAACTGAAGTCTATGTGAAAGCTTGCCTATGGCTTATAAGTTGCTGGGTACTTAGGGCTACAATGGTGAGCAAGATACATGTGATCCCCTCCCCAAAACATGCTATGGAAAATGAGTTGAAATACATTAATTTATTGAGTGTAAACTTCCCCCATGTTTAAGTAGACATTCAACTAAAATTTATGTGGGAGCTTCTATATGGCTCATGAAGTACTAGGTACTGGGGCTTTATTGGTGACTAAAATACACATGATCTCTTCATCAATGTAGTTACATTTTGATTGATAAAAGAAGGTCCAGCTAAATAAGCTGATCTTAACTTCTGTTTAAATCAGGGGAAAGAGAGATCTTTCAAATGTTTTTAGCTTCTCTCTTATAGTAGACTAGAATAATGAAAACCTTTATTGGGCTCCAAGATTACTAGCTAGATAAATGATATTTGCTATCTCAATGCCAGATTCTTAGGAGAGGTGGATGAAGCAGCACTTCCTTCTGGGTAATATTAGTATAAATGTTGAACATTCCATACAGATATATTATAGCATTCCATCAAGAAGTCTGTTTCAAGCCTGTATCCTAGATTTGCAGAACCTCATTTCTAATGCCTGAGGATTTCAGAGTCATGAAAGTTAAGTCAGTGTTTAAAGTTCTGTTCCTTCAAGTCAATTAAAATAATAGTTCAGTGATAATGTTTAGGTAATCCAGGAAAAAAAAGAAACAAGAAAGGCAGGTAGGTCCTAATTACAGTAGGTCACTTGAAGTCAGCCAGTTTTTCAGGATGGTTTGTCTATCTTCTCACCAAGAGAGAGAATAGATAACTAGCTCTAAGCTATTTGGAGGAAAATAAAACTTCGCAATTCTAATAAATAATGAAAATATTTCCCAAGAGTTTTTGAGCTTATTCTTAAATTTATCTGTTTTGGAATATTTGCCTTTAAGGCAAATATTATATTATATATAACACCAAGGAATGATATATGCTTTATAAATATTTTAGAAACCTTAGGAACTAATTGCTGGGGGGAGAGACTCATTAGTTATTATTTCAACATGAACAAGCCAATGTTGCAGTAATGCCCGTAGGTAAGGTGACAGAAACAATCTGAGAGAGAAACTGAATTAGGGTGTTAGTGTCTAAGTCAGGAATGGAAATCAGAAGCTATTCCTTCTTTGGCAAAGATATTCTTCAGGTACTTTAATATATTTTCTCTATGGAAATATTTCTCAACTATGGCTGCATATTAGAATTATCTGCAGAGTTTATGAAACATGCTAATGGTCAGGCCTCATTCCTAGAAATTCTAGAGTGAAGCTTAGACATTCTGGGGTATGTAACCAGGGTTGAAAACCAGTGCTCTATAGGGTGTTACTTAAATGTGTTTTCTGGGTGCAATATTTTACATATGAAGAACTCATAGTGACACAAAGATCATCTTTCCAGATCTGTGCGACCTGGTTCAGTTTCCCACTTCACGGGATTAACTCACTGCTAGAGTCCATATAACAATTTTCACTCAACAGATATAAGCAAGCCCTAAAATTAGGATTACACAGAGAAAAGTTCTGTTGCTGCTGTTAAAATCCATAGTTTGAGCTTTATCCTCTATTAACCCAAATTTCTTTTCTTAATTTAGGGTCTAGGGACTATAAAAGGTTCTTCTCCTTCTCCTTCTCCTTCTTCCTTTTCTCCCCTCCCCCTTTCTTTCCTTCTCCCTCTTCTTCTCCTCTTTCTCCTTCTCCTTTTTCTTCTTCTTAGTTGGAAAAACACAAGATTTAATGTGAGAATTAAATGAGATAATACACATGAAGCACTTAGTACAATGTCTGGCACACAGTAACACTCAATAAATGTTAGCTGTTACAAACATGAAATATTTTTTTATTCTGTTTACAGGTGTAAATGAACTAAGCACAAAAGAAAAATATTTTCTATTGCTGTTATTTGATGAATTATGTCCCTTCTCAAATTCATATGTTGAAGTCCTAATTCCCAGTGCCTCAGAATGCAATTATATGTAGAAAAAGGGTGGTTAAATAAATAATTAAAGTGAGCCTTAATCCATTATGACTGGTGTCCTTAGAGGAAGAGCAAACATAGACACAGAATATACAAAGGGAAGGCCATGTGAAGACATAGGGAGAAGATGGCTATCTAGTCAAGGAGAGAGGCCTCAGAAGAATCCAACCTTGCCAATAACCTTGATCTTAGACTTCTAGTCTCTGAAACCATGAGAAAACAAATGTCTGTTGTTTAAGCAACCCAGTCCGTGGTACTTTGTTATGGCAGTCCAAGCAAATAAATAAAATCGGCTACTCCAAAAATTATTCCGGTACACATTTGCTGTTACCCTCCACAACATTCTTTTTTGAGGACATCCTTTTTTCAATAAGAAGACTCTACTTTTGAGAACTAACCAATTCTTCATCCCTAGCCAAGTTGTTTGTTCTGGTTTATGCAATCATAGCTCATCCTTCTGTATATTTGGATTGGCATTTAAAATTACCAGAGTCAGTAATATGCAGTGAGATATTTATAAATCTTCCAGGTTAGAAAAGCTTCCTTTTCCCATGGTGTTATAAAAAAGACATTGTTTTTCTAGTGGACCTGCCCAGGGAATGGCAGAGCTCTGGGTGCTCTGGTAATTTTTGTGTTACCATGAGAAAAAAGTTTGACTGAGGACGTGGCCACGGACAATCAGCACAGAAACATATTCAGGAAAACTGATTCTTAGTTATATCTTTTAAAGCCTCAGTTGAGCTCTGCATGATTGGACAACTTCTGGAGTATTCTATTTTGTGAACAAAGAAATACCCCTTAATGGTTAAGGAGGCTTGAATTGTTTTCTTTTACTTATATATAGAGTCCCAGATAGCACATTTTGTTATTTTAATTGTGAAATTCTAGAGCATACTCTCAGATAATCAATGACCAATGTTACCACGTTATGACTGTACAAAGTCCAGGCTCTATGCTTGGCCTGGAATCTTACCTACTTCTCTGGTTCCATCTCCTATTACTTTCAGTCAAGTCCATTACACTTCAGACAAATTGGCCTTCCTAATAGGGCAGAGTTAACTTCTACCCCAGGAACTTCATGAGAGCACAGATTGTATTAATTGCTTTCATTAATCTATACTAAGTATTTAGAACACTGCCTGGCACATAACAAGCACTCAGTAATATGTCTTAGATGAATGAGTGACTTAAAAAAATTAAAAAATGCCTAAAAGAGTTTCTATTGGATGTCAACTAACTGTATCTCCCCATTATGATTTTATAAAGACCTGTCAGGCATTTTCCAACTAGAGACGTGACTTGACTTACATATAGAGAGTTGATAGGGGTGGGGCTTTAGGACAATTAACATGCTCTTGCCTCGCATGAGTTTATTTAAAGGTCTTCCAACAAGTCAGGAGAAAGAATAAGAGTTAGTTCTGCTGGCAAGAAATGCTCCTTAGGTATTACAATTTCAAAGGTTTCAAGTGATCCAGTCTTCTGAATCTAACCAAATATCACCAGCCAAGTCTCAAGATTGCAATGTTTGGCAATTACTACTCTGTTTAGATAATAGAGCCTGTGAGACTGAACCCAACTTACTCTGTAATTCAGCAACCCAGTGGTCAGACTTTAAATCTTATTTTTTACTATGTTAGCCTTTAGGTATTAAAGAGAAGAAAGTCTTTTATGGTTCAGTGGTGCTTTAACTATGGCTTAAACTAAGAATTTCAGGATTTTAACTTATAATGCAAATTAAATGCATTATAAGTTAAATGCAAATTAAAAGCACATTCCTTTTTTACTGAATTCTCACACAGCAGTCTATTGCAACAATTCCTTGATATGCTAAAGCTTCTTTTAATAGACACTTCCTTCCAGGTGATAGTACCATAGGAAACAATTATAGTAACTCTTTTGATGCTGTATCTCTTGAGTCATCAATATCCTATTTTCTAATGACATCTAGATCTCATTTCCTTGAAATACAAGCAGGTGAGATAATCAATAATTATATATGTATATATACTTTTTAGGCAGAGTGGGTATTAATACCGGGAATTAGAAGCAGGTGCTTAGGGCATCATTAGAGGGTTGAAGGAGTAGAATTTGGTTAACTTCTCCAATAATGACTCCTGAGTGCAACCACTGAGCTAGTTCAACATTAGAGTAACTGCTTTTGCCATGATCTATTTTTCACATTTAAACCCAGAGTGACATCTTTCGAATGTATTATAATTGCTCTATGATAGACAAAGTCCAAATAATTCAATTGACTTCCTTTGCTCTTTGGATAAAGAATAGAATTCCTAATGTAGTCTTAATAACCCTTTGTAGTGTGGAACCTATATTTTAGCAAGAGCTTCCCTTGTACTGTTTCCCCTAGTTTCCTTCACACTAGTCATGCTGTCTTCTCTCAGTCATTTTTCCTTTTCCTCATGCCATAGGCCTTGGCAATTTTTGGTAGATTTGATGGACTGGCTTGAACATCATCCATCCTACTTATTTTTATTTGTTTTTTTCTTGATTACAGATGCTGGAAAGACAAAAAATTCCTTTTACTAGTACTCTTGTAGCTAGGCTTTATGATATAACTTTGGGTTCCGGCAATTAGATATATGCATGTAAGAACAGCATGTGCACATGTCCACTGTGATAGATAATGTTAAGTATTTTCCTAAGTGAAGTGATTATATAAATTCCGCTTTCACCAGCGGCATATGAGAGATTTAGTTCTCCATATCCTCAGCAATACTTGGTATTAGAGTTTCTGTAGTAATTTCTCATTTTGTTTTTAATTAACATTTCTGTGATTATTGATGGAGTTGAGCAGGTTTTCAAATATGCAATGGTAACTTGAATATGTGCTCTTACAAATGCCAGTTTTAGTCCTTTGCTCATTTTACTATTGCATTTTTTTCCTTATTGGTTTGTATATGTTCTTTTTATATCTGGAGGGAAGTTAGAATGCATTTACATGAATTTCCATGTAAATTTTAAAATTAGTGTGTCAAGGTGAACAATAGCAACAACAAAAACTGTTTTATTTTGATTAGAATGGCATCGAACCTATAGATGAAAATGGAGAGAAGTGACATCTTTTTAGGGAATTATCTATGGTTTTTTGACCCTTATAGTTTCACAAGAGATCCATCTCCAAAGAAAGAGATAACAAGTAATACATGATAGCACTGCTTCACTCTCCAAGCCAACATGGAGCAGAGAGTGATGGCAGAAGACAGTATTGGAGGCCTTTTGGTCTCTTCTTCCCATGTGTTAACCAGTTTCTAAGGTAAGAATAGAGCCCATTTTTGGTAGAAATTGCTTCACCTCCTCTGCAAAAAGGAGTATGTAATATCGTTGCCCCATTCTTTTTTCACCGATGTCCAAAGAAATCACTCTAATATGTTCCACTGATCTAATGAGAAAACCAGAAAGCATTTAGTCATTTGGAACTAGATGTAATGTATTAATAAAGAGGTTACCTACTATTCTTTCAACTGCCAACCGCTCTTGCATCATTCTGTTATAACAGCTCTCAATGCGAAGAGTCATGTATATCCACTTTTACAGTCATAAAATTCTTTGTTTTTTCCATATTTGTAAAACTCTGCATTTTTTATGACCATCTGTTCATTTTCCGTTTCCTGGGATACAGAGTAGAGTTCAATCCCAGATCCTCTATTTTTTCCCTTCTTTCCTTTTATTCAAACAAATTCTATTAAAAAAAAAAAACACACAACTTTTTTTTTTAATTTAACTCCTGGAAGAGTCCAGAACCTAATAGCATTCCATCTGAAGTGATAGCCACTTATTTCTCTTACATACCATCAAGACTTTCTTCCTTATCTTCCCATGTCCCAGTTCTCATTAACACGGCATCAGATTTCACTCTTGCTGGTGTAATAATTTCTGTCAATCTTCCTTCAATAATTATCTTAATTCCCACAGAAAGCTTTTTATCCTAAAGGTTCAGACACCCATTCTGTGGAAATAATTGTGATTTCTTTTTAAGCTGTCGTGTTTTGTTCACAGTTTTCTGGGCGACTATGAAAAGGATATTAAAGCCAGAACATTGTATAATTAAGACAGGGGCTAGGCAAACACTCTCAAAGCATTCTCTATTCTTTTGCATCTAAGATACTGCCCATATATTCCACTATTTTATTTTACTCACAGATTCCCTGGGACAGACCCTCTTAGCTCTCCTTTAAAATCTGTGGTTCTCAAGCAACTGATCAATTATTGTATCTTTAGCAAAAAGATAAGTGCCAAGCACTTAGATAGGGAGTTGCGTAGTGTTGTCATTAAACTTGAGTGTTTTGAAGAAAGAAAACTTGGGTCTCAATCTCGTTCTATCAAATGATTGTGTATAATTGTCTTAATCAGGGGTGTTAATACACACTGCTGGAGAAAGCTACCTTACAATTTCAGTGGCTTAACACAATAAAAGTATTTATTTCTAGCTCTCATAAAATTCAATTCAGATATTCCTGATTGGGCGGCTTTTCTGAGTGGCTCTACTCCAGATGGCAATTACGAGACCCATGCCTCTTCCATTTAGTGACTTCTGGCATCGCTTAGGTGCTCTGCTGAATATCCACATTCATCTAGCTGGTGAGTGTGTAGCAAACCATAAAACATCACACAAAGCATTTTGGGGCAAGGAAAGAACATTATTTTCATTCACATTCCATTGGATATAACCATATGGACTAAGCTACATGCAAAGACACTGTTAAATTGCAGTCTTCCATGTTCTGAGGGGGAAAAAATTGAATGGTTAACACTAGGAGCATTCCTTTATTAAAGTTTCTTCAAATGTAAGATGGAGCTAATAGCAATATTTATTTCATAGGTTGGTGTGAGTATGTCTCATCATAAGCAGTATGTGATAAATGCTAGTTATTGTACTTGGAAGCACAGCAGTATGGCTTTTTAGACCAAACTTCATCTGCAGTAACATCAAAAGCTCTTGAAATATTGGGAGGCCCAGAGACTGAAAGGGACTTGTGAAAACAATTTACCATTTATAGCCATAGAGGACGAGGTAAGGTGGGTCTCCCTCAGCTGCCACCTCAACAAAGGGCATCTATAGATTGATTACCAGACTGATCCCCAGACCAGATTTTTATTAATGGTTCCTTTCCATTTAAGCTAAAACAAAAGGAGTTCTTGACCTGATATCCTAGATTCCTGAGAGATTAGTTTGGAGGAGGAGAATGTGTGTAATTCTAAATACTTTTTTTCTTGAGAAGAGAGTCCCTAATTTTATCACCCTTAAAAAGGGTTCTGTGCTATAAAAATCAAGAACGATTAGTCTTAAAGGAAGGAGTAACTCACGTCTAAAATTTATTATGTCGTGGCCTGTAATTACCCATGGGCCTTTATTTTGACTGGAGAGAGTGAGGAGACCTCCGGTAAAGCGGAAGGTAGAAGTCTTGCAAGGATCTCCTCTCCTGCATTGTGTTGCGAACTACACCCGTGAAGATGGTGATGTCTTTATTTTGCACTTTTTAAAGGGCGTTTTTTCTGACATTTCTTATAAGGGGCACTGCATTTCTAGACTTCTAGATTTGTCATTGATTTTATCTTTTAAAAATTTGCACCAGTGATCTTTACGTGCTGCTACCCTGCTGGAGTCCATTTTCTTTAATTGAATTATATTGACTAGATGCTATCACAGTCTCTGTTTATCTTACAGACATTTTAGATTCTCTTCTTATGCTACAAGTTTGGATCAGCTGGAGCTCACTTCTCTGCTCCATTGCTAAATGAACTTTCTCTTTTAATTAGTAGAAGACATCTCCAGTCCTCTACCCTCCTAGCTTTCCACACTTCACTCCAGCGGGCCTGTTAAAGTGAGGTTGTCGCCTGTGAGACTGACCTTATATATTGAAAGAATTTTGCTGAATCCAGTATTCACATCAGGTTTAGACTCTATTGGTTATATAATCGACATTATTGAGAAAGGTAAAATCTCATTTTCCAGTGACCAGTATTGGATAAATAAAGATTTGTAATTTTAACTGGATAATAAAAATTCATAGTGACAGCTTTATGGAGATGTCTATAAACAGAAAGGAAAAATGTCTTGGCCAAAAAAAGGCTGATCCCCAAATTTCCACTTTCATCGATCTTGCTCATTCCTCTTGTCCACCATCACCCGTCCCCAAGCCCGTACTTCCCATTTCAGCAAATGCCACTATCAACTACCTGTGTCGAGGCTGGAAACCCACAGTTATCATTAATTGTTTTGCCCTGCCCCTCAAAACCCATAGCTATTAGAAAGTTCTTTTATTTCTACCTTCAAAATATATTTCAAATCTGTTTCTCCATCTCCACTACCACCTTGTTTTCCACACCATGTTATTTCTGCAGGTCCCTAATCCTCCTGGTTAGCCTGTTTCCTTCTGCAATTGCCCACTTGAATCCATTCTTCATGCCGAAGCAGTAATAACCTTGCTCAAATATAAATCAGAGGATGCACTTTCTATTTAAGACCTGACAATGGCCATGACTGCATTTTATTTTTATTTTATTTTATTTTTTAGGTGAGGCAACCTTTTGTTGACTTCTTAGATTGCAAGGACCTTGTCAGCTTACAATCCCTTATTTTTTTTTATTTTTTACACCTACAGCACCTGGTCTTCCTAGGTGGTCTCCCATCCAAGTACTAACCAGGCCTGACCCTGCTTAGCTTTTGAGATCAGACAGGATCGGGCTTTTTGAGGGTAGCATAGTCATAGACCCCACGACTACATTTTAAATAAAATCTAAACTCTTATGTTGATCTGCAAAGCCTTATCATCTTCTATCTCATCCCTTGCCATTCTATGCTAAGTTCACTAAACTGTTTTCTATTTTTTGAAACACACCAGGTCGATTCTCACATTAGGATCTTTGTGTGTGCTGGTCTCTCTACTTGGGATGTTCTTCCCCTTCATTCTCTATATAGCTCATTTATTTTCCTTCTGGGTGTTTCACCTTGCTCTTCTCAGAGATGCTTTTTTTGATCACCTCAAGGACACTCCTGGTCATCTTTACATCTTTTCCTTATGTATTTCCTTTTTAGAACTTATTACAAGCTATAATTTTCTTGTGTGTTTTCTTTACTTTTGCCTATCATCACATTAGAACATAAATTCCTTGAATATAGTGACCATAACTGTCTTGTTAATCTCTTTTGGGAGAAGACACAATGTATATTTTATGAATGAATTGATAGCTAACTTTTTGCATCCTGAGCTCAAGTTCATTCCTTAAACTTCCTTGTGCTTAGTGAACAGTAGTGGAATAAGAATCCAGAAGAAGCATAGCAGAAATAATACTTCCTCATTCATTAAGGGAATGGATTTTTATTCCATGCTCATTCAGTGCCAAGTGGAGTTCTAGATACTAGAGATTCATAGCTCAGAGAAATACATTTTTCTGTCTTCAGGAAGTACACAAACTAGTTCAGAAAAGCAAGCTTCTGCAATAATCAAAGAATTCATATAAATTCGAAGTTGTAATAAATGCTGTAATGGAGAAGAGGTATCAGGAAAGAAAGCATCTTGTGAAGAGGAGAAATGGAAGAGCATTCGGCAAAGGAGTAACATGTGCACAGGTTAGAGGGACGAATGAAAGGAAATAAAGGAAGGCTAGTGTGACTAAAGTGCTGAGCAGGAGGGACTCACATGAGCTGAGCTGGAAGGTGTGTGTGGACCAGAGGCAAGAATCATAAGACATGAGTATGTAAGTATTTTCTCAAGGCCGGGAGAGAAAAGGAAGAAGAAAGCAGGAGTCAGTAAGAATTGACATGACCAGATTGATGTTTACAAGGAATCAATCTGTTTGCCAAAGTGGACGTTATGAAGTTTAATCAGGGGGAGGTCATCGATAGCTCTAGGGTGAGTTTTAGTGAAGTGAGGTGGATAAATATTTGAATCTATGAAGTCAAAGAGAGAATTAATAGTTAATAAAAGAACATAACACATGGAGGAAAGTAATTAAGAATCTATTAAATATAAATCTATTATTTATTAGTCAATTTCAGGAGTAGTAAATTGTGAAGTAATTTGTGTTATGTTTAAACAATTGACCAAGTAATTAATACGGATAAAATGAATTCTGATTATATTTAGCCTTGTTTACTATATTGCGTATACTTCAATCTAAAGTTTTCTAGGTGTCCCACTACCAGCATACACAATTAGGCTAAATAATAATCATCAAGATAGTCTTTTGCTATATACCAAGTATAATGGGTCATAATTTAACTGATCTGGCTTTTAAGACTGCTTCTGGTACATAAGAGAACATGCTTCCTCCTGTGGGGGAGGCTATGTGGTCCTACATATAAATCTTATAGTTTACTTCTCTGTTATATACAAACACTGCAAATCTATAGCTTAAGACTTTTATAGATGTTCCTGTATGGAAGGATATATTATATTTGTAATTAGAATTGAAAATGAAGATAAGAATTAATCTCTAATTTTTAAAATAGATTCTCCCAGATTTTTCTTTGACCCCACCACAGTCTCCGAGTAACTTTAAATGCATTGCCATCTATGCATGTAAAATTTAACCGTTATCCAAAATGTATAAAAGCAGGAGCATCTCCAAAAACTCTCCATCTCTTTTTCTGCTAGGTCAAATATATCAGATCTAAATTCTTTTGCCATCACTTGCCACAGATAATAGCAAATTCTCATGCCAAAGTCAGTATAAAAGTTTATGATGTTATTGACTTTGCACAGCACCATCAGACCTCAGTATTATTGACTTAATGACTCTTTCCTCTTCCTTTTTTTTTTTCATTCTACTCCGCAGTTACTCTTTGGTTTATTAGAGTGCCAGTGCTCAGAGCTTTTTATTACATGTCTACAGACTTATTTCTAAGGATGTCTTCCCATAAATTACTCACCAACCGTTCAAATGCAGAGCCAGAATATAACAAATATTAAGAAACTGGAAAAAGTCCTAGGTAGAGCACAAATTTCTTCTTGCTATCTGCCTGTTGAGTGTATTTCCTAGTAAATTAAAAAAAAATGAATTTAAAGGAAAATGTCACCTGGCATGTGGTATATCTGTGTCTCATAGCAGATGGCATGGTTCTGCATGGGGAGAAGGATGAAATGCCACATGCATGGCTGGAATGGAAGGATTTTGAGCAAGTGGCATTCCTGGGAAGCTAGCCGGCAGGCTCTGACATTAACGGTTTTATTAAGTTCAGCTGTGGGTTGGAGCAGCTTTGGCTTCTGATGTGTGGTAGTGTCTTAATGGCTGTCCCTCTGGTTCATGCCGGGTGGTGTGAAAAGTAATTGTAGCGGGTGGCAAGATTGATAGGGTTGAGGTGGATGGGAAGATAATGTGCTTTATTTCCAACATTTTCATTTACTCAAGAAGAAAAGGAAACATGGATAAATTACTCAAAGAATAGGATTTGCTTTTTAAAAAGAAATCATCTGAGAAAGATGACACCGTGCCTCATTTTGAAAATTTTCTAAATTACAGTTGCAATGAATCCTGCATTGTATACAAAAATCGCACATCCTACTGTGAAGTCAGAACTGGGAAGGAAGTGAGTTTGCAAACACACTGGCCTTTAAAGAAGCCTAGCACAGATTTAGCAGCATGATATTTGTGAGCATTGGGGTGTCATCTACAAACACCAGGAATAGCTTTTCTCTTGCTTCTATTTCAAATGATTCTACAAAGGGAAGAGATGAAACAGTATGATTAGTTTATTGTGCTGTGTTTACCTGTTGACCACATTACACAGTAATACCTGTTTTCTTTCTAAAGAGGTTGTTCTGATGTTTTCAAATTTTGTCATTTTAAGAGAATCTTGGGTGATAATGGATTGTGCTTTCAGCAGTATATAGTCTGTTTGCTCCACTAATCATTTCCCCCAAAGGACTATAAACAGCATACGTGGACTTAAGTGTAGTCCTATGGATAGTATAAATAGATGCTGCTGGTTCCTGGTTATAGTATCCTCATGCCTTATTACACTAGTGGAAAACAGATTATGCCATCAGAGGCTGATAATTGGGTGTGGAGATAATAGCAAGTTTTTGAATTTTTCCTCTACTACTTGACATCAAACACCACTAACATCAGCTAAAAATCGTGTCTAGATTTCTGTGTCATGAAGCTTTTGTCTACACAACACTAAAGTAACTAGTTAATTCAACAAATTTAATCACACCAGTTATATATACATGGAAATATCCCAATAACACTTACTATTGAGCTAGTGGTATTAGTGTTATGTCAGCACAGCCTAAGATAAATTAATTTCATTACATATAATGAAGAAATATAGTACAGAAGGCTGTGGAAAGCTATATTTAGATATGTAGCTTTATATAAATTTAAATTTTCTTCTCCACTCCTCACAATTACTTTAATCTCTTTTCTGTTTTACTCCTTTTCGAAACACAGCTTCTCACATTAATATCTTAAAAATTATGACAAAAGACACAGTTTTCAAAATGTTTATGTTGTTTTACTTCTAAAGTAGAACAATAATTATTTTTAAAGCAATGATGGTTAGATGTAAACAAACTTTAATGGGTATGGATGAACTGCAGTACACACATTACAGCTGACATCCAAAGTGCACCTACCTAGTATATTGCATACTGAATTACATTTTAAGTGGCCTATTTTCTTAGTTATGAGAAATGTGCATTTTCTTACAGTACTACAATATATTTTGCTACATTTTACTTTATCCTTTAGTGAGGCAAAGTTGTCATTGTGGTTAAACATGTTAAAATGGGAACTGGAAATTAGAAACATAAATAACCAAAACAAAATTTGGAGCTTTGGAAAAAGAAGAAAAATCATTTGACTCTATACAAAATGTTCTCTGTTGTTGTTTTAAATTTATTTCTATCGAGATAATTGCCTAGAAATTTAACTCAGACAATTCCACATTATGATTCCTGAGGAGAACCTCCTCAAAACCAAATGCATTAAATTAAACTATAAATCTTCCAACTCTGTCCTGGTCTCTAAAAAGGATAGTTTATTCCCTTCCTTGTACCTTCTCACCCCAACCCACTTCTTTTAAGCACCTTAACATTAACACGACATTAACACGTTATTTCTAACTTGAAGCCACCTGCCTTCATCTTCTCTTTCAGGCAGGTTTTTGTTTGTTGCACTGTCACCAGGTTGCTCCTTGCTGGACACTTTGGCTGGAAATGAAATTGACTAGATAGATAGATGATAGATAGATAATATTGACAAAAATTATAGAGTAATATTTTTATCTTCAATTGATTTCAAGTTCATTAATAACTTTTGGTGATCTCTGAAAATAACCTAACTGGTATTGTAATATAAAGATTTGTAGTTAATACAAGGATACCCTTTAGAGATGCTCAGATTATCTCATGGGAATATAATTCTGTGCCTAGAGTAGATCAAGAGAGCTGGTCTTTATATCTAGCATTTTCTAGTTTACCATTACTATATTAGACATAACTTCCTTTGGTCCTCATAATATTCCTATAAGGTCTTCAGCAAACAGTGACGATTTTTAAAACATTAAAAACAGAAACTATACTTGCACCAAATAATCAGAACAGAGGAGGTAATTAAATAGCGACTAAATGTTCCTGCAGTGGCATTAATTCCTTGGTTGTTAAATGTGAAAGTTCAAGTTTTATGAAAGAAAGGACTAGATAAGCACAGGCGTTGACTAGGGGTAGGGTTGAGAAAGGGCACCTGAAGGGCTCAGGGCAGTAAACTATTTATCAATCAGAATTAAAGTATTTTATTATTTCAACAATGGGTACAGCACACTGGTACATGGTAGTGAATATCTACCTTGGCAGTATCTCCTGAATATGTTATCTGCCCATTAGTTCTATTCTCTATACTATTTTTTTTTTTTTACATCAATAGGGAAGATAATATTATTGCATTAATATCACTGGTTTAGGAATTTGAAAGTTTATACTGTAATCCCAGCACCATCATAAAAAGTACTGTAATTTTAGTCAAAGCACTTAGTCTCTCTAAGGTCAGTTTCTTTCTCTACAAAATGTGGGTTATTATTTGTCTTGATATTGTTAAGAAAATAATTGCTAATAATGTTCAATACGTGCTGGGCTCTTTGTAAATGCTTTATAAGGAATAACTCATTTAAGTTTCATATCATTCTGATGATATAGATACTAATGTTTTCTCCACTTTATAGAAAACTAATGTTTTCTCCATTTTATAGATAAAAGAATTGGGAGACAAAGAGGTGAAGAAATTGCCTGAGATCGCATACATTAAGAGCTGTAGGGCTTGGATTTGAACCCAGACATTTGGTCTTGCGTCTTCACTCTTAACCACTATGCTCCAATGCTGTCTTTTATTTGTAAGAAAGTCTTTTGCAAAAAACAACATCCTATATGCATAAAAAACACTGTCATTTTCAATATTGTCTTTTCTTCATTACTTTTGGTTGTTTTTATAACCAGAAACAGAAACTAAGAATATTCCTAGTGCCTCTAAGAATAATTATCAGCCCAATTTAGATGTTTGACTTTGAGAAGTGTTTTTGATTTTAGAATCTGTAGGAGTGCAGTTGCTATGCTCTGTTTTTATCTGTGGGTTGTTGCTATGGCTGTATGTTTAGTTCATTTATGTTAGAACCAATGCTTTTCTTCATAAAATATAAACAATCACATGGAACCAACACAGACTTTTGTTATCAAAATCTCTAATTAAGCATGGGTGCATAATAAACAAGCTTGACAATAATACTAATAGTGAAAACTTTAAAGTTTATCATGTATCAAGAACTGTGCTAAGCACTTGGAGCACCTTATTTTATTTAGTCTCCCTAACAGGACTGTAAGATAACTTTTTTAGTTATTGATAACTTACAAATGAAAAACCTAAGACAGAAACAGTTGAAATAACATGTGAGATAGGGCTTGACTCCAGTTCTGCCCACAAAAATGCCAGTTCTTAATTATAAAGCTTAATGTCAGACAAGGTATCTACTGCCTATGAGCTAAGAATATACAAAAAAAAATTTTTAATGTATTCAGTGAATAAGCATGGTCTGTACATGGAGCTATCAGCAAAGTAGCCACAACATTACTTGAAAATAAGCTCAGAAAATAAAATTATTTTAAAAAGTCATCTAATGAGTGAGATTATATTTCTGAAAAAATAACCCATTCTAAAATTAACCTGTGGAGTTAAAGATGCTTTAGGGGGGAAAAATGTTTAATCAAGACATGATTGGAATATTGTTGTAATTAGGAAGAAGAAACTCTGAAGAAATATTTTGTTAAATTTTGCTAATAGACTAAAGAATGATTCGCATAGCATCTAAAAAAATAACTCGTCAGTATTTCCCTGCTCTTCTGGGAGAGGGCACGTTGAGTGCCCTCTATACTTAACTATACTTAACTATACTTAACTACACTTATCCTATGAAAGCCACAGTTAAAGATTCTGTCTATTAACTAAGACAGAATCTCCAGCCTCATCGAACATGCATTTTAGGGATGGTAACAGAACATAAACAAACTAATCAGTATATAATATCTTACAGTGAAAAGTGCTTTGAAGAAATATAAAACAGGTAAAGAAACAGAAAATGATAGAGGATGCTGTTTTTGACATGGTGGCTTGAGAAGGTGGTATCTGAGAAAAGATAATAAATTGAAAGTATGGGCCAGAATGACACTTGGGTAAAGAGCATGTAGACGAACATAGCAGAAAAGGCATAGGCTCTAAGGCAGGCCGGAACATGCACATGTGGCTGGAACAGAATGAACAGGGGAGAATGGTGACAGAAGAAGGCATAGAGGAAGAGGACAGATACAAAAGAGTTTTTTAGGTCATGGTATAATTTTAAATTATTCAATTTCATGAGAAGCCACTGGGTTTTTGTTAGTTTGGTTTTTCTATTCGTTTGTTTATTTTTAGCACTCTCAGACAGAAACACCTTTTTTTCCTTTTATTAAATTTTTTAACATACAAAATGCTGTCTATATTTAATGTATAAAACTTGATGAGTTTGGAGAGAAATATACTTCTATGAAACCAACACCACAATTAATGCCATAAACATATCCATCACCTCCAACAGTTTTATGTAGCTGAGTGATATGATCTGAGTTCAGTTTTGATAGAATCACTTTGGTTGTTCTGTTGAGGATAAATAGTTTGAGGTGAAGGATAAAAAGAGTGAGACCAGTCAGGAGGATACTGAAATAGTCCAGGTGAAAGATGGTGAATGACCTGGCCCATGGCGTAAGTCACGAAACTTGTGAGAGCAATTGGACTCAGAATATATTTTAAAGCAATAATTAGCAGTCCAAGAAGAATAATTGACCCCACATGGTTGTATCTTGTGACAGACAGTCTACAGAAAAAAAGAAAATAGAATCTGCATAACCCATAGTACATCTTCCTTTCGATAGCTACAAAGCACGTTCATTTAGGAAAGGTTCTTAGAAGTCTTGAAGTAAAAGCACTTTAAATTGTTTAACCTGTGATTTCTAAAATCAGTTTGACTTTGAGAACCCCTTTTTTCATATAATTATTAATATTCATCAGAACTTGTATTATATAAATATACTTCAGAAAATCCTTTATTAGAGTCATAGAAATAATTGCTTTATTCCTAATTCAAGACCACCATGAATATCCCTAGACAAAATTTAGCTTCTTATGTAGATTTTGCACAAGGAGGAAAAGTAATTACCAAAGAAACGAAAACCTACTTCTTTTGATAATTATTATTGGAAAATAATTAATTGTGATTCTAGTTAAATTTTCTTTTATTAATTTATTTAGCATGAGTTATTCTCCAAAGATTTAATCATTTCTAGGTACAAGGATAAAACCAAATTTTAGACATACTAAAAGGCAGATCTTGGACTGTGGTGACCCTAAGTATTAGTAATGATACTTAGGCACGATTCAATAAATAAATCTCAGTCTAATGTAAATAATAAGAAATAATTTTGGACTCATATACCTAAAAACTGAAGAGTTAGGTCTGACTTTAGGGGAAGCTTGATATGGCTTCTTCACAAACTGACCAAAACTTGGTTTTTCTTTCTCCATTTTTCTCAGGAGTTAATACCATTTCATCATCCTTTCCCCATGGTTGTCTTTATTTATGTATTTACTTATTTTTAATTAAATTATTGGAGCGACATTGGTTGATAAAGTCATATAGGTTTCAAATACATGATTCAATAATCCATCATATGTATATTGCATTATGTGTTCACCACCAAAAGTTAAATTTCCTTCCATCACCATATATTTGACTCCTTTTGCCCTTCTCTACCTCCCCTTCCCCCTCTTCCCTCCAGTAACCACTCATGGACTCTCTATCTGAGTCCATGAGTCTCTGTTTGTCATGTTTGTTTGTTGTTTTCAGTTTTAAAGAAACTATCAATAAGTTAAAGGGCAACTATACAAATGGGAGTAGATATTTGCAAACAACACCTGTCATAACGGCCTAATATCAAAAATATACAAAGAACTCATACAACTCAACAATAAAAAAAAATCCAATTTAAAAATATGGTTGTCGTTGAATGGCTACACAGGAACTTGCTCCCTGACTGTATTGAGCAGCAAAGAGAAAGTATTTCCACAGAAGGCCTGGATTCCCATTGCATTGAGCCAGCTTAGGTTATATGCAGATCTCTAAACCAGGAAGGGGAAATGTCAAAGTTATTTAGTGTTGAAGAATATAGGCTTCATGGGGGAAGGAGGGATAATTAAATTAAGAGTGGAATGCTATATATATTTTTTTAAAAGGACAAGTAAATCCTAGATAGCTCAAAACAACAAAGTTCCATTATACTCAGTTTCTATTTGTTTTAGCGATCACAATAAGCAAATAGAGTTGGTTTAAATTTTAAATAGTAAGATATCATTCTGAGGGTTTCATTTCTAATCTTTTTTTCCTGTAAAAAAAAATCTTCTAAACTTTGTATTTTTCCATTTCTAGTAAGTTACTTTTCTATTTTTATTACCAATTTGTGCTTCCTGAAAACTAGTTTGATTTGTGATGAATACTCTGACAATTCTCTAAGCTGTAATTGTCTCATTTATAGAAAATAAAATCATTTATTATACTTTCACAAAACTCTTTCTGATGCAAAACTGTGTCTTAAAAGTTAAGTAGAATTTTTATCTATCGAAATTATCTATGTTCATGGTCTAAACAATTTCTGATTATCTTTGGCGAGCTGTTTTTGCTACACTTTAATGTTCCATAAGTACATGTATATAGAACCTTAAAAATGCTTATAATAAGGAGCCTAAAAATCTCTTTTTATCTGCCAGTGTCATGAATTATAATCTGTGGGCCAAGAAAACAGTGCTCGACAAGCTTTATTTTCATTTCTATATGGCTTGAGAAGCTATGCAAATAATTAGTTAGATTCTCATTTGGTTAAAAGTCACAAGGCAGACAAGGATCAAGCAGGTTTGAAAAGACTGTCTTTTATTGGTGTATAATGACTCAGTTCTAACCTTTCCATCGACCTTCAAATCATTGAACCATGAAATCACTGGGAACAGCAGACTGACCCTCCATAATTGCATGTTTTCTTCATGCCCACTGCTGCCTTACGCACATTTCTATCAACATAGGTAATAGTTGTGTCTACACTCTAGGGAAACATACGTACATTTAACAAGAAACATAAGTATGTGCCATGTTCAAGACACTCCACTAGCTAGTGATAGACACAAGGATGAATGAGGATGATGCAATCATAAATTAGTAGGAACATGAGGAAAGATATTAATATCTTTGGAATTGGAAGAATAAATAAACATGCCTTGAAGAAAGAAGGATGAGAGGTGTGTAATACTAGGGATCATGGTACCTCATAGCACAGCCACTAAACATATAACCTCGGCTAAGGCACTTAAACTTCTCTGGCTAGTACTTATTCAAGAGAACAGAGACTGTGCATTCCCATCATCTAGTATATCGCCTGGCAGATCCCCCTGCCCACAGACACACATACAGATACGAAAGGTTCTCAAGTCATATTTGTTATTGAAAAGAATACCTTTATGAACCTGATGACATCTAAATGCTTTTTCAGTTGCTAGCATTTAATGATACTAAGAGAATTGGCATGCCCCTCTTTTACTGCGTTATCTCTGGTGTTTGTGAGAAAAGCAGGCCCGGAAGCTATGAGCAGAATGATAATTCATGATTAACAGGAACACCACCTGTCTCAAGATGTCCTTCATGAGAAAGGTCAGCTGTTGCTGTGAGTAAATATACTTCTCTGGCCCAGTGAAAATGCTAGATTTCACTTCCTCTCTTCTCTCTCTCTTTTTTTTTTCCTTTTGCACTATTGCCTTTGCATTTGTTGACTTCTTGTGAAAACGTGAAACTTCAGAAGTAAGCATGATGAGAGATAGATGCTTTACTTTTTCATTTGTATTTATATAGGCAAAAAAAATTGACTAGAATATAAGTTGATGCATGTTATTGAACTGTGGGCTGACACTTTGAGTGCTGACGCTGCTGTCTTCTAGGATAAGACTATAATAGGAGAGGAAAGTTAAAGCAAATGTTGCTCGGAATAATGATTTAGAGGCAGGAGGAAAAAAATGAGTGAACATTAGGAGATCCTGTGATATGAAAACTGGGGTCAGTAACACTTAGGCAAACAAAATGAAGCTCCCTAGAATTTCCTGCCTAGAAAGGTAAGTAGAGAGCAGAGAAAAAAATAGGGAGAATTATACACAAGAGACACCCAAGCAAGAACTATTTCAGTCACAGGAAACATTTAAGTTCAGCCTGAACAAGATGAAGGAACACACAAATTTGAACAAGCACATTCATAGAAATAAAAAAAAGTAAAATACAAGGAACTGCCTAAATTTATATAAAACTATTCCTCTATGGGGTTAAAGATTACCAGCCAGGTTGGTACCCAGATTTACAGATGTTAGAGAAGCTGAGGAAATAATGGCTCTTTTTGATGCTTTACTTTCCTTATTCTTTACCTCTTTAAGATAGAACTTGCTTTATTTCTGTTTCATTGATCCATTGAAATAAAGACAACAGTAGTTGCTAACTAAACTCACCAATTTAGACAAATTTAACTAATTTAGACAGGAGTTGCCAGATTTGGGGATTTTTCATATTAAATTTTATATAAACTACACATATTTATACACACAGGCACACTTATACACATATTTGTCCACTTTTAATTTTGTCGGGAATTCAAAATAAGCAAACAATATCATTTGATTTTTATCATTTTTAATAGATCGTTTTAATATAAAACATAGGAAAGATATATTCTCAATAAATGACAGAGCTATAAATTGAACAAATTTGAATTATGAAAAATTCATTAAACGGACCTTATTTTCTCATGCCACACACATCTGAAAAATTAATTATGGATTGCATCAGTTCTTGGATTAGCTTTTGGAATATTATGACCTATTCTACAAGTACCCAGACCAGGATAAATCTACCCTCTCTTTCTGCTTCTGTGTGTGTTTCATTTTTTCTTCTCTCCCTTTTCTCTTCTACTCCTTTTCTTATCCGCTCATGCCTTGAGCTACAATGGACATAGCTGATCTGTTTTTGTACCTCGAGGCTATCAAGGTTGTTGATAGCTGGATTAGAAGCTTTTCTTGAATTGTTTAATTAAATACCTTCTATCTCCTATTTCAGGACTAAGCTAGGAAAGACTAAGGGAAAAAAGCAGTTGAGGTGGAGGGAGGGAGGTGCTCAGGGTTGAGAATAGGACTGAAGTGCTAAGCGTAAGAGAAGGAAGGATCTCTCGAGTGTGGGACGTGTCAGAAAACTAAGGATTAACAACAAAGTGTGGGCAAAACAGTACAAATGGTAGAAAAGAACCATAGGTCAGATGTAGAAATTAGGGCTGATGTGAAGGCAATTAGGAGTGATACTTGAGCAGTGTTTGCTTGTGATTATTTATACCTATTTGAGAATTCTCAAGGTTTCAAATATTATTTATCACTCTCTCATATTTAGCTTCTTCATATCTCAGACATCATAAAACTAGCTATATCTATTGGGATCAAAATGTCAAGGCATAAATTCTCTTATGTTTCTAATTAGTGCATATCACTTTTTACTTAAACAATAATGTGACTTGTTAACAAAGTACTATTTTATTTTTTATATAACTTAGCTTGTTAAGACAGTATTAAGGAATTCTTGCATAACTGTTCATGCTAATTATTTATTGCCTTCAAAATTACATTAAAGGGAAATGAACCCCAAAACATTGGCTATATTTTTATTTTAATTTGGCTTACTAATGTTTTATGATTTTTAAATGTCCAGAACAGCCCAAGAATTTTCGTAAGTTGATTGTCTTCAACACACTGATTATTTTCCACTGCCTATCAGAATGTACCATGTAGATGTCCTGGGAACACAGATAAACATTTGCCTATCTCAACCAGTTAACCTGATCCACACCTCATACTTGCCCAATTTCTTTATTTTAATGAATACTACCATTACTCTCTTAGTCACCCATAAGTGAAAATTTACACTTCACTTGGCCTTCTCACTCTCTTTCACTCCCACATTATTTGTTATGTATGCTAGATTCTGCTTTTAAAACCTTACTGAAATCATCTTCCCTCGCTGCATGCCTTCTACTTTGACTCTAATTTAGGCCATGATAGCACTAGCCTGCATTATTAACAATACTGATTTTATGTCAATTCTGTACATGTTATATCTACTGATTTCAGTGTGTCCTCAATGCCTATGAGACGACACTCAAATTTATGATTAACCTAGTACTTAATGTCTTATTGAACTGGTTTTATCTTCTCCTTCCAATCTTTCTTTGATTGGATGATTCTCATCGCTGCACAAACATGCTTATGTTTTTTCATCTTAAAAAAAAATGTAAAAGAAAAATTATATCTGGTTTCTACTTCCTCCACTAGCAAGTGCTTCATTTCTTCTCTTTAGTCCAGACCCTCTTAAAAGGATCTATACTAATCATCTCCATTTTTTCTCTTTACATACTCTCTTGAACACACTCCAATCAGATTTTGCCCTGACCATACCATCTTGCCCTCCTCAAGTTTGTAACTTCTGTGTTGCTAGATGCCATAGTCATTTTTCAATATTCATTTAACTTGATCTGTCAAAAGCATTTGATGTAGTCGATTCCTTTCTCCTTCTTGGAACACTTTCTTCTCTTGGCTTCTACCCTCTCCTGATTTGTCTTCTACTTTTCTGGTCTCCCTTTCTTAGATTATTTTCACTGATGTTTCTTTATGTCTCCAGCTCTCAAATGTTGAGAGCTCCAAGGTTGAGTCTTTGCCCAATTTTTTTTCATCTACATTTATTCCTTAGAAAATCTTATATAGTTTCACGGTTTTACATACCATTACACTATATTTATATCTCAAGTCTAAACTTTTCTTCTAAACTTCAGTCTGATATATCTAACTGCCTGATTAACACCTCCGCCTGATGTTTCATATCCATATCAAAATTAATGTCCCAAATTGAGTTCCTGATATTTTCCCATTAAAAAGCATAACTACATGAAACAAAAAGTAATTCTTCTCTGAGGCTTCCCATGTCAGTTGTCTGTTTTTGTTTTAGTTGCTGAGGCTAAACACCTAGAAGTTGTATTTGATTTTGATACCTCTCTTTCTTTAGCACATCTCGCCTTGAACATATATCCAAAATCTCACCATTTACTCCCCTACCATCATCTTGGCCCATCACCATCATCCCTCCTTTGGATATTTATTGGTCTAGCCTTCTAACCAAACTCTGTTTCTGTTCTTGCCTCCTTCTATCCTTTCTCGACACAGTAGATAGGTTTACCATTTAAAAATACAGATTGAATCAAGCCCCTCTTCTGATTAAAACCCTCCAATGGCTTCTTAATTGTCTCAGACTAAAAATCAATGCACTGACTATCTTCTATAGGCCCTACATGAACTGGTCCCTCATCTCATACTAAGTTAACTTTTATTCACGATCCAATCATATTACCTTCCTGTTTCTGGCTTGCTCCTATTTCAGGACCTTGGCACAGGTGGCTTTTTCTCTGATGAGGATGCTTTTCACTCACACATCCATATGACTAGTTCAGGTTTTGATTCAAAATTCACCCTGCCAATGAAGTCTCCCATTCAATTTTTCTTCTTATAATTTTTTACCATAATACATATGTAGTATCTTACATGGTATCTGTCATCTCAGAGAATGATGTCAAGGACTTTTGTCTATTTTATTCACAACTGTACCCCCAGAACCAAAAACACATAGTAGATATTCAATAATTAACCGTTGAATAAATGAATGTACCTTTCACAACTTTTCAGTCTCCAATCTTGAAAAACATAGATATGCCGTTCCCAGATGCACAGTTTTCTTTTGCTTCCCTTCCTTCATTTAGCAGCCTTTCCCTTTGCCTAGAACATCTTTCATCCTTTCCCTAAATCTCTGAAAGGCCAAATTTCATAAACTCTTCACATTCTTCAAAAAGGTTACATCGTCTATTGCTACTTTTCAATGCTTTTTCAACTAGAGTTCTTGGCTTTATTCTGATTCTCCTCACAGATTTGCTACAGCTGGAAGTAACTTTCTCCTTCTGAATAACCACAGCATTCCTCCAAAGTACCCATTCCCCAACAGCAGTGAGATATTCCTTTTAATTTTCACTGTGAGCACTGTTTATAAAGATAGTTGTGCTGTCTTTAGCCTTGATGCACTTTAGGTTTGGCATTGTTGTTACAGTATTATACCACTTGTCTCTATTTCTCCTTGATTTCTTTTTAATGACTCTTTTTCTTTCTTTCTTTTCTTTTTTTTTTTTTTTCTTTTTCTTTTCTTTCTTTTTTTTTTTTTTTTGGTAACCTAAATTTACAGAGAGCTCCCTCAGGAGTTTCATATATTTCTATTTCTTGAGTGGCTTCCTATCTGTCCCTCTCTCTCTTTCCCTCTCTTTCATTCACTCTCTTGCTCTCATTGGAATAATTTGCCACTGAAGTTGTTTTTAAGCTGTGTTCTTCACAGACCTAGGGTTTTGCAGAATATCTTGTTTTAGAGAATGAAATTCCTAAAGCCGTTCCACTTCCACTATCCTAACCCCACACCTATTTCTAGTTAACTTATTTAATATATGAAGTTTATACATTCATATACATGTACATGCACAAGTTTACACACACATGGACACCTTTTCTTTGACAAAACAATGCTATTCTTAAAGACACTTTTAAAAACTAAATACATAACCACTCGTTAGTGCAAAAATTTTCAACTTTTAATTTCCTTTTGAAACCCTCCAGAGCACATTTATGATTCTTTTTTCAACTTTATGAGCTCCAAGTTATGGTCGTTGTCTATGCTCAAGCTCTTCTAAATAAAATCATAGATAATAGAGCTGCAAGGATGCCTTTTGAACTTCCTGTACAGCATTCTGTTTTTACAGATGATGAAAAAAATAGGCCCTAAGAGGGACTGAATTGTTCAGATTCATACCGTTAGCACAAAAGTCAAAGATCAAAAATGAGAAATGGGTTTCAAGAAAAATGCACATTTTTATACTCCATCTTGCCAAAATAACCAATATTTTCTTTTACCCGAAGCTAGTCTGAAATATTCCTCAGTCCACTGATATGACTCAAGGTAAGTCAAGGATTTACCCAATATTCTGCTTTAAACAGGCTTACGTTTCTAGCAGCTATTTTCATAGTGGAAAATTTCTATTCACGTCTGATCTTTTCAAGGTGCCAATTTTAGACCTGCATTATGGTAATATGGTGGTAAAAAGATAATAAGAAAAAAAATAAAGAATAAAGACTGTGAAGGTGAATTGTGTAGGAGATATTTGTAGAGAAAATACTTACCTATTAGCTCCAGAAGAATCAAAATTATTTGGAATGATCAGCAAAGTCTAATCAAAATATCATGGAATATCAATAGAAACACACATGAGTTTAATTTCCTGCCCTGTCATCTACAGTTGTGACCTTGGGCAAGTTATTTTACATTTCTGAGCTTTAGTTCCTCATCAAACATTAAAATGGCAGCAATAATAGTATTGTTGTATAGATTAAATTGGATAAATTATGTAAGAGACACTGCCTCACAGTAGTCGCTAAGTAAATGGTAGATACTAGTAATTGAGTAACAATGTAAGTAGACTAATAATATAAATACATTACATTATTAATATGACATCGAATGTCAGACACAGACAATTCTCTCACCTGGCTCTGCTATAAATGGTCACATCAATGTATATTTATGATAAACTCTGAAGATTCTTAATACCACGCTGGTATATCTGCCTCTGCTAGTCTTAGTGGGGAGGTGCCTGGCACATGGCATATAACAAATTTTTGTTTTTCTCTATTTTAAAGTTGATATAAATGTGGCACCTATCATGTATTATTCCGTGCTTGCAATCTTGTGCAGATCTTCTGATGATGCGTGACTGTGTTTTGTTTTATTCATTTAGTTTAAGCAGAAGAAACAAAAACAGATAAGCCTACCTATATCATCAGTTCTTCTGAGCCAATATCAAATGCCTCAGTGAGATTAATGTGATTTATATGCAGATCCTAGAAGGCAGGGGAACTGCTGACCTCCTGTTTCACTGCCTGGAATCTCTCTGGACTCTGAAACAGGAAATTTAAAATATTAATGCTTTGAATAATAAATTAGAGTACATAGTAAATGAGGTATGAGCATAACAATTTTAATTAGTTTTAGGCACATTTTAATGATTGTTTGGCCATTAATGCCAGTAAACATAAAAATGCAGGGGAAAAGATGTATGAGTTCCTTATTACTTAGCTTTGTTTTAACTGAAGCCTTTGCAAAGATGTATATCATTTTAATTTTGGTTCCAGAGGCTTTTATGTAAATTAATTGCATCGGAGAATTGGCAAGAACATTTTATTCAATTTGGAACAGCAGTGATTATAAGCTTTACATTAATATAACAACAATTTAACAATGGCTGATAGATGGGCCACAGCCATGCAATTATCAAAAGTGAGCCACTCTCTTGATCTCTAATTAGGTCTGTAAGCAAATAGAGATTTGCCAGCACTAATTGCCATATTAAAGCTGGCAGTGAGGTAGCAAGTGAGCTCACGTTAAGGTAGTCAGCACAGGGCACTGCATACTCAAAGATTTTCCCATTTTCTGATTTAATCAGATATGTAATTCAATTATATATGTTGTGGAAATAGACATTTAACTGAAATGGAAAGCTTTCTCCTCCTTGCTCAATACAAACACACATCTTGTTAACTATAGACATCAGTACTTCAAGTCTAAGGAGTCAGCATTAGGTTAGATGTTTTCCCCACCCTCTTTACTGCCTGCTCAGATGGCTGTCCTCCTCTAACAGCTTTGACTCTAATAGTACCTGGGATATCTAGTGCTGAATGCCAGGCCAACACATAGGTGGAAGAAGATGTACAAGTCCCTGGTTTGCTGTTCCATGTTAGCAGGGATTAAAAAGCACTCAAAGGAGATTTGGAAGGCATCTGAGTACCAGGTTAGCTATAGTAAAACTTTTTTGGAGGAGCCAGGAAATACCTTTATTTCCTTCAGTCTTTGACTACCGGCTTGGTCCATTACACAACAAACACTATTTGTTGTATTTTTTTGCTCCAGATTATTCCAATGTGCACATTAATAACATTTAAAGGGAAAGGGCACTTTAGTTTAGGCATAGGTTGAGTTTAAACTAGATCTGAAAGGGCAATTTTCTAGTAATACTCCTATAAGAAGTCAACCTAGAGAGAAAAAGCCATGTAACTGGCTTTCTAAAAGAAAACTTCTTTAAATATTCCTCCAAACGAAAAATATAAATCCCCTCCATCTTCATCCAAAATAGAAATTGAAGAGCATGGGTGTCCATGGCAAAGAACTTACCATCATCCTATCAAGGAATAATTTCAAATCTTCGACCAGTTCTTTTGTACCCACAGGAGTGATCATTAAGATAAATAAGGTATAAAGGCCTTAGAAGGCAACATTTGAAAGCAGGAGATAATTATTCATACAAAAGTCTGTGCAATATTCACACCGTTGTGTGAAGAAGCACCTGGAAATTTATGACACTTTGAAAGATATATTCTCTTCCCTTTGATGGGCGTAGGCTTGCTTCACTGTCACTGATCGTTACTATTCTGGGAAACCGCATGGGTTTGTGTTGGCATGCATTTGTACTTGACTTAACAGCTACTCACTGGACAATTAGGATGATGAATATGTGTGCCATAACTGACGCAGGTGAAGAGATCTCAAAGGAGGACTTGACTCCGTTTCCGTGTCAGGCCTAGAGTGTGCAGTTTCACCTAACAGGGTGAAGCCCTTCTTTAAGCTGTTCCTGAAGCTTGAGGTATCAGTGACCAGCTATGGAAAAACATGAAGCCTCACCTTCTTCCTGTTCATTACCTTCATTTACTAACCTGAACCTGTGGAATCCACCAGTAACCTCAGGATCAGGGTTAGAATTTTTTTTTTAAAAAAAGGATATCCACTAACACAGCTCAGACTAGAAGAAGAAAATGCTCTCAGAAGGAGGAGAACCCTTAGGTCAGGTGGACAAGGTTAAGGAAAAGAACATCTGGGCAAGGGATTAGCTTTTCAGGGGATTCCCCAGAACTATGGGAAAGCAATGGTTAGCACGGAGTTTGAATTTTTTTCCTTCATTACAGTTTATCCAAATTATCCAAAGTTTTCAATAAAATAATACACATATAGCTTTGTATGATTATGTTTGGGGAAATAAAATTACCAGAACAGCAAAGGAAAACATGGCCTCTCCTACGTTAGCCTGTGTTTTTGTACTCATGAAAGGAACGCTCATGAGAAACTGTGTCCAACGAGCCTCCCAAGTGCTGACCAGCAGCAGTGATCAGTTGGCTGTTAAGCTGGGTGAGAAAGGGAGCGAAGTCTCCTGGAGAATCATTTGGGAGAGCCCACTGTAGTAAGGTTACCCTTGCAGCTGGTGGAGGAGTGGGGGGTTGTTTCTCCCAACTTTATGCACTTAAAAATAAACTTTCTCTCTCTCTCTCTCTCTCTCTCTCATGTGTGTGTGTGTGTGTGTGTGTGCGTGTGCATGTACTAGAAAGGGCACCTGATTTTAGACAAATTCCAAAGTGTTACTATCTTTTCTGGCAGGTCCAAATTTGGTAACTTTGACATAATAGAAGTATGTGATTAGGTAAAGGCTGCCATTTGTAGTTTGGTGGCTATTCAAGCAATTCACCCTTCACTATAATTAAGAAATCACTCTACTTATATTTTAATAAAAACAAAAAACAATAACTACTCTTTTGACTACTTACAGTATGCCAGAAGTTTTGCCAAATATGTGTGTACATAGTATACATATGTATATATACTATTTTTATTTCTCACAATATCACTGAAATGTAAGTATTATTATCTCTATAAATAAAGATATAGTGGTGAAATGAGGGTAAAGAGCTGTTCACGAAAATGACGAGGCCAGCATATAAACTCAGGGCTAGCTGATCCCCAAAGCCATGCTTTTCAGCAGGCTGCTTTCCTGCTAGATATCTGGTATGACTTGAAGAATATTAATTCCTTAAGAAGACTATGCTTTTTATGATATATAAATGTTGCCAATATCTTATGCTTCTGTCTGCTAGCAATAAAGTCGTTGGTACCTCTAAGTAAACAGAGGGATTTGGAATGATATAAGAGGCACCAAAAATCTTATCTGTCCCTCAATTCTGCTGGGAAGCCTAAAAATCTAATATTCTAAACATCTAATATTCTAACATCATGTCTTGGTAAGGTGTCAGTATGGGTTACTGAACAGAGCACTGTATCACAATGGTCAGAATAGCCAGATTCTTGGAATTCAGTCTCATTGTGGGTAAGAAGAAAGGTTTTAGAATAAAACATCTTCAAATTGTACTCTTGCTATAAAATTCAATGTGTGTTTGATGTTATTTGTATTAAGGCTTTCCGTTCTCCTGGAAAGATAATATATTAGCCTCTTACAAAATTAGCAGGACTAATATCTACATATTAGTCTCTTACTATCACATAGCAAAGAGCTGCCTCTTGAGCTAATGGAAGAGAATGGGCAAGTAATCACGGTGAGGTTAAAGCAGGGAAAGGATGAAAGAAGAGTCCATTGTTTGGGAGGATAGTAAGATGCTGTACAGTACAACCCTGGGCTCCCTAGAGAATGTGTTATATCTCTGAGTGCCAAGGAGATGGAATAGAGAACAGTAGAACAATATGTGCTGAGTAACAACAGATGTTCACAGGAAGGAAAGATGGACAATAGACATAGCCATATTTAAAAATTGTATCTTGAAGTGGTTCTGTGTACTAATAAAACCTCGGTAGCCTAAAACAAAGAGCTTTAGCTTTGAGTCTAGATTCTGGTTTTTATTTCATTCTGTCATGCTTGAAGTTTGCTGTTTTTCAAGCCCTTGACCTAGAAGCCAGTAGCAACTTGCACAGTAAGAAATTCCACATTCTAAGAGTCAAACAGGAAGTCCAGAGGCCACTGAAAGTTGGACTCCTTGATTTCACGCTTCCTGCTTTAGCCTCCTGTTAGTACTTCAGAGTTCTAGCAAGGTCTTCCCAAAATTCTATTACCAATTTACTTGGCAAGAGATATGCATCATTGGTCTAAGGCTAAGTGGTCACCTTTCTAATTTTAATGGTCCTGCCCTTAATTAGTGTTTTAGTCTTTCAGACCTTCATTTGTTACACTTAAATGGATTTTGTAATTGCCTTTGCATCCCAGTTAGCTTTGCTACCCATCCCAGTTTAGAAAAGGAACCAATTAGTTCTAGGTTCCCTCTCCTCCCTACTTCCTTGGAACAACTGCCCTATTTCTAATTGTTTAAATGCAATTAATATAATTCAACAAGATTGTAGCTGGACAATGCTAATGCACTTAGTAAAAGATTATTGAATTTATTAAGCATTTGGCCCAAAATAGCTCCTAACAAATGCATTTTCAGGATATGACAGTCCTGGTGAGTGAGTTAAAAACTCATTATTTGGACTGCTAGTGTCCTTGCATGGAAACCGTGATTCTTGTCGAGTCCATTAGCTGCTTTACAAAACAAGAGCTGTCATTTCATTAAGCTGCTCCATATATATCAACAGCTCCAGGGTGAATTCTGGTCACTTCTTGTCTATGTCATAATTCTTTCTGAAAGTTGACTTCCTCCCGTGTATGCCAACAGCCTACAAGTCTTCATTGTACAAGAAGACATCACAAATCTAACTGAAGAAACAGCTATTGATTTTTAAAAATTCATAACAAGTTAGATTTTTAAATTTTTGTATTTTTTGACTAATATTCTCAGTTCGTTTGCAAAAGAAAGAAAAAAGTATTGAAATTAGAGCATTAACTCAGTTCACATTTTAGTTAAGGACAGAACAGGGACTAGAGTTGAGATCTTCTATCTTCCAATCTAAGGTTCTTTCTGAAAACACACACACACACACATTATCCCTCTCATGGTCTGCATATGCTAATTTATTTATTTATTTATTTATTTATTTAATAAATATTTCCTGAGCTCTTTTTCTTTTTAATGCCAGATGCTATCCTAGTACTGGAATTATCTCATTAAACAAGACTAAGTTCTTGCCTTCACGGAACTTAAGTTCCAGCTAAGTCGACCAATAAATCAATTTAAATGTAAGATAGCATATAAGGTTCAGTAAAATAAATCAGAATAATGGGGATGGATAACAACAAGGTGTTCTTTAAGATAAAGTCTTAGAAAAAGAGCAGTGATTTGGCTAAACTGAGGGTGAAAAACAAACCACACAGAGAGGAAAATTGCAAAGGCCCTGAGGCAAAAATAAATGTGGTTTCTGTTCAAGGAATAGCAATGAAGCCAGTGTGTCCAGAAGAGTGAGGGTAGCTGAAAATAGCAGGCGACAAGGACATATTTATAGATAATGATTATTTCTAGTTCCTATATGAGCGAAATTGCAATTCCAGTGAAAGTAGAAAGAGAACATTTATCCTATTAAGAAAACTAAAAAGTGGCCACATAATCTAGAAATATTAAGTTCTTTCAATGACAAAAAAAAAAAAAAATCAAAATTCAATCCCACAAATGATCCACTCAAGCCAATATTATGTCTTAATTTCAACCTAAATTGAGCACCTATTGTGTACTAGGCTCTGAAAGACATCTAATGAATCAGAGATTAATTTTGAAATGAAGTAAAAAAAATAAATACAAGAAAACAAAAAATAAGATAATAAAAGAGTAGTAAAACAGAATATGAGATACCATTGAAAACGTAAAGAGTACTGAGAAGGTTTAGTGGGAAGACAGAATGTAGCTTGCAGGAAGCTATAGGCATGTATGATGCAGAAGTAACATGCCAACTGGAAATAAAGAGAGTAACAGACAAGTAGAATGTTGACAAGTGGAGGCAGCTGCATCGGAGTTCATTACAATCTGAGGAAACAGCATAAGTAAAGACAGGAAGAGAAGGCGGGTCGGTGAGAAATATGTAGCAAGAAGTCAAGTTTGGTTGGAACATAAGGGTAGGAGAACATGGCAGATAAAATTTTAAAGATAATGAAGAGGTTTGAATGCTTTACATAGAGACCTGAACCTAATTAATTAGGCAATACAGAACTGTTAAAGGTTTTGTATCAGAAAGTGATGACAAAAAAATGAATTAACTTCCCTTTACCTCTTTGTGAAGTTATTTATCATGGAGGAGTTCAGCTACACTGATGTTTTCAAACTTGGTTAAGCTCTGAAACTCTTTTTGTCAACAGAAATCTTTCAAAAGACCCATATCCATTGATAGGTAAAAATAGAACTTACTTATTTTGAAATGGGCTTAGAATTCCTGACTTCTTAATATCTTTCGCCACATCTGAGGAAGTCCCAAAGACATTTTCAAGAAAACCAAGGACCATAAGAAAGAGTTTGAAAACCATTGAGACAAGGCATCTTGAATCTACTTCCTTTTTGAACCATGTCATTAACTATTCACTTGAAAATTATTGCATTATCTTTTCCTTGTCCTAAAAGATATTTCTTTAAAACATCAATGAGTTGTCAGAACACATAGTCCTATACCCCATCCACTTTAATTTTTGAGATTGGGTTGAAGCCCACTGGTATCTGGGTAACTCAGAGACCAAATAGAGAATGAGTCACTCAGAGTAACTAGCGTATAAAAGGCTCCAGGATTTTAGAATAATGAAAATCAATTTTTTAAAGTAATTTCACAAATTCTGGAGAACATGAAGAAATTTCAGCCAAAAGCTAATGTCTATTCTTTTAAGAAGGTTGTTTCCCAGCATGAGCTCACTCATGTTTTTATAACCATTGATCTGATCTTCTGAGCACCTGAAAATGGGAGTGAGGATGAGGTCAGTAGTGATCTTCCTTGTCAGATGACGACATCAAAAAAGAGCAGAAATGAAACCATACTCACCTACTTCCCCACCACACACATCTCAATTTAGAGTCTGGGTGTGAATTAACAGTGCAGCATTGATTCGTGCTTCAGTCTGTTCAAATTCCTCACTCTGGCTTAAAAAGAAGAAGAATTTAAAGAATTTCTGAGTTCTGACAAACATTATCCTTGCCATTTCTCTCAGTTCTTTCTGTACACTAACCAACTGCTTTGACTTCCTCCTGAAAATTTATACACCTCTAAAAAGATGCCTGTGTGGTTGCTACCAAGATTTGGTGACTGGCAGGGCAGCCCTATGTAATCAAAACTCCTCTATAGGGTTGGTGTAAGGCTGGAGAGCTGCCACCAGAAGATGCCATAACTTCATGCTTCTGTAGGGACAGGCTTCAGTTTGCTTGTGCCCCACTGGGACAATTGTTTCTTCACATGAACACACAAGTTCTGTAGAACACAAGTTCTATTATACTAAGTTTCCAAGTTTGAAACAGATCTATAGCTTAATAGACCCCAGCTAAGGGTGAGCCCTCACTGGTCTAAGCCTTTTCCATGCCAGTGTTGGTTCAAAGCACTCCAAAGGAGTGGGCTTCATGGTTCATGCAGCTTTGAGGTGTTAATTCCAAGGTTCAACTTATACCTGACTTGAAAATTCCTTCTTCTTTCTTTCCAAAGTTGGGGGTGGCGGTTAAAACTGAAGTGAGTTAGCTTAAGGAAGAAAAATGAGTTAAAGATCGTGTTTAGTTTTGCAGCATAGTATAATATTAATAGATAAACTGAAGAAATGTAGGTTCAGGCTCTGGCATAATTACTTGTTAATTCCATGATATGTTAGGTAGCTTAAATTTCTCAATCATCTGATTGTTTACCAGTAGACTGAAAAAAAAAAATTCTATCTCATGGAATTATTGTATACATGATTAATCGATATGAACCTATTTGGAAAAGTCTAAAGTTTAGCACACTTAAAAGTGTGTGGTGTTATCATCCCGAAACATCTTTCAGCAAAACACCAGAGGTTTAACTTGAATCATTCACATATCCTCTTGTCTCACCTCGAATTGGGAAAGTGGCCAGAGGAATATGTGAAAAAGGCAGAACAGAATAAATGGATTCTCACCGAAAGGATTCAGATCATATGAGCATATATACTACAGGAAACTCAGCACTTGGGTCGTGGATAAGGTAAAGTGAGGTAAAGAAAAAGAGAACGTTACCACTTGTTGATCCTTAAAAAAGAAGATTGACCAAAAGCTACACCTTGTGGCCTTTGAACTGCCCTTGGCAGAGAACTCTCAGAATCTTCTCTGGTGTGGGCATGTGAGAAATGGGGGTGTGGGGGAGATATGACAACAAACCAGCAGAGCTCTGAGATCCCTCAGGCAACAGCTTGGTGGGGTCTTCCAAATCAAAATTGCAAAGCTTTAACGGAGACGTCGGCTACTTAAGTCTGGAGTCAAATGGTAAAAATAAAAAAACAAAATTGCTCTTAAGAAAGAAATGAGGGGCATGTGGTTTTGTTGCTGTCAGGGAGAAGACAAAGAGGAGAGAAGGAAAAGACACCTGGGCAGGAGAACCGGAGGCTGCAGGTCTGGAAGTGACCAAGGGATCTGCTTATAGATCAAAAAATATTTTAAGATATTTACATTGTTTGAAGTAAATCTCTCCATCCACTGAAATCATCAATAAAGTTAAATTTCTTTTAAAGTGGTTTTCCTAGTTCTGATGTATGGGAGGAGTTGTTTTTTTCATAAGCACACTTATTAATGCAGCCTAAGTGTGCATCATACATGTTTGTGGTTATTTCTACTTAATCTTTTTATTAGCGAAACTAAGCATATAATTTAGCACAGAGCTTTGCACATATTGGGAGCGTCCTAAGACAGGACAAGTGCAGCAGTCACATTGGCTGATTAGGATTGTATTTCCCAGCCCCAGACCACATGGTGGTGAAGGGATTCAATGTGACATTAAAGATTCGTCAGTAGAGAAAAGGAGTCATGAGACTGAATAATTCTCAAACTGAATAATTCAGCTGTAAAATCACTGATTCCAGTAACACCACCTCCAGAGTCTCTAAGGAACTACAAAAAAACTATTCACGGCACTTTTGTCAGAAGCAGTTCTTCCAGATCTGCTGCAACAGCTGCTTGTGGTGTTCAGCAGGGAAGCCCAGGCAGCTGTTGCACACCTTCCTTTTTATCACCTCCTACAGGAGTGCAATATGAATTAAAGGGGCGTTTATATTGTAAAGTCCACCGAAAAGGAAACACAGCCCCCAAGCCTCGTGATACAAAAATACAGAGACTAAGAAAAACTTGGTTTTCCAAGGTAAGGGAATCTCAGTATCTTCACTAGATGTCAGGCAGAAAGGAATAAAGATAAGGAAAACATCATCTAGGAAGAAAAGTACACTCAGGAAATGAAGTATATACAGAAAATGATAGTCATATTTCTAAATGAACAAACCCTGACATTAACAAAAAGGGACGCCTTTCTTACAGTAGCCTTGGCCTGCTCCTGTTTCAGCTGCTCACTCTGCTTAAGATGGTCAGCCGTGTTGAGGGAGTCTCGCCCATGGTGTCCACGGGCAGCACAGTCACCCAGCGCCAGACCTGATGGTCCCCTGTGATGAAGGGAAACAAGGAGAACACTACAACTTCCTTCTTCAATGTACTTCCATTAAATGCCTACTTTAGAGTTTATTTTTAATATATCTATTCTATAGTACATTTATATCACTTACAAAAAAGAAAATGCATATATAAACCTATGTACATATTATATATATACACATATGTGCACATATGCATACACCGAATGCTTAAACATTTCTTGCAATTAGGAATTTATAATAAAAAATTTGAATACCATTATTCTAAGGACTTAGATTCATCAGGGATCTCTTTACAAGAATGATTCAGAAAACTCTGGGGAAAAAGTTTAATTTTATTTTGACTGTGTCTGACAGTTCAGTAGAAATTGGAAGGCAAATACTTGGGAGTTGGCCTGGGTTTTTTCTTGAGAAATTGTACAGATAGAAGATCTCTTTGCAGACACCTGCCTAGGAAAGACCCTTTTGTAACAGCTTGAGAAGAACATGGTTTCCTGGGGTTACTCAGGGGATGGAAATGGTACAGAGAAGGGATGCTGAGAGCTAGGGTAGCTCTTTTCAAGTTGTAAATAAACAGTTGATATCAATGGTTTTTCCTCCGCCTTATTAAGTTGTCACCTATTTGGACACTCTCAACCTACATATGGAATTGAAACCCCGAGAATCAGCAACGTCATATTCCAGGGCTCTGTAGGATTTCTATCACTATATGCGATGGAAAGCCAGATGCAGAGTGGTCCACTGTGGGGGAAAGCATTTTCTGAATAACCAGTTCTCGGCACAAAAGCTAAATATGTCTGCAGGTAAAGCGCTGGAATGACATCGAACTTTTAGTTTTAAAATTATTCATGATCGAGACATCGAAGTCTGTTGTCATTAATAATGTATTTCTGCAAAGGATGTAAAGTAATGGGGCATTTTATTATGAACTTCGGGTCTAGGCTTAGGTCAAAACTTTAATTTTGCTTCTTTTCAGACAAAAATATTTGGGTAGAAATTTGTTAACTGCCCCCTCCTCCCAACAAAAAAAATGAAAGAAAATTCTGATGATTACAGAAATCTAGCAAATGTATTAGTGTAGGATGGTCTTAGAGTGAAACTTGATTTTTGCTCTGAGATTTGCATTCTTTAACTTGATTTCTCCTAAAGTGAAAGCCAGCAGCGACTCCAGGGTTAATTAGATCAGGCAAGACTCAGGAAAACTTGGGTTTTGTGATATTTTTATTCCTACAACTGGGAAAATCAACGGAAATTCAAAATTGTTTTTCTGTGCCATGAAATAACAAGAGATTTGAGCTTATCTACCCTGATCACCACAAAATCAAATAATCTAAAAATAGCTTGGTTGGGAGACAGATGGGGGAAATCCCCTTGGAAAGACCTTTTTACATGGGCATCTTTGGGGCTTGAATGATGGGACTGCCACTGATTTTCAACCTTTTCTTACTGAGAAGAGCAGGGCCAGACCAGGATTATCAGCAAAAAGGCAAAATATTTAATCATATTCACATCCATTTGGCTTATTTTCAATTACCCTCACTGCTTGTTTTGCATTGAGTTTGGTTTGAGTGCCAGCATTCCCTAGTGACTTAGGTTAAAAGGGAAAAACAAAAACAAAACAAGAAGGTTTACAGGAGTTTAAACACGAAGTAGCTCTTTCCCAGTGCTCCAGTGATGAGTGGAGTCCAAGTGAATCAAGAATACACTCTTAACAGCCAATGAGCAGACCTCAAATTGGCCCTGAGTCATTCTATCATCATTTTATAATTACATCTCCACATACAGCAGATTTACATGTGTTAAGATTCATTTAGAAATGGCACACGAGCACCTGCAATTTGGCATTCCAGTTAGAGCCCCAGTGTATCAAACTCTTGATTAATAAACTCTGAAGTGTTGAAATGATTCTCTGTCATTAATCATATTCTCTTCTACCTCTATATTACCTGAAGTCATTAGAGGAGAAGAAAGCCTGAAGTGCAATCAGCTACCAGCATCTTAATGCAATAACTTAGACTCTTAGCTCCAAATAAGCAAAAGAAATTAAGTAAGTGGGAAATAACACTAGATGTGGTTTTCATTTTGGGGAAATTATGGGGGCAATTCTTCTTTAAAGCAAGGGGTATCTTATGAAAATCACCTTTTAATAACATCTAAAATAATTTAGGCTGTAGACAGACTTTCACCTTCTAGAATAAGAATCTGAGGAGCTGATGACTTTGGGCAGAAGGAAGCCCCCAGTAGCAACTCAGGAATTCATCCCAGGTTTTTGTGTGTGTGTGTGTGTGTGTGTGTGTGTGTGTGTGTATGTGTGTGTGTGTGTGGAGCTATTGAAATGGACCGTGCAAAAGCAGTAGGAAGTTCTTTTACATTATCAGTTATCTCATTCTCATTCATACACATTTAATTCACTAATCGATCAGAGCTTACCCAGAGATAATGCAGTCTCTTTGAAGTATGGATCCATGTGTCTATGTTTCATTGAGATCTAGTAGCCTCATAGTCTAAATGTTTTAAAAAAATTGCAGCAAAATCCAGGATATATCAAGTCCAGAGCCATATCAGCTGGTCGATGTCGGCTTCCTCCATATTAGGAATGCACCTATGAATTAATGTCTACGTGCAAAATTGTAAAGCATAAAAGATGTTTACAAGGCAAAAGCAAAGAAAAATCTTTTGAATCAGACAAACTGACTTACTATGAGTTTGAATTCTAACATTGAAAGATATTTTAATATTCAGACTGGAGTTGGGAAGAGATATTTATCTTGAATCAAATAACTCTTAAGTGCACTTTGTTTCTTATAATTTAAATATTAAATCTTCCTAGTGTCAAGGATTGTGAAAGAGCAACCCTATTAAATAACTTCCAAGAAGCAGCTTTAGAGGAGCTATTTCTTAAATGCTCATAGCTAAATATATCACGCAGCCTGTAATGTGCTGGATTGCTATTTCTGGTTCATATGTTGAACAATACGCTGGAATATTCTATTTTCCCCTAATGATTTTATATTATTGGGGTGACCCTGGAAGTTACTGAAGCTAACAAGGGAAAAATGCCCTGTTGGATATATACATACATACCCCCTGCCCACACTCACTCACATTAAACTCAGCACTTTAATTCAGTGGGCTTATTTGAAAAGTGAATGTCTTGGGCCAGGTGATCTCTGGATGGCCTCCCGCTCACACACTCCAGAGATCTTCATCAAATGCACGGAGATGTAAGCTGCATGAAGGCAAGGACTTTGGCTTTCCTGTCCACTAACATTTTTCAAAGAACATTTACATCCATCACTTTACTTGTTCCTCATCGCAATCCTATGAGGCAGGAATATCAGACTGGTATCTTCACTTTACAGAAGGGTAATATGAAGTCAAGAAGTTAAGTGATTTTCCAGTGGCTGAGTCAGGACCTGATCCCAAGTTTTTTTATGCAGTAATGTCTTTGGCCTACAGCCAGTGGTGTCCTGGTGAATATTTAATACTCTGATATATATCTGTATATATGTATACATATATAATATATCACATACATATTTATATCTATATTTACATGATATATAACACAAATTCGATTATATATAACCAAATTGTATATAATAGATGTTTAAGGATGATATAAAGGATGTTTAACAATTTAAAAATAATAATTCAAAAATACATTAGTCATTATTGAAAATTCCTGTAGTCAGTTGATTCCCACAGAATGCTTTTGTTGGTCTCTGCCAGATTTTTGTATTTGAAGCCATCTACAGCTGCAATTCAAACATGATTTGACAAATAGGTGTTTCCTCTTAATTTACTTGCCCTTTCCTAACAAATTTATTGTCATTCACTCTAATGTGTGATATTCTCTAAAACTATTTCTCACTGTTGTGTAAATTATGTTAGTTAAATCAAAAATTTTCAACTTCAGCAAGAAATCAATCCCTGATCTGTTGGGTTTCCTAATTTTGATGGTGTAAATACTCCATGGACAAATTCAAGCCGCTGATGTGACTTTACTTAACACAGAGTTGGGAGAGATGCACGGTGAATCATCTTTATGTAGTATTTCCACTCTGCAGATACAATAGATATAAATTAACCGAACATCATAGGTAATAGTAAATGTAGAAATTAGGGAGTAATGAATTTCAAATATTCATTATCTTTCCCTTTAATGTAAGTTTTCTTAAATGTAAGCTTTTATAATTTACATTTTAATAATGACCATGTTTAACTACCAGGTTGCAAAAATTCCTGAAATTTTAACAGTTAGCTCTTACAAACAAGGCCACCAGGACCTAAATATTTTTTTTGTTTCCTAAGTAATTCTATGTTTTCCAGGTCTTGCCGTTTTAGAGTTTGGGTAGAAAAAGTACTTTGCCTACCTTGACTTAGGTATATTCAGTCTTAGGATGCTCACTGCAGTTTTGTTTTGTGGTAGTGGTTGTTATGCAGCCAGGTAATTAGTGCAAATATGAAAATGGTGAACTCTCTGAGTTCTGTGGGTTCTATGAGCCCACAGTGAAAAATAACTTGGCTTCCTCCATCCTGTCATCATTATGGCTTGAGATTTTCTCTGATGACCATCAGGATAGACTTCCTAGCCTCTTGGCTAGCTTCCTTATTCCCTTTTCAGCCTCTGGGAATCACTGGCTGTCCTGCTTTCCGCCCTTATACCACTCTACCCGCCAGTCCTTCTGACGCATCTTTTAGAGATCTTACACATTACTTGTATCGACGTAACCTTATTAAATCTTTAATTCTATAGCCATGTAAAAGCACAAACCAAACCAACAAATATTAAAAGAAAATATTGTTTTGCCTGCATCTCAGTATTTAATTATATACATAATGAAGCTGAGGTCAATGAAAGGCTGAGCATAGAACAATATATACAAAAGCATGGCAGCTTCTCCTTTCACATGACTGCATGCCAACGTTAGACAACATAGTCTCTCCCTACAACTGGGACTTGTTCCTCATGTAGTACTCTTCCTAAACCTCTATCTTCATTCCTCTTCCCAACAAGATAAAACCAAAAAAAACAAAAATGGTGAGGTGTTTTCATGCATGTTTCCACTGAGATATTTATTCTCTGTGGTAGATAGGATTCTAAGATGCCACCCCTGTCTCCAATTCCCACTCCCTTATGTACACACCCTCTGTAATCCCCTCCCTTTGACTGGGTGTGAAACTTGTGAAAATGATAAAATATTACTCCTATGATTAGCAGCTAATCAGGTGGCCTGAGTTAATCAAAAAGAGATTATTCTGGTTGGACCAGACCTGATCAGAGGACCCTTTAAAAGAAGGTGAAGTATCATAAAAATGTTCCCCTACTGGCATGGAAGAAAGCAAATAGCCATATAAACCTTTGTAATCACATACAGCAATGCATATTTTAGTATGATACTAACTTTTTTGAGGGGATAAAATATATTACAATATCTAACTATTATTCATCTGTGAACGGCCTATACACATTGAAGACAAAGATACTCACCTGCTACTGTTTCCTAATCTCATTGTGGTATCTCTCGATGACTCATTTGTTAGCCATTCACATTTAGAACAAGTGTGCACTAAATGTCATACCATTTCTTTAACTAAAGGACATTGGCTCCATGCCTGTAATTCTGCCCTCTTTCTCTTGCATCATCTTTTACTCCCTGTCTTCTGCATCTTTTTTATTGATGTACAAGCATATTGTCTTTCCCTCATATTAAAAACAAAAATACTATCTTGACATGGCCCCCTTCAGCTACTGCCCCTTTTCTCTTCTGTCTTTACAGTGAAACAGCTCACAAGAGTTATCTAAACTCACTGTCTGCAATTCTTCCTCTTCTATTCTCCTCTGGAACATACACCAGACTTTCATCCCCAGTGCCCTTCTTGATCTGCCCTTATCAACCTGACTATTGGCAGTACTTGACAAACTGCATTGCTCCCTTCCCCGGGAAACCTTTCTGCACTTGGCTTCCAATACACAACTCTCTCCCAGTTTTCTCCTAATACTAAATAATTACTCAGTCTCTTTTGCTGATTCCCCTTAATTTCTCTAAATTCTAAAATTAAATGTGCTCCCAGGTTTCAGATCTTGAGTTGCTTTTCCTTTCTTTCTATCTTTGTGATCCTATCTAATCTATACTCCGATGACTCCTAAATTTTTCTCTCATAGATCTCTCCTCTGAATTGCAGACTTGCATATTCTATTACTTATAGATACCTCAATTTCAATGCCTAATAAATATCTCAAACTTAATGTGCCTAAAGCCATACTTTAGCTTTCCCCTTAAACTTAAATTTCCTATATTCTTTCTCATTTTGTCAAATAGCATCTCACTTATTATAGGTATGTAAGCCATAAAACATAGTCACTCTTGCATTCATTTTTTCTTGACATCCACATATAATCTGTCAGCAAATCCTGCAATCACTCCCTCTAATATGTATCCAGAAACTGACCTCTTATCAACACATACATCATCACCTTCCTGTTTCTACCATTCTCACCTGAATTATAACGATAGTCTTCAAAGTGATTTCTATCTTCTTAGTTCATCTACCTAAAACTTACTGTAAAAAAGACAGTAGCTAAAAAAAATTTAAGATATAACCTAGGTTATTTTACATCACAGCCTAAGATTCTCCAATATTTCTTATTTTCATCAGAATAAAAGCCAAAATAATTCAAATGACCCATATTATCATATTTGCTGGCCAATCAAAGAACAAAGCACAGTAAAGTAGTGAATAGGAAATTTAACATCCTACAGAGGCCAAAGAAACCAGTACTCATGAACACCCCATGGAGTTAATCAACTGCCAGGCACTACCTCACAGTCAAGAGTAGACTTGTACTTAACACACTGCATGCCCAGAGGCCAGCAGGCACCTTGGACCAGGATGTTGGAATAGAGATGTCCTCACATTCTCCTTGACACATTTAATACATTCTCATTGCTTAATTAATTTTTCTCTCTTAGACATAGAAGTTTGAGTGATTATTTATTTGTTCATTTATTTATTTATTTTTGGCAGGGTGTCCATTTTCATGCTACACTAGACATAATTGAGATTATTGATATTTATTGTTTAGTGATCCTGTTTGGATTGAGGACTCTACAAATCCCAATTTGAAAAACAGAGGCTAAGAGGAAAAACCTCTGTTTCTTGGGAGTCTGTGTATTTTCAGAATGTAAGTCAGCAACATAAGTACAAGGACTGAATATCTGGGCAGCTTCTAAAAAGCAATTTAATCTCCTATTAAGAATGTATGGACAGGGAAGGGAACTCTAGACTTTTTGAGTCCCTTGAAAACATATGTTGGACATCAGAATTGGAACTTGGTATCTGGCAACAACCCTGGAAGGGCCTCTAAATTCCACTCTGAAAAGACGGAGATAGGAACCCCATGGTCCTCAAAAACGGTTTATGGACAAGGAATCAGAACCAGTAATTTTTAACACCTACATTCAGTTCATTTCTATTTTATATTCAGCTATCTCTAATACATTATCCTAGGTAAATTCAATTTCCACGTACTTTATTTTATCCTTAAATATTATGTCCAAACTAGATGGGTTACTTTGACCTATTCTGCTCCTCCTCCAGATTTATGACTGTGAGTGGTGCTATCATTTTCTCTCTGACTCGTTGTATCTCAGCAGCCTGCCTAACTTTTCTCCTTCATTCAGGAAAACAAATAGAATACAGATGCTTGACTCAGTGTCATGGTATTAAACTAAACCTCTCTATGAGAGACCTTTCATAGTTTCAGTTACCTGTCATTGATGATAGGACTTTAGTGGCATGAAGGTCTTGTGCTTCTGTTTTTAGTACTCCTTAGCCATTGCTGAAAATTTCAAGCTTTCAGGTGAGTATGAAAGGGAATCATTTTAAAAAGACATACAGCCACATGAGTAAATCAAAATATTTAGACCTTTCTGCTTTACAATGATGAGAGGGGCTTAGGCAGGTGCAAAGGAGAGCAATTATCTTCGCTTACAGCCTTCCTGACAGTCATGAAATTCGTTGATTCTTTTGTATGACAAGTTACAAAGGGGATAGCTGTACTGAATATTTGCTCCCTACAAAAGTACAATGATGAGTCTTGAAATGAGGCTTTGGCAGAAGCATGGTGCAGTATCTTGTGCATTAATCAAACATAGCAGTTTCATTGTTGCACCTAGCTCTCTGCTGTTCTCACAGAAACTCAAAGAGCAAGTTACCACAAAGCTACAGCAATCCTGCCAACTTGACAAAAACAGTCAATACATTTCAGTTACAAGGCAGCAAGGGACATCTTTCTCACAAGCCAGAAGCTGGGGAGCTGTTGAGACCTTCTCATTTTAGAGTCTGTGTCCAAGGAGGACCCTTGGGCCAGAGTCTTTCCTGGAGCAGTTGTGGTTTATCTTTCTGTGTGTTTATTCAAAGACAGGTGGGCTCAACTTGTGCAGCACTTGCAAAAGGACAAAATCAAATTTCACCTATGCAGCTGGTTGCAGAATCTCTTCAAACCCTTAGTCAGCTAGTTTCCCTCTTTCTTTATTTCCTCTCTCCCTCCCTTTCTCCCTCCCTACTTTTCTCCTTCCCTCCCATCCTTCCTTCCTTCCTTCCTTCCCTTTCTCCCTTCTTTTTTTCCCTTTTCTTAACTTTTCTGGACTAAGGTGAATGTTAAGCAAAGCATCCAATCCAAGGGATTCCTGAATCATATCACTAAATCCTAAAGATTGAAGGAAGCTCTAGAAATTGCATAGATAACCCCAGTCCCACAAATGCTTCACAGAATGACATGTGATCCCTAACCTACTACGATGATTTAGAATTCTAAAAAGCAGGAAATACTTCCTTATGTATTAAATTTTGAAGAAAGAATGTTAGGGTTTTGTTCATACTCATCTCCCAATTCTCTCAACCTGTAATGATTTAAAAGAAGGCCCTGACCAATCTGCAGAAAAGCATCTAGTAGAGTTTCTTTCCCATAAATCTTTAACTTCTCACACGGTGACTGGAGAATTAAGTAGCCCATCAGCAGAGGTAAAATTTATGAACCTCATAGAGCTCACCTCAGGTACCAAAGAGAAGGAAAGTAATTCACTGAATAGCAAACCCAGTCTCAAAATTCTCCCTGGAGCCGAGAATCATTCTGGGTGAAAGGACATGGGCCCCCTTTGGGACCTGACCCTCGGAGATTGAGCTATTACCTAGGTAGCCTGAGTGTAAATTTGCAACACAAAACCGAGTGTCTCATTGTTTATGCAGAAAAGGGCTGCATGTTATACTGTTTATCCTAATGACCTTCATAATGAAGGGCTGTTAGTCTGCAAATGCAATGCTCTCTTTATCTAAAATATGGCAAAATTCTGGTGTGGAGCAAGAATTTCATTCTCCTTTGAAAAGCAACTGAATTTATAACATTCTTTAAAATAAATTCACAAACGAAACTAAATTTTAAATAGGCATATGTTTGCCTGGAAGCAAAATAAACCATCTGAGTTTTCCCTCATTCTGTGCCTAATTCAACTTTTGTTTGGCAATCTGCAAATCCTAGGGAGGCAACCCCCAAAGATTTTGATGGGCTAGAAAAGAAGCTCTAAGAGCAATGATCCAGTTTCTCAGCTGGCAAATATTTTCTGACTCTGGACAGCTCTCTTCCTATTCGGATCCTTCTGCTCACTGAAACAGAATCATGATGGTTTCCAATTCTTGCTTTTTGGTCCAGGGAGGTGGCAGCCACACTGTTGCTCCAGGCAGCTGCTATCTCTTGAATTTACTTGGCAAGTAGTTGCCAACACAAGGTGTTGGATAGATTTCAGAGTACCAGCCACTGCTTTATTCAATACACAGTAGACAAAGCTGATGCATGTGCAGTCTCTTTAAAAGGAGGCTTGTCAAATCATTTCCATGTGTCTTTGGTTCTTGGTAGAGAACTGATTGATTTTAAGACTATCTGTTTTTTCCTCTTTGGTTCTTTGCTGTGGGATACCTCCCTAGGAAGCTCCCCGCAGTGGAAATTCCTAGAAATATTCCAATCGCATGCATCATACTGGATAGAATTTAGGGAGTTGATAATGGCCCCTCTTTTTCCAGGAATCTCCCATCATTTATAAGCCTCATCCCCCAACACACACTTCCTCAGGAACAGTTACAGTGCTGTCTTTTATAGACAGTCACGCTCATTAAGTTCCAAGGAGGACAAGATTAAAGAAAAAATTCTATCTTAAAGAAGAATAGTCTGGAAGGTAAAATACAGACATTAAAATAATTTAAAATATTTCCCAAAGATTTATTATTACTCCAGATTTCAATTTTATAAAATATTTTTGTGTATGTGTGTGTATATATTTTAAAAAATTGACTGTCTTTCGCTTGATATATATGTAATCATGTAGGAAACATATTACTCACCAAAATGTCTTTTAGGAACACCTAGTCATAGACTGCAGAAATGCCTTCCATCATAAACAAATAGAAAACCTGACAAAGTATTTGAAGCAAGTTTTTATACAATGACAGGCAGTGCAGAATTGTGATCCTTTAGATAAGGGACACATAGATTCTGAGTCCCATATTTATCTAGGCATTATTCCTTGGGGTATGCTTCCTGTTATGGAATGATGAAACCAAGGGTTAACTTCTCACTATGCTGAAAAGGCAGAGTTTGAAGCTCAGAGCTTCAAGTGAAGTAGCTAGAACTTTTAGGGCAGGGTGTTGAAAGAAGGATGTTACACCAGTTAGAGAGGGATGGCCAAGGACGTGGCATGAAAATTTACCACGGATGCCAGGCCAATTACTGGATGGTAATAAGCAGCAAGGGCCTGTTGAAAATCAGCTGTTGTATGCCTGAGAAGTAATAGTACTAGGTTTAGAAATGGCATTTGGTCAGTGAGAATGAATAGGCACTGTTAAATCTTTCAAGTATTTAGTAGAGACACCAGAATGGCCATGCTTAGGAATAAGAAAACTATCCTAGAGTAAGAGCCATGACTGAGGACTAAGGATAAAAATTAAGTAGACTCACCCTAATAAAGAATTAAACTAAGTGAGAAAGAACTGCTAGTAATTTTACTGCCTATTAAAAACAAATAAACAGACTTATAACCCTTTGATAGAAGGAAGCAGAATCACTATTCCTTAGAGTGTATCATTCACAATGTTTACATATAATTCAAACTTAATACACATGCAAAGAAATAGGAAAATAGCAACCCCTCAAAGCAGTTAATAGGAACAAAATACAAAATTAGCCAGATGTTGAAATTAACAACCAAGGACCATAAAAACAGCTATTATAAATGTTTTCAATGACATAAAGAAAAACATGGTCATAATGGTAACCATAGATAAAAAATGTTAGTAGAGAAAAAGGAAGTATAAACAAGTGGAAATTCTGTGTCCAAAATTAAAACAAGTAAAATGAAAAATTCCTATGTGCTCTTAACAGCAGATTGGAAAGAGTAAATTTAAAGACAGATCAATAGCAATAATCCACTCTGACATTTATAAAAGACCACATTCTACAACTAAAGAAGTCACGTTTTTAAAAAAATTTCAAATGAAACCAAGAAATATAACATATGCTGACTCACAAAATAAATTTCAAAAGTATCAAAATCTTACAGAGTATGTTTACAGAATAAAGTGACATTAATTTAGATATCAAGATCACTAAGATATTTAGAAAATGCCCCACACATTTTGACAGAAAATGATAATTTTATAATAGCCTGTGGATTAATGACAACTATAATGAGGGAAATTAGGAAATATCTGAAGCCAAATGATATTGAAAATATGATATAAAACTGTATGAAATGCAGCTAAAGCAATGTTTAAAGGGTAATTTAAAGCTTGTAGCTTAAATATCATATTAGGAATAAATAAGGTTTAAAACAAAAGATCTCATAGTAAGGTAATGGTGGTCACCTAATTCCAAATTTCTCCGCTCCTTCTCCAATAAACTAAATAAATTAACAAGAACAACAAATAACACACAAATCCACACCTTAGGCAAATGTAAAAGATGTAAAATTTAACTTAAAATTACCATATATTAAAATATAAATAAACACAAAAAAAATTTTCAGCAGAGCTCCCATTGCAAGCTTTTGTTGAGAGTAGTGGGTATAGAGAAAAAACATAATGAAAGAGAAAAGAGGATACCTGTAAAAGGGCACTGGTTGGTCAAGACAGTGACTGTAAGGAAGCAAAATACAAGTTCACAGAACTGAGAAATGGCAGTATTGGAAAAGCAATGTTACTGGGGAAGAGGAATAAAAGAAAATTGAGTCTCCCTTTGGAGAATGAGATAAATGAGAAAAATAAATAAATTAAATAGGAGATAAAGCAAGAGGGGAAATTTTAAGACCCTATAAGACCAAATAAAATCAAAATAGTTGAATATAACACCTCTCTCACCTCTCAAAGGAGCCATCCATGAATCAAACTTTATTTCGCTACACAACAGACAGGAACACTCCAAAACACTAATCCTGTTCACAGAAGCTATTAAACAAAGAAAACAAAACAAAATGTCAATCAAACAGCTGATAAAATCTTCCCTTCAAATAATCAAGAAGCAAAAGAGAACTGTAATATAATACTTCAGATTGAATTACAGATCCTCAAAGAAGCATTTCAAATGCTGTATATACATATACATATACATATATACACACACACACACATATATACAAACTTGTATCAAAAAAATTGAAATTAAAGAATTAAAGACAGAAATAAAAAACAAAAAGAAAATAAATTAGAATTCTTTAAACTCAGGAAAGAAAGAGAAGAAAAATATAAAATGAAGTTAGAAATAAAGACTAAATTATACGATGACAAAAAGAATATCTTTAAATAAAACATTTTTTCCTTTATTGTTTAATTTTTTTATTTTGGAAATAATATTAGTCTTACAAAAATGTTGCAGAACTGGAACTCATTGTAGTCTGCAACATTTCTTATATATTCTTTGCCTATTTTCCTTGTTAATATAACCATAGTAAATTATAAAAACCAGAAAATCAATACTGATAAAATATTATTAACCGATCTGGAGACTTCATTTGAATTTTTCCGCTTGTCCCACTAATGTACATTTTCTGTCCCAAGATACATTCTAGTATTCACACTGCATTTAGTTGTCCTGATTCCTTACTCCTTTCAATCTGTGAATATTCCCTAGGCTTTCTCTTCCTTTCATGACTTTAACAATTTCAAAACATCTGACCAGTAATTTTATAGGATGTATTTTAATTCATGTTTATCTAATGTCTTTTAATAAAAATCAGGTCTGCATCTTTACAGAATTCCACAGAAGGTATGACATTGTATCCTTTTTAGTGAATTGTATCAAGAAGCGCATGATGTTGATTTAACAAATTAATAATGATGTTAATTTTAATCATTTGTTTAAAGTAGTTTTCTTCAAGTTTCTTTACTGTAAAATTGCCATTTTTCCCCCTTTGTTATCAATGAATATCTTCTGGGAAGATAGTTTAAGACTGTGTAAATATTCCATTTCTTTTACTTTTGTCAACTAGTTTTAGCATTTTCTGAAACAATTTTTATGTTGGTGTTAGTCAAATAATATTTTATATTTCCATAATTTATTTTATATTTATTAATGAAACTTCTACAGTGAAGATCTTTGCTATCTCCCACTTGCTTATATATTTAAATACTTATTTATATTTATATAACACATGGATTTTAATTTATTGTATAAATAATAATCTATTACTATTATTATTTGCCACGTTACTGAAATTGTTCCAGTGTTGACCATTGGGTGCTTCTTCAAGTTGGCTTCTGTGTCATTTTGCATGTCTCCCTAATTTTTGAGAATTTTCTTATTTCTGGTTACCACAGTTTTTCCAACGATTTCTTATACTTGCCTTGCCTAAGCTCAGGCATCAGCGATTTTTCCAAGGGTCCCTGGTTCCCTTTCTTAAAGAAAGACATTTAGAAATCAAGCCCATTATTAGTACTGAAATGTCATTGCTCATTGGGCCTCTCAGCAGACGGATCCAGGAAATACATGCATAAAAACACGCACACTCTCACATCCATTTCTATATCTACCCATGTGAATTCACATTAAAAATCACTGATACAGTTCTAGATCTGTAACTGATGTTAGAGACATCTTTTCTTTACATTCTAATTTTGTTTAGTGCTGCCAAAATTAGATAGATGGCTAGATCTACTTTTCTTTAGATTTTAGCTTTAGGAAGAGAGCCCTTCAATATCACTTTATTTATAGGCTCATCAAAAATATCAATCCACTCAGCTAGCTATTCAGATCTTTACCAGAATGAATAGAATTTTGAAATATACACTACATTAATGTCAGCAAATTAGTGATAAGTGAGATAATTTGAAGTTTAGCACTTTCCATCATTAAGCCATCATCTTATTTGGCACCCAAAGATATCTGATTTTTATTCTTAATTCTTCTCCTCTCAAGAAAACAGAAGGGCTATTGCCTGGACATCTATGTATGGAGACTGCTCCAAAGAAGGTGGAACTAGCTGCTCATAACTGGTTACATTTCTAAGTAGCCCTTTCCTTCCCTTGTAACTGTCTTCATTTCCTCACCTCGCATTCTCTCCTCAAACAACTGCAGCCAACCTCACATACTTAGCAAAATTAAACAAAGGCCATCTAGTTGTTATTAAGAAAATGTTTCAGTCTTCATTCCTCTTCACTTTGCTGTTTTTATCATGTTCTCCTTCGGGGCTCTTACCTATGTAGATTTTGTATAAAGTCAGTGCTGTTATGTACTGCAACCCCGCTCTCCTTATTGAAATCTACCACCATCACACCTCAACTCTATAATATCCAAACAATTCTTCCTTTGAGATTTCCTGTCTTTTCAAATAGAAACCTGTTATCACAAACTTAAGAAGCACCCTTAATTACTGAAGCTCCCTTACTTTCGCGTCTACTCTGTTTCTAAGTCTCACTAATTCTATTTCTAGTTTCTCATTTATCTTCTCTTTTGCATCTGCATAACTGCCATCCAAGCCAGACCTTCATCACCTCTCCCCTGGACTGGAAACTCCTCAACGATTTCTCGATCTTTAGAGTTCCCTCTGAACTCTATCCTTCACCCTACCATCGATGAGACTTTTATACCACATACATCTGATCATTTCACTCTTCCACTCAAATCTCTTTGGTATCTCTTTGCCTATCAGTTTATATCTACCTCTTTGGCAAGCTTCACACTATCTTTAATACCTGCTTATTTCCCGCCTAGCAGTTTAGTTGTCTTAAAATCTCTCTGCTGTTTCTCTGCTGTGGATTAGTTTTCTCACTGCTCTCATTTCTTCATTATGTAACTAAATTGATTATTTTCACTATGGGCATTTTCCTCTCAGGTTTGTGTCAATCACTTGCACATCATGAACCTACATTTACAAACACATATATTTTCCTAAGTATGCATATGGTGATCTTTGTATATTCTGAAAGAGATCAAAGTAAACAGAAAATTAGGGAGAAAATTTCTCCTATGAAAGAGAATAACTTATCAAAAGCAGAAACTTAATGTCTTCAGCAAACAAGGAAACAAAATAAGCAAGTGGTTCTCAGTGGTTTGATATGAGTGTCAAAGAGAGATTAGGGGAGGATATTAAAGTCTGAAAGGAGAGTCACGTTGATTTTGAAAAAGTTGATAAAATTTCTCTAATTTGTCTTTGCCACACAGAATTCACTTTACATTCTGAATAATGTTAAATGAAGTCATGAAAGAATCTTGAGAGACACTGATCTCAATCAGCATTGGCTCTGTCTCTTAGGCTTTGCAGCAAAATTCCTTCACGTCAGGTGAGATTTGTGGTTTGGCACAATCCTAGCTATCACAAGTTAATAGTATCTCCTTATTTCATGGGTATAGCATCAAGCACTCCTGAATGAGTGATTTTTTACATGTCATTTGGCTATCCCATGGTTTTGCAGTCTTTCACTTGAATATAGTTACTCAGAAAAAGTGCCTGGTTAAAATAAAATTTAAGGTAGTCTAAATAAAGATTAAAGCAAACTGCAGAGATTATGATAAAAGGTGAGGGAGGATGGGGAGTAGAGGAGAAGTGCTGTGTCATATAGCCAGTCTCTGTATGTTCTTAAAGTACGTAAAAAAGCATTATACAACAGTGTCTGTGGCATATAGGCAGCCTTCTCCAATATTTTAGCTGTCTGTTCTTCAAAGAGCTCCAGAGGGCATCCCTGAGAGAAAATTTTACATGTAGGATGCTTGGCATCGGCTGAAAGTCAGAATCTCACAGTTGTCCAGGCTGTGGGGGAAAAGTAGAAAATATTGAGACTGCAGTTGGGAGAGAAGAAATAACCTGGGGATTTAAGATTCTCTCAACTCTTTCCTACACACATAATTGGGCCTGGTCCAAAGAAACAGCTGCGCTGTTAAAAGAGTAAGTGCATGCTGTTGTGGTGCTTTTAATTGAAGAAGGCATAATATAGGCCAGATGAGGGTCCCACCATAATTAGAAGACAATTTAATGGTCATCAGCCGCGTCCAGGAACGGTGGGAATTCGGCTGCTTGGCATTTCTCTCACTATAGTTCATAATGGATTAATTAAAATTGTATAAAGATAAAAAGATGCCCAAGATAAACATAAAGCCACATGGAATTATACTGAACAGCATTCGGAGCACTACAGCTCAGGGCTTGCTACATACACGCCAAACTGGAAGCGCTGAAATGAAGGCTGTGGGGAGCTCTCTCAACTCTGCCCTAGCCTTTTACTCAGCCTCCGTCTTGAAAGGGTGCAGCTTTACAACCGGATCACTTAGGGCTCCTACAAAAGGAGGTTGCAGAAGAAATCCTTCTCATCAATGCTCATTTTGAAAATGAGCTTTTTCTCTTTCACTACTTCCTGCCACGTCATTTCCTGGATTGGATCCGTCTCTGAAATAGCTGAGTTTTCCATGTTGCCCACCCTCAGAAGGAAATTTGAGGTAAGAGGACACTTATACTGATGCCAAAAGGGTTGTACTGGAATTTAATCCATTTATAGCAGGCTGGAAGAATATGAATTCCAAAGTGCAGAGGTTTAGGCTCATCTCCTTAGAAAATGTAGAAGTTGAATCATATCACTGATTTTTTTTTTGAAGGATTTATATTAGATTGGCTTCCTATTATGACAGATAGGTACTATTTTATTTGTTTATTTGTTTACTTGAGGCTTTGGGTAGATGGACAAAACAAACAAAATGGAAGATGAATGATTTTCATCAATTCTTATTTGAAAAGAAGCTAGAAGGACCAAAATGACTCAGATCTATGTATCAGGTAATAGCTCACACAAGCAATACGATAAGGTACCATGAAACTTTTCTATATTTTCTGGATATATGTTTTTGTTTTTGTTTTTGTTTTTGTTTTCAGTAATAATATCTGGGATAAAATTGAAGTTCACTTTGAAGATTTTAAACAGTGAGTCAGTATTTACTTCTTCAAATTTTGTGTGTGCTAATTTAAAACAAGGGTCCTGTTTCCTCAACAAGGAAACAGGAATGAAATATATACAGAGACACTGCATACTTTTAAAACCCAAGAACTTCTAGGAGTTGGTATTCAAACTATATCCTAAGTCATGCTACAGGCTTTAAGAAACCAGAGGCACCATGCATATTCTAGTTTAGAATATTCCTAGGGTAAGAGAGGAAAGATGGGCATCTAGGACAGTAGGAGGGGTAGAAAAGAGATGATAGGAAGGCATAAAAAACACATTTTAACTATTTCTAATTTTTTACCTTGACTCTAGAAAGTGCAGTGAAGATCTCTCCTTCTCTGAGTTTTCAGACAGAGACAATTTTTGAAAACAGGTTTTGTGAGGCATGTGACTGTTACACAGAGGGACTTGAAGATTCTATATCTAGGGAGTCATGCATAGCCTACTGCCCAGCTCCTACTCTGAGCTCTTAATGCTTCATCTCAGGCTCTCAAACACACGCACAGTCCTTAATATGCAGAAATGGACGATGACTCCCTTTAAAACTGCTTGACACATTGTGTTTGTAGAGGTGGAAAGAACAGTTAAATAAAACATGCAAGCTCCGTAATCCTTAAAATTCCTCTCTCTTCCTCCCTCTCAAGGTGCTCTGTGTGTTGTATAGTGACTACTTTCCATAGAACATAACTAGGCTGTCCTTTTTGGTGTTTTTATTCCACAGTACCCCTAGGCACTAGTCCATCTTTTGGAAGAATAACTTAATGAAGCCTCAGGAAGTCATTTAATTGAAGCAGAGGAAAAGAGTGAGATGGGTCCAAGGCTGAAAAGCAGTAGGAGGGGCAGGGAGCTCATAGAGGCAGTGAAAGACAAATAAACTGGCTCATTTATAAGATGTAATGAGAAAGAAAAATCTCTAGACTGTAAGGGGAGCAAAGATGATGCAAGAAAGTAAGGAAGAAGCATTATGAACACTCAGTACAGAAGGTTCCCCAACTGGCTTTGTACTTCTCATCCAAGGCATCTGTTCCTCTTTCCTTCCCAAAAAACCCCACCATAATTTATTATGTGTGATTTTCCTTATTCCAAGAAAAGAGGCATTAGTAATCACTCTCAGATCTATGCTAGAGAGTAGTTTTTTTGTTTTTTGTTTTTTTTAAAGAAAGCCATAAACTCAGTCTAATGAGACCAGAATCTCAGTAATTGCTACCATTGTGTTCTATGCAAATGTTGCCTGCTGGATTAATCTATCTGGTTTGTGGTACAGCAATAATGTTTATTCAAGCATTCGTTCATGTGATAGTAATTTATGAGCACCTACTGTGTGTATAAGACATCATTCTTACCCTTGAGGATCTCACAATCTGTTGTGAAAAGTAAAAATGTGGGTAACTATAATAAAAAAGGATAGCAATTGTTACACTGAACTACATGCACAAAGCGTTCTAGACATAAAGGAGGAACCATATTCATTAGTTCTGTTTGGAAGCAGGGAGAAGATTATAAAATCCATCTCGCAAGAGGCGACTCATGAGTTGGGTTTCAAAGGACACAGACAATTTTGCTAGGTAGAAAAAAAAGGTATTCCTTGGGATAGAAATAGCATAAGCAATGATATATTTTTGAGAGAAATGAGTGGATTGGTGTGACTAAACATAAGATATGATGTAAAAAGGGTTGGGAGTTGTTATAAAATGTGGCTTGTATGGTAAATGGAGCCAAGATAGTAAATCAACCCATGGTTAAACAATCTGAACTATATCTTTTAGCGATGGGCCATCAGTGAAGGGGTGGGAGCAGGAGAAACATCATTAGAACTTTGTGTTAGAATATTCACTGGGACCTGGTAAAGGATAGTGAAGATGTTACTGGAAGCAAGGACAGTTTAGGCAGCTATGGTGTCCTAAAATAGAGGCTGAACACAGATACAGGAAAGATGGCAGTGAGGCAGTTTGAATATATCCCCAAAACTGTGTCTAATTCAACTTGGAATTCTGAAGTCCTGTTGGAATACTCTGAGTCAAGGTGAAGAAATATATAACAACATGGGAGAACACAAAGAAGTGTCTAATAAAAGAGAGGAGAAACACGTGTCTCTCAGGTAAAAGATCTCATCCTGTGAAAAAGATGGCCCACCTTCCCTGGAAATATGCAAATTTAAGACTGGGCTCTTGACTCAGAATATATAGGTTGGAAATCATTTCCATGATTTTTGAAGTGGGCAACTTGGAGAAGTTACGTAATCTTTCTGTGCTTTGCATTGCTCATCTGTAAAGTGAGAATCACCCAATACCTCTCATAAAATGTGAGACTGATGTGAGGATTAAGTTAAATAATGCATATAAAATGCTGAGAAGAGAGCCTGGAACATCTTAAAGGCTCAAAAAGAATCGGTTGTTAGAAGCAAGGGTAGACATTATCAATCTTAAAGATAGTTTGATAGGAATCCTCTTTATCTCAAAACATTGAGATAATCTGTTTTGCTTGTTTTTGCTTGTTTTGTTTTGTTTTAATGGACATGAAATTCCAAGAGGAGCGATTAAACATTGAAGCAGCACGTTTTTAAAAAGAAAGCCTTTTTCGTTGTTGTTGCTATATTGAAAAAGTTTATTCAGTCAATGAGCGGGGAGGAGATCAATACCCTGAGAAAATTGTGCAGTGGGCATCATCTCCATTTCCTGACTTTGACACTCCCATGAGAACTTGGAGATTCTTGACACTCAGGCAAACACAAATCACATTAGTGAAAAAAAGCAATGCCTATTAGAGCAGACAGCATTATCTCAAATTATAGAGAAGCAAGGAAAAAGGCAAAGCTAAAGAAGAGAAGGTAAGGAAGGAGAAAGTCTTTGTTAAAACTAATCAGCAGAAAGATCTTGGGAGAAACGAAAAAGAAATTAACATGAGAGCAGAATCTTGATGTACAACTACGGCTTCAAAAATAGGATGCAATTAAGTGCTTCTAACAAGGCTCCAGTAGTCTGATGGTAAGTGTAAAAAGACCAGCTTAATGAAATGTCATGGGGACACTGCTTATAAGAATCATATGCCCTGGATGCCAAATGGAGCTTTACCTGCTGGAGAAACAGTTATAGAGGGAAAGAACAAAAGCTTGCCAGCTGTTAGGAAATAGAACAGAATGAGGCTCAGGACCCTAGGGGAAGGTGGAAAATTAACAGAGCCTGTGTCTTGTTATGTTTTCCCTACCACTGCGCTTTTCTCTTCTGGATTTAAAACTGTACGTTGCTCACAAAATGGGGGCTCTGTTAGAGAAGTAGGATTGGGGTCAGGTTGACAATAAGATTATATAGAGCCAGGGATGAAGCGTAGCTTGCGAGTCTTTACAATAACTACTCTTATCTTTTGCTTTATTATTTCTCTTGAATTCACAATTTTTACTCCCTGGAAGCCAGTTAACTTTTGTTCATTCAGGTCTCTTCTCAAAATCATGTCAGAGAGGTCTTCTCTGAACACTTTATCTAAAATCAACCTCATTCAACCCCCCAGGAGCTCTCTAGCCCATTATACTACTTCATTTTCTTCATAGTATTTATCAGTTTATACAATATTATTTGTTTATTGATTATTTACTGATATATTATTTGTCCTGCCCTGTATTATACAAGCTCCATGAGACCAAAAAACATGAATCTCTATTCTGCACACCACTGTATCCCCAGTCACTAGTGCAGTACCTACAATGTATTCAGTGCTCAAGAGATATGTGTAGAACAAATTTTTTTGACCTATAAATGTAAATTAGTTTTAATGCTGCCAAGCACTCTTACTTTATGTCCTACTCTCAGAGATTATTTATTACATTCCTTCTCCACTCTCTTCAACATTCCTACCTACCTTCACATTTTGTTTCCTTAAACTTCTTTCTCTCTTTTCTCGATGACCTGTTTTAAGTCTAAACTTTTTACCTTTACCTGTTCAAAAATCTTTCTGTAATCCTTTCATTTTCCTGCTCTATCCATTTTTCCTTCTTTACCTCATCATTACCAGAAATATATAAATGTGCTAGTTTACTCCCAGCTTTAAAAACAAACAAAACCAAACCCCACCAGCTGCCACCCAATTCTTTCACTTGTCTTTACAGAAGAAAAAAAGTTTTCTCTACTCGTTGTTTTTACTTTATGTCCCATTTCCCTGGAAGTGGGTTTAATCTTTACTCCTTTAATAAAACACATTATCAAGGTCACCAGTAGTCTTCATATTTCAGAGTCCAGTGGACTCTCTCTAGTTCCTTCCCTTCCTATACCTCTCAGCAGCATCTGGCAGTTGATAAGAACCTCCTTTAAAAAAAAGAAATCAAATGTATTAAGATATAATTTGTACACTATAAATGCATCTTATTTAAATGTGCAGTTTGATGAATTTTATAAATGGATACATCCACATATGTAATCTGTACAACCACCAACACAATCAAGATATAGACATACTAAAATGTTCCCTGTACCCCATCTCAGTTAATTTTGTCCTACTCTCAGCTTTAGGCAATTATTTATCTGTTTTCTCTCACTATATATTAAAATAGTCTTTTATAGCTTTTCATATAAATGGAATCATACAGTATGTACTTTTTTGCATCTACTTGTGTTCATTCTGTATAACAGTTTTTAAAGATTCATTTATTTTTGTCTGTGTTAATAGTTCGTTCTTTAAGTT
>NW_011888789.1:9198580-9199757 GCF_000151845.1 Pteropus vampyrus
TTTTGGTAAAGTTATAGAGTTGTGCTACCATCACTGCAACCCAATTTTTTAACATATCCTTACCTTAAGAAGATCCTTTATGTCCCTTTTGTAAAATTATGGTTAAAAAGAAAACATATAACATAAGATCTACATAACAATTTTCAGTGTATAGTACACTAGTGTTAACTCTAAGCATATGCAAACATGTTGTACAGCACATCTTGCATTTTATGTTACTGAAACTCTTTACTTGCTACACAGCAACTCCCTATTTCCCTTTACCCCTAGCCCCTGACAACTACTATCCGCTTCTATGAGTTTTACAGCTGAGGATACTTCATATAAATGGAATCATGCAATAGCTATCTTTCTATAACTTGCTTATTTCACTTAGTATAATGTCCTCAGGATTCATCCATGTGTAGCATATGCCAGAATTTCCTTCTTTTTAAAAGTGTAATAATATACCACTGTTGTATATGCCATATTTTCTTTATCTATTCATTTGTCAATAGACATTTTAATTGTTTCCACTTAGTGGTTACTAGGAATAATGCTGTAATGAACATAGACCTGAAATATATCTCTCTTTGTGATCCTGTTTTTGATTCTTTTAGATAATACCAAAAAGTAGAATTGGTAGATAACTCTATTTTTAATGTTTTTGAGGAACATCCATACTATTTTCCACAGTGGCTGCATCATTTTACATTCCCATCAATAGTGCATAGGAGTTATAATTTTTCCACATCCTCACCAACATTTATATTTACTGTCTCTGCTTTTCTTATCGCAGCGTATGTATATTTGTAAAACGCAAAAAAAAAAAAAAATGATGGGGTTGCATACTTTTTCCAGCTCTTTCCACTGTTCAAATTCTTCCTTCTCTGCAATCTGGTTCTTATCAAGCCAGTTGATGATTTCATTACACTTGTCAAGAATGTTCTGTTTGTCCTCATCATTGATCTTGCCTTGAAGTTTTTCATCTTTAACAGTTGCTTTCATATTGAATGCATAAGATTCAAGTGAGTTCTTCAAAGACACCTCATCCCGCTGCTTCTCATCTTCAGCCTTGTATTTCTCAGCTTCTTGGACCATGCGCTCGATGTCTTCCTTGCTGAGATGACCCTTGTCATTAGTGATGGTAATCTTGTTCTCTTTTCCAGTGCTCTTATCCACACAGAGACATTAATAT
>NW_011888789.1:9199807-9209716 GCF_000151845.1 Pteropus vampyrus
TTTTTTTTTTTTGGTTTGGATATATCTTTTTAAAAAATATTCTTCTACTGGTGGACATTAGGATTGTGTCCATTTTGGGGACTATTGTGAATGAATAGAATGCCCATTTATACCTATAAGGTCAAGTTTTCATGTGGACACTTTTCATATGGACAGCTGTCCTCATTTCTACAGAGGAATTGAATTCTGAGTTAAACCAACCTAATATTCCTGAAAGAAACTTCCCTTGGTCATTATGTACTTTTTATTACTAGTTTCATTTTGTTAATATCATGTTAAGAATTTTTTAAGCTATATTCATGAAGGATGTTTGTCAATGGTATCATTTTATGTGTTTTGCGTATCAAGATAATATTAGCCTCATGAAGTGAGCTGAGAAGTATTTCTGCCTTTTTTTATTTGTTGCTAAAATGTTTTATAATAGGCATTATTTATTCCTTAGATATTTGGTAGGGTTAGATAATTAAGTAATCTCAACCTAGAGTTTTATCATTTTAACTATAAAATCTATTAATTTAATAGATATATGACTCAGACTCTTTAAATTAATATTTCTTTTGAGTGAGTTTTGGTTGTTTCTGTCTTTTAAGAATGTGCCTATTTCATCCGAGTGGTCAAATTTATTTTCATCAAGCTATTTTTAATATTCAAAAATTTTTATAATTCTTTTAATATCTTTAGTGTTTGTTGCAATTTTTTCTCTCAAATTCCTGATAATGACAATTTGTGATTTTTCTGTTTTTCATTTTTTTTCTTGACCTGTCTAAGTAAAAGTTTATTAATGTTGTTGATTATTTTCAGAAAATCAACTTTTGGTTTAATTGATTTTCTCTACTGCTTTTCTAGTCTATATTTTATTTATTTCAGTTCCTTATTTTATTTTTTTTCTTCTGCTATGTTTGGTTTTAATTTACTCTTTTCCAAACTTATTATGATGGAGGACCAGTCATTGATTTGAGTTGGGTTATTTCGTTCTAAGAAAAGTGTCTAATACTCGAAACTTTCATCTAAAAGCTGCTTTAGTTGCTTTTCACCAGTGTTAAGCAATATTGTAATTTTATTTTAATTTAATTCAAAATATTTTCAAATTTTCAAATTTCTTTATGATTTTTCTCTGACCTATAGATTTTAAAATGTTTTATTAAGTTCTAAATATTAATTTTTACAGTTGACACTTTTTAAATAGCTTTATTGTTATAGAATACCATTCATCCTCTCATTTTAAGTCTACTAATTGTGTACTAATTAAACATACAGTGATTTTTGTTGTTTTTTTTTTTTTTTGGTAAAGTTATAGAGTTGTGCTACCATCACTGCAACCCAATTTTTTAACATATCCTTACCTTAAGAAGATCCTTTATGTCCCTTTTGTAAAATTATGGTTAAAAAGAAGACATATAACATAAGATCTACATAACAATTTTCAGTGTATAGTACACTAGTGTTAACTCTAAGCATATGCAAACATGTTGTACAGCACATCTTGCATTTTGTGTTACTGAAACTCTTTACTTGCTACACAGCAACTCCCTATTTCCCTTTACCCCTAGCCCCTGACAACTACTATCCGCTTCTATGAGTTTTACAGCTGAGGATACTTCATATAAATGGAATCATGCAATAGCTATCTTTCTATAACTTGCTTATTTCACTTAGTATAATGTCCTCAGGATTCATCCATGTGTAGCATATGCCAGAATTTCCTTCTTTTTAAAAGTGTAATAATATACCACTGTTGTATATGCCATATTTTCTTTATCTATTCATTTGTCAATAGACATTTTAATTGTTTCTACTTAGTGGTTACTAGGAATAATGCTGTAATGAACATAGACCTGAAATATATCTCTCTTTGTGATCCTGTTTTTGATTCTTTTAGATAATACCAAAAAGTAGAATTGGTAGATAACTCTATTTTTAATGTTTTTGAGGAACATCCATACTATTTTCCACAGTGGCTGCATCATTTTACATTCCCATCAATAGTGCATAGGAGTTATAATTTTTCCACATCCTCACCAACATTTATATTTACTGTCTCTGCTTTTCTTATCGCAGCGTATGTATATTTGTAAAACGCAAAAAAAAAAAAAAATGATGGGGTTGCATACTTTTTCCAGCTCTTTCCTGTTCAAATTCTTCCTTCTCTGCAATCTGGTTCTTATTAAGCCAGTTGATGATTTCATTACACTTGTCAAGAATGTTCTGTTTGTCCTCATCATTGATCTTGCCTTGAAGTTTTTCATCTTTAACAGTTGCTTTCATGTTGAATGCATAAGATTCAAGTGAGTTCTTCAAAGACACCTCATCCCGCTGCTTCTCATCTTCAGCCTTGTATTTCTCAGCTTCTTGGACCATGCGCTCGATGTCTTCCTTGCTGAGATGACCCTTGTCATTAGTGATGGTAATCTTGTTCTCTTTTCCAGTGCTCTTATCCACACAGAGACATTAATATGTTTTTTTTTTTTTTTTTTACCTTTTTGAGCATTAGGAACATGCTGCTAATTTCATCACATTCATCATTTCTGAGTCTGTGTCTACAGACTGCTTCTTCTCTGGGTTATTCATATGATGTATTCCATGTTGTTGTTGTTATTGTTTACTAGTCAAGTAGTTAAGGACTAGAAGATTTAATTTTTCTGAGGTTTTATTTTAATCTTTTTTTCATGAAAGATCTAGAGTACCTTTATTGAAGGACTAATTTAATCTCATTTCTTCATCTTGCACTTCTGTTTTGTCTACTGAATGCTTATCCATAGACAACAAGACTTAAAAGTCAGCAAGACTTTTCCATTTTATCTGAAGGAGAATCAAATGATTCCTTGCTCTGTGTAAGCACTGGAAATTTTTCTTCTTATAGCTCTGTGGTTATTAGTCTTTTGTCAGTAGTTTTTTTTGTTTGTTTGTTTGTTTTATTTTGTTTTAAATGCCTACAACACCTCGTTTTCCAGGGTGGTCTCCCAGTCCAAGTACTAACCAGGCCCAACCTTGCTTAGCTTCCGAGACAGATGAGATCAGGCATGTTCAAGGTGGCATGGCTCTAGATTTCTCAGTAGTTTTATTTCTTCTTGACCAGCATAGTGATGCTTTACTCACATACAGATTGGTAGTCAAGAACTTTATATAGACTTACGAACTCTTACTCAGTTTAATTCTCTCCTCTCTGGAAGTCATCTCTGCAAATTCTAATTAAATTGACATCTCTGAATTCTGATCTTTTTCTCCTCATCTCAGCGAAATTACTGAGAAATGTGTGATGTACTCTCACCTCTCTGCAGCTTGGCAATTGCCTCCAGTGAGTAACCCAGGGCTATCAAGCGATCATTTCATTTGCTTCCTCTTTTTCAGGAATTGTGGGCCTGCACTATCATTCTCTAATGTCTGAAAGGGTTATTTTGTATATTTTGTCTGATTTTCCATTTGTTTATGAAGGGAAAGAGAGTTCTATTATAGTTAATACTTCATGAATGGAAGTAGAAGCCCACAGCTTTCTTGAAACATTTTTTCCCAAACTTGGCTAGCGACACAGTATGACACTTAGTGACACTGTATGATACATAATGACACTAGGGCTTAGTGACACTGTTTTGCTTTACCTACTACCACACTGGTTGCCCTTTCTTAGTCTCCTTCTTGAATCTACCTCTTTTTCCAAACTCCTAAATATTGGATTAAACCTCTAACTTCTCCACATTTCTGTGTGTCCTCATTCTCTGGTTTGTCTCACAGTTTCATGGCCTTAAACACAACTCTACCATTTTGGTGTTTAATAAGACTTTTACCTTAACTTGCCAGAAACCAAATCCATGCTTTGTCATCAAAACCTACTCTAGCTCAAGTTTCATCACAGAAAATGACCACCATTCTCTAGTTGCTAAGGTTAAACCTTGGAGTCATCCTTGACTCCCTTTCTTTAATATTTCACATCCAAGTAATCAGTAACTCTTGGGTATTTTACTTTTCAGATATATCCTGAATCCAGCTATTTCTCATCACTATAATCTCAATCACCTCATCATCTACATAGAACTCTGCCATACTCTCTTTTTTGGTAATTTGTTATTTTTAAAAATGTCTCTAAATTATCATTGTCATACAATGTTAAATTAGTTTTAGGTGTATAACATAGTTTTGATATTGATATATACCTTATGGAGCGATCACCACATTAAGTCTAGTACACAACTGGCAGCATACATAGTTTTACACTATTATTGACTATATTTCCTATGCTGTACTTTATATCTCATGACTATTTTTTACTTCTTAATCAGTTTGTACTTCTAAATCTTAAGCAGTTTCTACTTCTTAATCTTTTTCATCTTTTTTGTGTCTATCCCTTCACCCTCTTCCCAACTGGTAACCATCAGTTTATTCTCTGTATCTATTTGTTCCTGTTCTTGTTTGTTTGTTCATTTATTTTGTTTTCTTTCTTAGATTCCACATATAAGTGAAATTATATCATCTTTCTCAGTCTAACTTATTTCACTTAGTATAACATGTTGCAAATGGCAAAATTTCATTTTTCCTATGTCTGAATAATATTCTATTGCATATATGTACCATATCTTCTTTATCCAATCATCTATTGATGAACAGCTTGGCTATTTTCCCATCTTGGCTATTGTAAACAATGCTACAATGAACATAGAGATGCGTATATCTTTTCAAAATAGAGTTTCCATTTTCTTCGGTTAAATATCCAGAAGTAGAATTGCTGGGTCATATGGTAGTTCTACTTTAACGCATAGAACTCTGCCAGTATTTTAACTTGTCTCCTTGCTTTGATTTTTGCCCCCTCTAAAACTTGTTCTTTATATATAATTCAGAATTATCCCTTTAACACATGACAGATGATGCCACTCAGCTGCTTAAACCTAAAACAGTTTCTATTTACATTTTGGAGAAAATAAAAAGTCCTACAAAGCCCTCGCTTTTTTTTTAAGTCCATCTCTAACTAGTCACTTTCCCCTTACTCATGTCACCAGAGTCACACTGATCTCCTTGCTGTTTCTTATGCAGTCATGCATCCTCTGGCCTTAGTTCACTGTTATTTCTGTTTCTGCTACATGGAACATTATTTTCGTAGCTGTCATAATGGCTTTTGCTGCATTCAAGTTTCTGCTTAATTGTCACTTCTTCATAGAGGCATTTCATAACCCTCTTACCTATAATAAAAACTTCTGTCTCTCCCCATCTATTTATTCTTCTTAAATAACTATTTTAATTTTACTACCTAATATTATATTATCTACCGCTTATTTGTTTTTGTCCCTTACTACAGAACACAAGTCATAAGAGGGCAGAAATGTCATTTTTTTTCATAGTCGTAACCCTAGTGCCAAATATATAGCTAGTAAGTGTATCTTGGAGGAGAAAATAAATGGTAACTAAAATTTTGTAAGGCATCACCAGGTAGATTGTGACACCTGTTAGGAGAGACCACTCTGAGTATACCAGATCTAGATATTTCATGTCTTATAGTGATTTTTTTAATTGAAAAAGAAAACGTTCAAATAGGACTTTGTCCTTGGAATAATTCCCATTCTTTATTTTTGGATTAAAGAAATAAAATAGCTACCCATATCTTTCTCCAATTTCTTTCAGCTCTTTTCTCTTTCATTCCCAGATGAATTCACTGATAATCTTCTTCTGTAAGTTTCACTCATTCTAGTTTTTCAGTTAACTAACTTGTTATCCTTTATCATAACCTCCATCCCTACAACTGAGTTGTGAGATAGCTTGAAATGAAGTAATTATCCCAGTCCTGAATGTAAACTGTCATGTTACAAATGTTAAATCTAGCATTGTTTCCTTTGTTGCCTATTAGACTTTGAATCTGAAAGGCAAACAGCCTGGGGAGACATGGAGTCCATACTCATACATGTTTCTTATGTCTAATCAATTCCCTGCTTGGAAACCTAGTCTTTTCTTCTGGGACTGGGTCCCGATTTAATATCTGAGAAAGCTCATGTCTTTTACCCTTCCCAGGGCCCATGCTTGATAGGATTTTTCCCAATATGGACATATTCCTGGAATAATCAATGCCTTCAAATAAAAGGTAAGAAGAATTGCCTATTGTTTAGAATTTCTGAAGACTTGCCATGAATGTCTGGTTGTATTTGTGTCCAAATTAAAAATGAGAACCTATGTTCACTTAAATTTTTACCTGTACTATATAGATGTTATTTTCCTTATCTTTGGGCTTTCTCAATCAAGATGATTCTTCTATAACCATTAACTTTTTGTACCAAGATTCCAATATGTCCATTTTTTTTTTTTCTGAAGTTCACCTTAGTGACATAGATCTCAAGTGTTTTTGATTAGTACTTAATTCAGTGCTAAGTAGTTTTTGTTTCGGTTGTAATTATTGAGACTTTTTTCCTTCCATTTTTACCATTTATATGACAGTTGAATTAGATAGGGACAGCTCTGCTTGCCACTTCTTAACTGCTTTGACAATTAAAGTCAATTCAGTTGCTTTAAGAAACATAGCTGTTGCCTGATGCACTTCACAATTTTACTTCACTCTTTCAAATTAAAAAGAATCATTAATTGCATTTTAGTATTATGTCTAATTATCAATTCAATAGCTATAAAGTTAAAATTTTTTGCTGGATTTCTACTCACAAATTGGGTTTTCAAAATGTCCCTTGGAAAGAGAATATTCTTTGAGGTTAGAAACAAAATATTAGACAGAATTTTCCATATCTCCCCATTTTAACCCAATCTACACTGCTTTACCTACAATCTCATGACTTAATTCTTAACATGGAATATGTTGCCTAGATGACAGCTTTCAGTCATCAATCATTTTCCTTTGAAAAAGAAAATATAACAATTATTTTACACTGGATAATAAAACTTGCCCTCTAAGCAATTCAGTATTTGATTTCTATACCCTTCCTTATGTTGATATAACATGACAGATATTTTTCTGAAAGAAATTATTAAATAGTTATCTTTTGTCTATTGAATACTCAAAATATGTTAAATATAATAAAATAATTTTAAAAACATAAAAAGTAAATTCCTTACATTTTCTTAGTAGGACAGCCCCCTAAAATTATGAAGTTGATAAATTTGTCTTTGGGGTCTCTCATTTTTGAATTGTCATGCTGCTTCTTACATGCTATTGCCCCATGCCAGTCCCTCTGATGATTCTGCCACCTTAGCCTGTTCTTATCTCGGCAACCAGCCTTCACATATTTTTTTTCTCCTTAACTGATCGTATTTCCAATGAGCACAAACATTTCTCAGTGAATTTTTACATATGTGTCAGATATTTGTTCTACTAATAATATTTACATTTGAATAAGGACTTTTCAGTATGGATTCTATATTAGACACAAGATCATATCTTGGTCCTATCATATCTGCCATTTTTCTGTATGAGCTGGAACAAGTCAATTAATTTTACCAAGCCTTAGTTTATACATTAAAAGCTACTTCCTGAGATTTTTGTAAGTATAAGATAAATTTATTAATAAAATGAGTAACACAGTGTTTGGAAAAATGTAGATGTTCATTATCTTTGCATTTCTTTGTCCTTTGCAAGTATATGGAGGACTTTATTGCCCTTCAAATTTAATAATTGCTCATTCACATTGTTTACCTTCATGAACTCTCTTTTCCATAGTCAATTATAAAAAGGATTTACATTTGCTGTATCTTGCTTCTTTTTTTTTTTTGTTTCAACATTAAGTCTTTGTTTAACTGCTAGGCTTCCTTCTTATTGGAAATATTAGGTGAAAGAACTCATACTAAATGGAAAGGATAAAATACTTGATTTTTCTTTAAAGGCTTAAGGAAAACAAAATATTTTTGACTGTCAGTTTAGAGAACAAAGGATGACAGAGGCTACAACTGGGTTAAGAACTCTCGAATCATAGTTTCATGACCCGAATTTCCTGATACCTAGAAGATTTAAGTACCTTTGTTTTCAGGACACATGCTCTTCTTTGATCAGCTAAATTGGTTCATAATGAAAGTCTTTGCCCTGTTACAAGTGCATTTTTTCTTAGTTTATCTTTCGGTTGAAATCTCCCTGTGCTGTATAAGCCCATATATTTGCACTCCCTCTGGTACTATACTCATTGCTGGCAAATATGCTAGAAAATTCCATATAGTAGGTAAAAAAATTACAATCAATAAATGGTCATTTTACTCATAAACTGTATTGTCTTTTAATCGTAACCTCTCATCAAATTATTTAAGTATAGCTCCCTAGGGACAGGAAACTAATGGTGAATATATATTACTCAAAGCCTTGTCAACTAAATCATGATAATAATAATAAAATAGCTTAAAAACCTTCTTATTAAACATGCGGTATGTAAATCCTTATCTATTGAGCAAGAAAGTAGGCCACTTTCTGGGTTAAGATAAAAAGAAAGTAAAAATAAAAGATAGAAAGCGAGATAAAGTTTGAATAAGAAAATCTAAAAGCCCTGGTATGGTCAATGCAATTTCAAACTAGAAGTTATTTCCATAATAAGATTCATGTAAATACAAATATAAACATAGCTAGTTGTGCAAATCTCAAAATGCAGAGAGCACTGATAGGATTTTAAAGCATAATATACACAGATAAATGCATATATTTTCAATACAGGAAGTTTCTTTTTCTTAAGAAAATAAAAATTGAACTAGACAACTCATACCTCTTTTTACAAATTAGGTTTAGAAAACCATGCTCCTCACCACTATTATCCTCATGTAATGTTAGACATGATAGATTATTTTCTTTTACCAGGTATTATAATACACTGCCAGAGAACTGACTGTGCATACTCTTTTAGATTTCATCCTTTGAAAAAGAGAAGGATATCTTCTATGGTATTCTAGAGGACAGAAAAAGAGCAATAGATGAAAATGAAGTTATGAGCTCAAGAGAAGGAAAAATCTTCTTATAGTAATAAATGCCACTCAGCATATATTGTAAAACTCACTGCTTGCCACTGCAAGGGAGTCTAACAGAACCTGGTAACCAGGTATCAAATAGGTAGCTGACGTGACTTCAGTGTGCTTGGAAATTATAATAAATCATTTCTGAGCCTTTATTCATAATGAGCTTACATGACTCTGAGTGTAGCATTGATTTCTCAGGCTTAACTTTGAGCAAAATAAAGATAAGAACAAATTTAGGAGGGGATAACTAATTGAGATTCATGTTTTTTGTAGACCTTACATTATCTGAAGGAAGATTCTATTCAGTCATATTCTCTGTCCATTTTGAACAGAGGATTCTAAATGGAATAGTGTTTTATAGTAGTGATCTGATGTAAGAATTAGAAAGGAAGAGGGAATAGGAGAGGTGGGGGAAAAAAGCAAAGTAATATACAAACATTTAGTTTCTTCTTTAGAATCCATAGTTATGTGATCGATACTTAGATGCTAAATGGTGTTAGAAATAAATTGTTGGGGCATGAGACTGACCATTAAAACATGAGAAAAAAAAAACAGATTTGCACAGGGGGAGAAAGTTTTAAAATATAATGCGTATGAAATATAACAGAAATGAAATAATATCTGGTTTTTTGCAAAATTTAAATTATGAAACATTTCAAAATCTGTACATGTTTGGAAAAAAATCAGCACTGTTTCCTATGAAGGAAGGACTGTTCTGATACGGAGACATTGAACCACTATGTATGTCTCACTGATTTGAGAGCTTTCAATGTGAGTAAATAAATATTGGCAAATGCACAAAGACTTGCCTTTTCCACTTCTCTAGGTTTCATTATCAATGCAAGCACTATTTTTAGTCTAGAAAAACCTTTCATTCATTCCAATGGTAGTGCTTGTGAGTGCAACTGAGATTATAGTATTCAGTACAGCCTGCTGCCATGACTGAACTATTAAAAATGCTGACAAGTGATACGACCTATTCCACTGAAACAGAAAAGC
>NW_011888789.1:9209766-9215987 GCF_000151845.1 Pteropus vampyrus
ATGAGAAAAAAAAAACAGATTTGCACAGGGGGAGAAAGTTTTAAAATATAATGCGTATGAAATATAACAGAAATGAAATAATATCTGGTTTTTTGCAAAATTTAAATTATGAAACATTTCAAAATCTGTACATGTTTGGAAAAAAATCAGCACTGTTTCCTATGAAGGAAGGACTGTTCTGATACGGAGACATTGAACCACTATGTATGTCTCACTGATTTGAGAGCTTTCAATGTGAGTAAATAAATATTGGCAAATGCACAAAGACTTGCCTTTTCCACTTCTCTAGGTTTCATTATCAATGCAAGCACTATTTTTAGTCTAGAAAAACCTTTCATTCATTCCAATGGTAGTGCTTGTGAGTGCAACTGAGATTATAGTATTCAGTACAGCCTGCTGCCATGACTGAACTATTAAAAATGCTGACAAGTGATACGACCTATTCCACTGAAACAGAAAAGCTGTGAACCACAAAGTGCATACCTCTTGTGTCTGTGATATGCTTAGCATCAGACGAAATTTCCTTAAGGAATCTCAACTGTTTTCTCTTTCTCCAGTTTTTCTCTATATAGCATATAGATTTTGACAATTCTCTGTCATTATCTGGTCTTATTCTCTTCTCTATTAGCTATAGATAGCATAGCAGGCTGGCTGTCATTACTATATGAAACAATGCCAAAATTAATATGGGCTATGTGGGGTTAATTTACTAGCAAAAACATTATTTACTGTAGAACTGATTTGGTTTGTTTTATTCAGAGCTGAAGCCTATTAGTGTGTTATGCTGCTTTAAAGATTTTTAAAGAGATATTCAAAATATCCCGTACAACTAAAGGAAAAAAATGGACAATAGCAACATTTAAAGGTAATATTAAATATCCAGAGGGCTTAGCTATTATTGGATTCTTAGAAATAATTCTTAAAACATAAGTATTTTCATTATTCCCATTAACGAACTTGTTTTCTTGACTATAACACTAAAATATGAATCACATAAGAAAAAACTTTTAGGCTAAACCATCCGAGATTATCAATAACCAAATAATCAGATGATGATTTTTCAAAGAAATCAAGTAGAAGAGCCAATAGAAATTAAATAACCTGAGATGAAAAATTAAATTTTATGATAATAGTTATAAAATCTTGCCAAGTCATATAACCTCTGATCCTGAACCTTCTACCTTTATAAATCGAGGAAATTCTCCTCAGTATTCTCTAAATTCCCTAACATTGACTGTTTTGCTTATTTGAGGATTCAAACCAGTTACAAAAGTATAGAAGAGGAGTGATATGGACTTGGAATTTAAGTTGGCATTAAAGTAATTTTAAGTCAAATTGTGACATTGTTTCCCCCAAAGCTAAATTTAACTTATAGTGGATCATAATGCACACGATGTCCTGAATTAGAAAAGAGAATTTTCTCAGTTTCTTACTTATTCGTCCTCATCATTTGTTGAGTACATAGTTTATTTTATTTTATTATTTAATTTGCTATCTATCTATCTATCTATCTATCTATCTATCTATCTATCTATCTATCTATCTATCTATCTATCTATCTGGTGAAGCAACCTTTGGTTGACCTCACAGATTGCAAGGACCTTGTCAGCTTACAATCCCTTATTTTTTAAATTATTTTTGATGCCTACAGCACGTGGTCTTCCTAGGTGGTCTCCCATCTAAGTACTAACCAGGCCCAACTCTGCTTAGCTTCCAAGATCAGACAGGATCGGGCTTGTTCAGGGTAGCATGGCCGTAGACTTAATTTTTTAATTTTCTTTTAAGTCATCCCCTCCCTTCTCCCAGAGTGAGGGGCCTCATTTATGATGATGGTCATCTCTGTAGGATGGAAGTGAATCCATAGAGTCTCTGGACAGCTAGGGTAAGTCTTCCTGGCTTTCTTTAACCTCTTTTTTTTTAAATTAATTAACTAATTAATTTATTATTTTTTTTATGGTGACATTGGTTAATGAAATCTGATAAGTTTCAGCTGTACATTTTAACAGTAAGGCATATATATACTTTTACATTGTGTGTTCACCTCCCAGAGTTAGATTTCTTTCTGTCACCATATATTTGACCCCTTTTACCCCATCTACCTCCTCGCTCTACTCTGGTAACCACTAGTCTATTGTCTATGTCCATGAGTCTCTGTTTGTTTGTCCCATTCATTTGTTGCTTTTGGGTTTATATCCCACATATAAGTGATACGTGATTTTAATTTTTTCTGTCTAGCTTATTTCACTTAGCATGATTATCTGGAGGTCCATCCATGTTGTCGCAAATGGCAGTATTTCATCTCTTCTTATGGCTGAGTAATATTCCATTGTATATATGTTGGGTACATATTTTAAAAGGTATATCAGAGGATTAGAACGTGTCCCTAAACAGTGACTAAACTAAGATGGTGAGGGGACTTAATGCTATATATACACACTCACACACATACATACATATATATACACACACACACACACATATGTGTGTGTGTGTGTGTGTGTGTGTGTGTGTGTATAAGACTAATTAGAAACTGGAAATTTTTTGCCTGGAGAAAAGAAGACTTAATTATAGGTGATTCGAAACATTTGAGAGGTTGTCATGTGAAAGATATGTTAAACATATTTCATGTGATTGCAAGAGCAAAAATTAATGACAATAATTGGAAAAAAGAGAGAAGTAGTTTCAGGCTTAAACTATTGTCAATAATTAGAGCCACCAGCAAAATAAGTCTGAGTTTCTTTATATAATCCCGAGATCTCACAGAATATATTTACAAAAAAAATTGTATGTTATCATGGTAGAATACTACATATAGAATTAATGCAATGGAAGGGAAGAGAACTTGATGTCTTTGGGGTATCTTAAAGTGCTTAAATTCTATTTATCTACTGTCATTTTAATAATTTCCCAGTGGATATCTAAGTAAAGAGAATGCTTACATAATTGTGGACGGACAATTTTTATGGGGAAGGGGCATTTTATATTTAAATTGAAAAGCACTTTTTATAATTGCTGGATTGATCTGTTCTCAAGTTTAAATGTTTGTGACGCAGTGGCATTTATACTCTTTTATTCTTCATTACCTTCTCAAATGTCTCTATGTTGTGTCACTTTAATTATACTAAATGTTCTACTTGAGGAGTGCAAGCATCTCTATGTCTTTGTACAGACCAACCTAAAGGTTTTTTTTAAATAAAATTATGAGTATCTCAGATTCCCACTAGAAAGACCTGTATATAAAGTAGAAGATTCTATAAGAGCTAAAAACTCATCAATGGTGATATACATTAGATAAAAACTTTATACTCTTTTTGATAAATATAGTGATGATGAAAACAGATTAAAGTATGATTTTGAAGGTCAATGTACATTCTCCCTCTTGAGAAATAGTAGCATATTCAGGAAGTATATTAAGAAGACCCTGACACAATGTAGACTCAGACTGAGCAAAACTACACCTAATTGAATAGTATCACTATAGTTCATTATTTAATTATTAAAAAGTAAATAGACAATATTCTTTTATAATTGCAAGCATGATCTAATTAGAAATAGATTGACTGGTTCTGTTGTCAAGTTCATTACTTGAGTCAGATGAGGAGGTCACTATTAGATCATTTTACTAGCATCATTTGAAAAGTTTGACATTAATGGTTCCCAAAATTCTCATACAGGCTCTAGGTTATACAGATCTAAAAGGCCATAGAGAACTTGGGCCTTTATAGCTACAAGGTAAGCAGGAAGAATCTGGGCACATTTATAGTTTATACATGGTATGCGAGTTTTAGGTACATAACATAACGGTACCTTTCTTTCCCACTTAACTTGAGAACAAACTGAGAAATAAGACAAAAGAAAAAGCCTGTGAAATCGAAAATATTATTTGTTACTAATAAAGCTTATAAGAGCAGCTCAAACATATTGTCAAAGTACTGTTCTAAGGGATGTACATAAATTAACTCATTTCATCCTCATAAAAGCCCTATGAAAGGCAATATTATTATCTTATTTTACATATAAACAAAACTGAACTAATGAGATATTCAATCATTTGACCAAGGTCAACTGCTTGTAACTTGCAGAACTCAGACCTGAACCATGGCAGTCTGGCACCAGGCTCCTTGCTCTTGACCATTATGCTTTACTCCTTTTCTAACTGACATGGAGAGAGTGCCTTCACTTGTGAGCAAGTCCTAATACTGAGTCCAGTTATGGATAGTCATCCATTTATCACCAAGAGCTCTGGGCTGGAGCAGAACTTACACCTGGGAAGAGACTGACCCTGGCAAAATTTCAGAAAAAGGAAAGAGCTGAATACATGATGTAAATGGACAGCTTACTCTCAAGAGAAAGGATGGGAAACATGGGCCACATATGTCCATTTTCTTTTTCCCAAATTACCAATCCAATTAACTTTCTCTTCCTCTATGGAGAAGAGAGTAAAAATATGGAGAGAAGAAAGGGTATTACATCACAGGTACTACCTCGACCTGGAAGAAAACATTAGTAATGAAGAAGTATTCTCTGCTCTCCCACCTCCCACTACCTTCTCCAGCCTTTTTGCTCTCTTAAATTGGACTGAATCTATGCTCAAGCACAGCCATGGGGAGGAGATCGACGATGCAACAGGACAAATTTGTTTCTACCTTGTTAAGGGAACTAATCACTGTATCTAAGGTACCCTCTTAAGACCACTGATGGGAATTTGAGATTTTGCCTGCAGAGGGCTCTGCAATAGATATGAACAATTCCAAATCAATGACTTCTGGGTCTATCCAGTCACCACTCAAACAAATCTTTTCCTTCTATAATCAGATATTTCTACCCAGGAGATTACCTCTCATTATTCAATATTTAAACAGTATTTAATTTGATTATTATCCTCATCCTTCTTGGCTTATGTTTAATATGGCTTATATTGCCTTTTTGTTTCCAAGATTCTGAAGTCCAAAAGTTACTTAGACATGATGTTTCAGGCAAAGATAATATCTCTACAATTCCTTTCCTGAGCCTAACTAAAGAATATAATTTTGGACAGCTGACCCATTGCAGTAGATTATGCTGGGCATCAGTGATTTAAAGCTGGGAACTCAGTAGTGCTCTGTTGCTCAAGAATTCAACGTTTAACGGTAGCAAATATTATTCTGTTCACCAATGCCTAAAAGGCCTGATTATGGAAAGCCTATCTGGTCCTTTAATAAAAATTTGCTTCGACCATCTTTGCTTACTAAGATTTTTGTTCACCTGTAGCCTGCCAGCATCCAATGAGGTTTTTGCAAGGCCCATGAACATATGCTCTTGCCAATGCCTTTGAATTCAAGATCAAGCTGCAGTAACATATCTTAAAGTACAAGCTATTTGGCTCTACTTCTTCATTGACACTTTTACCTTTGCTGAAGCAGTATGGCCAAACTACCCCACCCTATCCAGCATCTGGAAAAGTCACGTGAACATTAATTAACATCAGATCAAGGTCCCCAGACTCTACACCATTATTGAGGAAAGCCCTTTCTGGTGAGGCCCTCAGCCTACAGCTCTGAAATTACACATTCTCAATTCTCCTGAACCTCGCAGACTCTACCTGTCTTGAGGCACTTTTGACTAGAAAAGGTAACTTAAGGTCCAAGCTCAGATGCCTTGCCTTTATAAAAAATAATAGTCACACACCTGGGATAAAGCCAACAGAAATATCAATTACTCACCAAAAAGAAAATCCTTCAGAGGCAAACACTAAAGCTAATGCAACATGGCCAAGTTGCAACAGTTAAAGGCCAAATGCCTGTCTATAAGAAGAGGTTATATGACTCAATATAATGTCTAAAAGTTGGTAAGATATAAAGCATATTAATTCTTTCTCTTTGAAAATAAAAAAAAAATACAGTAATTATGTTGTATATTATACCCCTTGAATTTATTGATCTTATAACTGGAAGTTTTTACCTTTTGACCCCTTTAATCCATTTCCCCCACCCACTCCCTACTGCCTCTGACAACCACCAGTCTATTCTCTATATCTATGAGGTTTTGTTTTTTTTAGATTCTACATATAAATGAGATCATACAATATTTGTCCTTTTTTGACTTATTTTACTTAGCATAATGCCCTCAAGTTCCATCCAGGTTGTCACTAATGGCAGACTTTCCTTATTTCTCATAGCCAAATAATGTTTTCTTTCTTTCTTTCTCTCTCTCTCTCTTTCTTTTTCTTTCTTTCTTTCTTC
>NW_011888789.1:9218432-9224168 GCF_000151845.1 Pteropus vampyrus
CCCAACTCCCCAATATGACAACCATCAAAATGCTCTCTGTATCTATGAGCTTATTTTTGTTGTTTATTTGTTTATCTTGTCCTCTAGATTTCACATATGACATTTGTCTTTCTCTTCCTGACTTACTCCACTCAGCACAATGCCCTCCATGGTCCATCCAATGGCTATAATTTAAATTATGAGGGTAATCTAATAATAACCTTGTACACTATGAAGGTAACCGAGGAAAATGAAATCTTATTGTTTGTGAGCCAATTCCAGGCCTTGAGAGATATGTCTTTTTTCATCTCAAAAAGATGTAAATATGACAACAAAATAGAAAAACAACAAACAAACAAAACAAAGGGCCATATAAAGACTATGCAACTAAAAGATAATAGACATCATTAAATAATTTAAGGAGGGTCACATTTCTCCTAACATTTTATTATAAAAATTTTTAAACATTTAGAAAGGCTGACAGAATCGTACAATTATTGTTTAATAATCATTGAAATTTTGTCATATTTGTTTATACATATAACTAAATCACTTGAAAGTATATTTTAGACATCATGTCCGTAATCATCTCCTAAGAAATAAGACATTTTCCTATGTAACCACAACACCATTATTTCATCTAAGAAATTTGAAATGATTCCCCAAATTTTTTAGGTTTTTTATATTTACATAAAGATCTAATCATGGTTAACATAATGCATTAGGTTTTAGTCCTCTTTTTTCTTTAATTTAGAACAATTGCCCTTCTTTGTTCTATGACATTGACATTTGGCATAAGATGACTTTTAGACTACTCCACAATTAGATCAGTCTGTTTCCTAAGAGTAGTTTAGTTTATTTTCTATTCTCTCTATTTCCTGAAACCTGGAAATTAAGCCAACGAGAACATTCGCCAATCCAGAAAATGCACAAAAACTGGCATCTATTTCAGAGCACAGGTAAAGGAAATATGAACCCTGGTCAGCAACATTGCTCTCACACCTCTTCCAAAACTGAGAAACCTATGTGCCCTAGAAAAAGGAAGTCTGATGTGTGGTTACAAGTGATCTTTTTCCAAATGGCTATCTAATTGTGCATATTTCATTTATTAAAAATTCCATATTTTCCTCAGTTGTTTGAAATGATGCTAAATCTTTCTTTGTACTACAATCTACTCTGGATTTTTTATTTTACTGCATTTGTCTGTTTATTCATATGCTAATATCACTTGGTTTTAAGTATAGTATAGTATAGTATAGTATAGTATAGTATAGTATAGTATAGTATAGTATAGTATAGTAAAGTGTGATTCAGTGTATTTTATATTTGCTACAGCCATATCTCCTTTGTTACCTTTTCTTCTACAGTATTTTCCTAACCATTATTGCTTATCTATTTTTTTCATATAAATTTTAGAATCAGATTGCTAGCTTCAGATTAAAAAGTACTTGTGGATATTTTTACTGAGTTTGTGACAAATTTATTTGTTAACTTTGGGAAAATTGACATTTTTATGATGTTGAGTTTTCTTATCCCAAAAATGTCTTTCAATTTGCTCAAAGGTGTTTGTGTGACTTTTCAAGAGTTTCTTAAAGTTCTCCACATGCAAGTTTTGTACATTTCTTATTAGGTTTATTTCTAACTATTTCATCTTTCTTTGCAATTGTAAATGAAGTCACCTCTTTATATTTTTTAATTATTAGTGTCTGTATATACAAATATTATTGATTTTTATATATTAGTTTTATGTCCTTCTACATGACTAAATTTTCTTACTATTTGCATTAAACTTCCTGGAGTTTTAGCATTAAATCTCCTGGGGTTTTCAGACATAAAATTATATCACCTTCAGTGAGATATTTAAAAACTTTCCATTTCAATTTTAATGCCTGTAATTGTTTTCTTACTTCCTTACAAAGTCTAACATTTTCAATGCGACATTAAAAACAAATAGAGATAGAAGCACTCTTTTCTTATTCCTGATTTTAGCAAGCAGGCCTCTAGTATTTCTTCACTGAGTAGGACACTGACTTTTGGAATGAGGTACATGTTTTATCATTTTAAGTAAATATCAATGATTATTTATTTAATAATTTTGTTTGGATCAGAATAGATGTCTACTCTTGTTAAAGGCTTCTTCAGCATGTATGCAGGCAATCAAAGGTTTTCTTTATTCTTTTTATGTTTATTAATGTAGATTATTAGTGAATTTCCTAAAATCGAACCACCCTTACATTTGTGAAATAAGTCCCATTTGGTCATGATATATTATTTTGTAATATGTTCCTGAATTCTATTCAATAATATTTTATTTAGGATATTTCTACCCATATTCATAAGTGTATTTGATAAAGAGATTTTTGGTGCAATTTTTATTAAGTATTTTTTTAAGAAGATATTTTCCATCCAATTTTCTGGAATAGTCTAAGAATATTAGAGTAATAGGGTCTCTGAAGCTCTGATAGAATTTTCTACTGAAAGAATCAAGGCCTATTATTCTTATGAATGGCTCATTGAAAACTTTCTGTGTTTTCATCTGGCATTTGGTTGTTTTAAACATTCTAGGTAGACTGAGGATGTTTGGTATATTATATTTCCCTGGAAAACTAATCATTTTTTGTAGGTTTTCAAATTCCTTTGCATAGAGTTACGCCAATAGTGTCTTATGATACTTTTATATATCTCCTCTTTCATTTCCATTTTGCATAATTGTTCTTGTTTTCCATTTAGAAAACGAAGTTAACTAGTGTTTTAGAATTGTCATCATTTCTTGAATGTGGTTCCATAACGTAGCAGTTAGCATGTCTGCTTTACATGCAGAAGGTCCTGAGTTCATGTCCCAGTGGACCCATGGTCCATGATCTACTGCCATGCTACCCTGAACAAGCCCAATCCTGTCTGATCTTGGAAGCTAAGCAGGCTCAAGCCTGGTTAGTACTTGGATGGGAGACCACCTAGGAAGACCAGGTGCTGTAGGCATAAATAATAATTAAAAAAAAAAAGAAAAAAAAATCGTCATCATTTCTTATTCTATTTTCTAATATTTATTTCTCTTCTTACTCATAATTTTTTCTGCTTTACACAATAGTCATTTTTTTCTAGTTAAGACAAATATTATACTCACTTATTTCCACTATTTAATTTTACTAATACACAAACTTATGATTTTGAATTATTCTCTTATCATTGCTTTAATTGTACCTCACAAATTTTGACATGTAGTACTTCTATTATCAATATTAGTATTATTTTTTAAGAAATTCTGACATCTTGGCATATAAGTCCCTTGAAACCCAAGAGTTATGTGAAAGAGAATTATAATATCAAAGAGGAATGTCTTTTTAATTAGTGCATAATTTCTGTTTATTAAAAATATTATTTGTTATTTACATTTTATGAAACTGACTGAAGTTTTATCTGTGATGTAATTTATGGTCAGTTTTTGGCAATGTTTCTTTTGCTTGAAAGGAAAATAAATCCACTATAAGAAGGAAGTAATTGCTATATGTTCTTGAGGCTTATCTTTGTTATTGTTGTCTAGGTTCTCTGTATTATTTTTTGTCCACTCAAACCACCTTAAATCAAGATTTATATATTAAAGTTTCATATGATTAGTGTGATTTTGTCAATTTCTCTTTAAATGTTTTATATTTTAAGCTTTATAAAGGTGTTTGATTCGATATGTTCTGCATAGGTACTCATAACTGTTATACTGTTATTGTGAATGATATTCTTTAGCATCATAAAATAGCCTTCTTTTTTTTAAATTTCATGATTTTAGGACTGAATTCTATTTTGCCAGTTATAAACATTGCCATATCTGCTTTTTATGTTTGCACTCGCCTGTTCTATTTTGCTCATCTTTTATTCTTAGTCTTACTGAATCACTTTGTTTTATATATGATTTAGTTTTGTGAATAGTTCTTATAATGTCTTTCCATTAATAAATTATTAAATCTTATTTATATTTACTGTTAAAACTGATATGTTTGATCTTAGATCTATCATATTTTTTCTATATTTAACGTTCTTATTATATTACAATTCTGCTTTTATTCTTTAGTATTTTTATTTTCCTTTATTGGATACTTAATAGTTTGTTTGTTTTAGTAGACATCATAAAAGTAATACCTTTATAAAAAGCTCTTGGTTTCTTTTCCTTGTTCATACTTCTACTATTTTGTTTTTTACCTTAAAAGATAGGTAGCTTTCACTCCTATGTATTACTTATGTAGGCTCAAAAAACTTACTTTACTTTTCCATTTCTCTCTAATGTATTTTTTCATTTCTCATTTTAAAGAGAATTTTCTTTGATTTATAGGTGACTGATATTTTCTAAATTCCCTAGGGAATATTTTCCTTATTTTTTAAAGTAAAATAAGTTTACTTGACATGTTTTAGAGTTAACTGCTCTCAGGTTTTCAGTTAACATTTTTAGTATGTGAAACCAGGCATTCTGTTACTTAAAATGTATTTTCTTGGAGTGTATATAATTAAGTCCATTCCAAATTTTTTCAGTGGCTCCTTTTATACATATGTTATATCACTTTTGCCTGTGCTCTATACCTTCATTTTTTTTCTTTTGCCCATTTCTTTATTTTATTCTTGGTCTCAATTATTTCTCTCTTCCATATTCTTTATTGTACTTGAAATGATGTCTCTTCTATCTTAAATATCTTGCAATTTAATTTCTATCTTTGAAGTTATTTTACTTTTTTCAATTTCTCTTATTTTTCATTTTTTGTGTCTGTTTATTTTGAAATGTCTGATTTCTGTTGTTCTTTCATATCTTTTTTGCATGTTTAATTAATATTTTGGAGTTATGTTTCAGTTCTTTTTTGTTAGGATGTTTTGATAATTATTTTCTCTTTTATTATAGTAGCTTTCTAGGGATGCTGTACCATTTTTTCTGTTCATGACAATGTATGTAGAGCAATAGCATGTATAGATGTTCATAGCTATCTTGTCATTATTTTAATCACCATCATCATCAGCATTTTCTCACTGAGAAGGAAGATTTTGGTTTCTTCAAGAGTACATTATTTAATCTGTACAGTAAAATGCACTTATTTTAATAAATGAGAACTTTTGGAGAAAGTACTGTTATCTTCTGATTATTAAGTTATATCATGATTTAATCAACCCTTTTTTTAAAGCTATGTTCTGCTTTTCTTTTACCACCAAGACTCCAAGGGGTATTACATCTTTTAAGATGCCTCCTTCTCTCATATAATGGGTGGTTTATTCAACCGTTACTTCTCATTCTACATATTTTCCAAAACATTTTTTAAAAGTCTTAAATCTAATGCTTCGCTCTACCTAGTGAAACACTTGTTTTCATCATTTCCTTACTAGGGTATATCTTCTTCTTTTGGGGCTGCAACTTAGATGATGCTTTCTGTGTTCTCCCTAAGTTAAGACTGACACAATCTCTACTTTTCTAAGGGCTCCAGAGATAAATTTACTCATCTCTGTGTTTATTTCCAAACCGACCTGTGAATTTGAAATTGGTAGTATTTTCAGTATCATTCTTGTGCTGCAAGTAAATGTGCTTGCTTTCCTTGTTAATCTGCATGGTTTATAGAGAATATTTGAAACAAATTATAATTTATTTGGCACAATTATCTTATTAAAATCAGGAAGTTACGAGATCATATATTTCACTAAATATATGTTTTTAAAATGAGGAGATAATATGATGAAACTGATTTTGCACCCTAAGTAAAATCAAAGGAAACTTGGATTTAAAAAAATAAA
>NW_011888789.1:9224908-9255108 GCF_000151845.1 Pteropus vampyrus
ATTGCCATATCTGCTTTTTATGTTTGCACTCGCCTGTTCTATTTTGCTCATCTTTTATTCTTAGTCTTACTGAATCACTTTGTTTTATATATGATTTAGTTTTGTGAATAGTTCTTATAATGTCTTTCCATTAATAAATTATTAAATCTTATTTATATTTACTGTTAAAACTGATATGTTTGATCTTAGATCTATCATATTTTTTCTATATTTAACGTTCTTATTATATTACAATTCTGCTTTTATTCTTTAGTATTTTTATTTTCCTTTATTGGATACTTAATAGTTTGTTTGTTTTAGTAGACATCATAAAAGTAATACCTTTATAAAAAGCTCTTGGTTTCTTTTCCTTGTTCATACTTCTACTATTTTGTTTTTTACCTTAAAAGATAGGTAGCTTTCACTCCTATGTATTACTTATGTAGGCTCAAAAAACTTACTTTACTTTTCCATTTCTCTCTAATGTATTTTTTCATTTCTCATTTTAAAGAGAATTTTCTTTGATTTATAGGTGACTGATATTTTCTAAATTCCCTAGGGAATATTTTCCTTATTTTTTAAAGTAAAATAAGTTTACTTGACATGTTTTAGAGTTAACTGCTCTCAGGTTTTCAGTTAACATTTTTAGTATGTGAAACCAGGCATTCTGTTACTTAAAATGTATTTTCTTGGAGTGTATATAATTAAGTCCATTCCAAATTTTTTCAGTGGCTCCTTTTATACATATGTTATATCACTTTTGCCTGTGCTCTATACCTTCATTTTTTTTCTTTTGCCCATTTCTTTATTTTATTCTTGGTCTCAATTATTTCTCTCTTCCATATTCTTTATTGTACTTGAAATGATGTCTCTTCTATCTTAAATATCTTGCAATTTAATTTCTATCTTTGAAGTTATTTTACTTTTTTCAATTTCTCTTATTTTTCATTTTTTGTGTCTGTTTATTTTGAAATGTCTGATTTCTGTTGTTCTTTCATATCTTTTTTGCATGTTTAATTAATATTTTGGAGTTATGTTTCAGTTCTTTTTTGTTAGGATGTTTTGATAATTATTTTCTCTTTTATTATAGTAGCTTTCTAGGGATGCTGTACCATTTTTTCTGTTCATGACAATGTATGTAGAGCAATAGCATGTATAGATGTTCATAGCTATCTTGTCATTATTTTAATCACCATCATCATCAGCATTTTCTCACTGAGAAGGAAGATTTTGGTTTCTTCAAGAGTACATTATTTAATCTGTACAGTAAAATGCACTTATTTTAATAAATGAGAACTTTTGGAGAAAGTACTGTTATCTTCTGATTATTAAGTTATATCATGATTTAATCAACCCTTTTTTTAAAGCTATGTTCTGCTTTTCTTTTACCACCAAGACTCCAAGGGGTATTACATCTTTTAAGATGCCTCCTTCTCTCATATAATGGGTGGTTTATTCAACCGTTACTTCTCATTCTACATATTTTCCAAAACATTTTTTAAAAGTCTTAAATCTAATGCTTCGCTCTACCTAGTGAAACACTTGTTTTCATCATTTCCTTACTAGGGTATATCTTCTTCTTTTGGGGCTGCAACTTAGATGATGCTTTCTGTGTTCTCCCTAAGTTAAGACTGACACAATCTCTACTTTTCTAAGGGCTCCAGAGATAAATTTACTCATCTCTGTGTTTATTTCCAAACCGACCTGTGAATTTGAAATTGGTAGTATTTTCAGTATCATTCTTGTGCTGCAAGTAAATGTGCTTGCTTTCCTTGTTAATCTGCATGGTTTATAGAGAATATTTGAAACAAATTATAATTTATTTGGCACAATTATCTTATTAAAATCAGGAAGTTACGAGATCATATATTTCACTAAATATATGTTTTTAAAATGAGGAGATAATATGATGAAACTGATTTTGCACCCTAAGTAAAATCAAAGGAAACTTGGATTTAAAAAAATAAAGTATTAGAATACACATTGAAGTGGATTCCTTGCAAAAAAATGTAAGGAATTCAATGTAATATCATAATTAAAACCCAAATTAAAATTAGTAAAGCACAGTATCAACATCGTAGAATATAAAATTAATGACTTAATAAAGTCTTGATAAATATTCCCATAACAAATATAAACAGTCAGGTTATAGACTGAAAATGTTTGCAAATATATCTAACAAAGAATTTTTATCTAGACTATATTACAAAGTCTCAAAATAAAAAAAAACACAAAAACAAATAGAACAATCTAATTAAGCAATTGGAAAAAAACTCAGCCATTTCACCAAAGAGGAAATATAAATAGCAAATAAGTACATGAAAAGATGTTAAACATCATTAGCCATTAGAGAAGACAAGAATTAAAAACACCATGAGCTATTATTAATTATCTATCAGAACAGTTAAAATAAAAACTAGCAATATCAGATGCTGGCAAGGATGCAGGGAGAAAATAATCTTTCATACACTGCTGGTAGGAATGTACAAAGGTTACAGCCACTCTGGAAAAGGGTTTGGTTGTTTCTCATAAAACTAAATGTATATGTATGATGTGACCATACAGGGCATTATGCTGAATGAAAAATGCCAATCTCAAAAGGTTATATACTATAGAATTCCGTTTCTATAACATTCCCCCAAAATGAAAAAATACAATAGAGATGAAGATCAGATCGATCATTGTCAGGAATTAGAGATGGCAGGAGGTGAAGCAGAGTGAAATGTGACTATAAAGAGGAAGCTGGAGGGAGTTCCTTTGTGGTGAAGAGTTTTGTATCTTGATTGTGGTGATTTGGTTCACAAATTTAACAGATGTGACAAAACTATTGAATTCCACATGTATAAACAAACACTCAAATGAGTACATGTAGAAGCATACATACACAAATGAGTACCCATGAAATCTGAATAGGGTCTGTAGGTCATACCAATGTCAATTTCCTGGTTTTGATACTATATTATAATAATTTAGAATATTATCACTGGGAAACATTGAATGAAGGGTATATGGGACCACCCTACTATTTTTAAATCTTCCTGTGAGTCTATAATTATTTAAACACACGAGTATCAAACAAAATCAAATTATGAATTAGAAAGTAATGAAAGAATAGAATGTGTTTGAGCATTGAATTCACTGAAGAGACTGGTGAAATATTGAAGCCTATCCAGAAATTGTTTAAATAAGAGGAATAACGGTTTATAAAAGTTTTGCTCAGTTTTTGCTCACATTTCAAAATTGTCTTTAAAATTAAAACATAAAATTAAACTTAGAATCAGAAAACAGCAATGTTGATTTCTTTGGGAATTTCTAAGCACACTGACAACAATTGTAACTACATATTCCAAATAAGATCTTCTCCAGAAGTTCTCTCCAGGTTAGGGAGTGGATGTCCAAGGTCAATCATGTCTTATGGCTGCCTCGTGTAGTAATATTTTTACTGTCAAAATATTAAGATTCAGGGAATTTTACCAACATTGTTACTTAAATCTCTCCCTTTCCATTAAATATTTACTTTGTCTTTCTTTGGAAACGTCAGGATTCTATATTGACTTTTACTACTACCTAAGCTTTACCTTTGTGAATGTTGCTGTACGTATTTAACCCATTTCCTCTTTGCCCCAAGAAGACTTGCCAGTGGTGTTTGCAGCGGCGCCGTTTACTTCAGATAACTTGCATATTAAAGTCCTAACCTTAGCCTCAAAGTTTTCCATAAAATATATCGCTTTTATTATTATTTTCACATCGCTCTAGTATATCAATAGTCTTTGGAAACAAATGACATCATTCTATTTATAGTTTTTAGTAGTGGTATTTCCATTTACAAAATATAGTAATTCTCGATGGCTGAAAATGTCAAATCCTAGAAAATGTAGCATTTCTATACGTGATGTTAAATTAACACTAGCAGCGAACTGCACTTTCCTTTTTCTAAATGAGAAAAGAATTAACTATATGATAATAGTGGCAGCTTTCAAAAGCGGGTCTGAATCAGACTCCTTATTGTTCAAACGTAGATGTGCTGCACAATCAGCACATTTCTGGTAATAGTGCTGGGAATTTGAGTTGGACTACTGAGGGGTCTTCAAATGCCCACCTTGGGCCAATTGCTGTTTGATAGAGGGTATCAATCTTTTGAAAAGAACATTTCTCCCCACCCACACCTCTCTGAAGAAGAATTAACATCAGAAGAAAAAATATATTTTCTTAACTATATTTTACTTCTACAATGCATCAAACCAACCCAGAAGAAGAAAAATTTGGTACTTTTATCTTTTCACAGATAATAAAGGAAATCGAACAAAAAAATTAAAAATAATGAAACATCAGTCTGAATATGTGTATGGGTAAAGTGTGGTGCTGGGCTGTGTGGATGGTCCAAAGATTTAAGAAGCCATGTCTGTTGCTTGAACCTAACACTGCTCTAAAAAAATAAAGTATATTAAAAAATTTTTAAAAAGATATGTTTGGCCTACCCAGGAGCAACTCTATATTACACACAAAGCAAGCCCGGCTTACAGTGGATAAAGAGAGCACCCGATATCGTCTGATGTTTGATCTGAGCATCTCGAAGATTCACGGTGGACCATTGGTTTGATTGTGTGGAGTTGCACACCCCTTTTCTTTTGGCAGTGACATACTCAGCATATTTTTTATTTCTTGTGTCTCAATGGTTATATGATTATGTTCTGTAGAAGGTAAAACATGATAAAAAAGGAACAAAACAGTTCTTTTAAAGGATGCATTGAGTTTTGTGACACCAAATTGTAAAGATTATATGTATACATATATGTATATATGTTTTAAGCTGTATTATATATATTATTTTGGGTACTTAATATAAAAAAATACTCATGAAGTTGGTCACCTGAAGCTTACCCATCCACCATTGACTAATGTAGTCTGAGTTTACAGTCAGCTCATCCATTATAACATTTTGTCCCCCAAAGTAAGAGAAACACTAAGAGAAACTTTTTCTTTTCCTACTGAGAGCTTAGGTTGGTGAATAAAACAAAATCCATTACTGAAAGTTTTATTGCCAGAATCAGAAAAACAGTGAATAAGAAAATGAATATTTTATATTTCACCTGCCAAGAACTGAAATCCCAAATGACATAGCGTACCTAAATACAGTTATTATGCCCATATAGTATTTGGTCTGTAGCAATATAGCATTTATTAAAATGTTCAATCGTTAGTGTTAAAATTCATATAAAAATGCATATATTCCATATTCAAAGGCAGCTTCTTTGTATGAAGCCTGTTTTAAGAGAACTGTCAGTTTATGATGAGCTTAAATGTTCTGTGCTGTATATTGTTTTCTAAGCCACTGCAGGACACTGCGTTGATTTTAGCACAGAGTGATTTCCAGCTGTGTTATTCTGTGTACTGAATCTCCTAGTACCCAAGCATGGTTCAGGGTAGAATATTTTGTCCTGAGACCAAAGTGAAAAATATCTTCTACCGAGTATTGTTGGCTACAGGATTTTAAAACCAGGAGTGAATCAGACAAGTTTAAATTCATTTGGACATATTTTCTATAATATCACACAAGAACTTTTCCACCAGTCAATAAATCTACTCAAATACAGAAACTCTCTGCTCCAGGCTAACGAGTATGTTTATAGTGTCCAGAGCACTCCATACACATTTTGCCTTCTTTGCTGGAGATAGCCCCGCTACATGAAATGCTTCCCTTCTCTCCAATTGCCTTGCCCATTTAGTGACAGGCAGAAGTTTTCTCTCAAAGAGAATTACCTGCCAAAGAGGACACTGTTCTAAAACCCTAGGAGCTTGGGCTGTGTTTTTCCCAAGACTGATTGCCACAGACTTCATTCAGTGCCTCTGCCTAATAAGTCACAGATAATTTCCAGTACTATTTGATGCATAGTCAAATAGTAAAACTGCTTGCTTTACAGGTCAGTCAAGAGCCTCACTCAGCGCTGGAGCAGGGTTCCCATCTATAGCTAGTGCTTTATAATGTACTTGGACCAATGTGAAACATTGGCCTTCAAAATCCAAAGAGATCTCTTTGAGGAGTGTGCCTTCTTTATGATGTTAAGTGTAATAAGGTATAGCAGTTTTTCTTTCACTCTGGTGGCCTTATATCAAAATGCTATAAACCACTGATTTCCTCCATTCCCAGGAATGCCACACACAAAGCAGAATTCTGAATACTTTAATAGTTTTTCCCCAACCTTCTGTCAAGCATAGAGGTATCTGTTTATTCCTTTTCACTGGCGTCATGCCATCAATATAGTAGTTCATGGGGATGTTCTGTGATATGGCAAGATAATCTAAATTCTTGGAGATTAAATCATGAAAGAGAGCCGGAGAGTTGGTAAAGTCTTGAGATAAGACATTAATAGTGTTCTATCTCTGTCTGGTGAATGGAAACTTTTCTACTGTTCTCTGATAATTGCACAGGTTGGGGGAGGGGAAAATCAGCTTGATATCTGCATTCCAGAGGTAGAGCATGTATTGCTAACTCTAATAGAGAGACAACAAATAGAATAGCAATTGCAATTTGTTTACCCCCTGAGAAAATTTGTGAAATCCATTGTTCTTTTTCATTTTACTTATCTGTCTTACATATAATCAAAACAACAACAACAACAACAACAATTAAATGGAATTGCGATAAGAATCATTAACCTAAATCTTTCGATGATTAAATGATGGCTCTAATCTTTGTTATTTCACTTAGAACATGGTTTTGATTTGTGTGCATTATTATCTCTTTGCTCCTTGATACCATATTATCACTCACACGGGGTTCAGGAGCCCATGTGGGAAGTCTTCTAGCAGCTTACTTCAACTATGTATTCAGCAATCAAAGAAATAACAAGAGCTTGGTTTTGCAGACTTTGTGAACCCATAGTTTATTGGACTTGGGAAAATAAGTTATTTATCACCTCAACCTTACAACCTTGACTCTGATAAGCAGACCAAAGTGAAGTTCTTGATCCATAGAGATTACCACTTGCTCAGAGTTACAAAAGGTTGAGGATTTACTTTCAGTATGCACAGATTCCCTGGAAAATGTTTACAAGTCCCTTTGGAGATAGCTATGAGAAAGATTTGCAGTCATAACTTCTGTTCTATCACAGAACAGTTGCCAAAAGTTTTACAGGCTCTTTTTCATGCAAAAAGTTCTCTGTCTGTGAACTAAGTCAAATCTAGGCTCTGCGTCACTCAAATTAAGCCTACATTCTACTGAACTCTGGTTAAAAAGCGCTGCCATGTAGCTTCTGGAATTCTGAGATTTGGTCATCTTTACCAAAATTGAGGAATACTGTTAAGTGAAGAACTTTCTAACTTTCATCCTTGGTTTCTAGAACATATCCACATTAGACTGACTGACTCATTGATTATTTCTTTGTTTGTTTGTTTATATAAATCCGGTTCTCTCTTTACTCATGTATTTCTTAAGTTTTAGTGAAGGAGTTTTCCTCTAGATCCTTCAAGGGAGTATATGTATGAGCTTAATGTGTCATTTACAGAGGATGTGTGTGTCTTGCTTTCTCTCTAAGTATTTAGATTCTTTTCTTTATATTATACCCAGAAATTTCTGACATCTCAACTTCATTTAACATAGTCTGCCCCTGAAACTAGATTTCAGCCCACCAACTGAGCAGTTATTATAATCACTCTCAGCTACATAAATTAATCCTTTGAATATAGAATTTCAGATAAAGTTTTTCTAAACTTAGATCAATATAAAATTGTTTCTTCCACCCTTCTATAAGACCAAAAAATTCAACTTCCACACATATTTCCAGGTTTCTGCTGATATAAATTAGCAAATTCTTGCAATTTTTTGTGTATAACTATCCTTGAAGGTCAAACTTTACTCTTGTTCCCCCCTGGAGTGTGCTGAGCTGTGGGTCTGAGAGGTGGCAACACAGGTGAGGTAAAAGGATAAATGGCTTTCCCTTACAAGGTATTTCTTTAGGTGAAGTAAATTTAGGGTTCAAGCCAGGCTCACCAGAAGGGAAGAGGGGCTATTATTGCTGGCAATGGCATCTCAGTAGTGTTTCAGGGCCGGGGTACTTCAGATTACTCAAATCTATTTGAAAGTTCTTAAATGCTTAAAGATCAACTCTTTTCCCAATGTCCCCCAACTATCATTTAGAAAAACTGGTCAGTCTATGCATTCAAATTTGCTATTTCTCAACAGCACTCAGAATCAGACTCAGCTTCTGATTTAAATATATGTCTGCCCTAAAATGAGAAGCAATAAGAAAATATTTGAGGGTAGTCATAGAAGCTTCCCTAGGCTCCTGTCCGTGGCTTCAGTTGAGAATTTAAGACCATGAGTTTACCATTTGCTTTCTTTAAATCTTTCAGTATATTCACATTTCTTATATTCTTCATTTGTTCAATAACGATCTTCAATAGCAGACAGCCACTTGTCCACTAAATCTTTGCTTTCCATCACCCTTTGTATAATTAAGTATACTATCTGCCATTGGCTCCTTGGATTGCTGAACTAACAAGATTATCTTTACATTCACACTTAACTAGTTTGAATACTCAAAATCAAATTTCCATATTCTTTAGTCTTCTACCTACAACCCCTGCTGGTTTCAATTATAGTATCCATCAGGGTTTAGTTTTAGAAAACAGAATCTGCAATAACTAGTTTGAGCAATATGTGTTTCCTTACATTTCAGGAAGCAGCTTCTAGAATTGTTGATAGGGATGAAAAAAAACGGGTTCTAATTGAATGTTCAGGACTAACACCAAAAGACATACTGCAGAACCTGGTAACTAATTCACACTGCTATCACTACCATGAGGAAGCTGTTGATGTCTAGAAAATGTTCTGATCAAGAAGTAACCACAACCATGAAACTTATCAGAAAGCTCAAGAACCAGGCTGCACTTTCTACGAGTCATACTTGCAGAAATTACATACTTCACCCTCCCTTCAGACACCTATGAAGCTAGTGACTAGCTGGATACCAACATCTCTGCTAATATAGATTCAAGTAAACCTAATCGCTCATTGATGGCAACCAGCAGAAACTCAGAAGCAGCAACAATGAAACTTTTGCTTCCACCCTCCAGAACTCGTAAAAGTCACCAAATGGGCCAAACATAAAACATATTTTGCAAACTACTTTCAGGGAAACCTGGGAGATAAAGTTTTTTTGCTTTATTTCTCTTAAAGTTAAGGAAAGCACAAAAAATAGTTGTGTCTCAATTCACCATATTCACCACCTCCAGGGAGGAAGAGCAGATGTCAACATTGAGAACACTTATAGCTCTTTCTGGTACCAGGGATCACAATGTAGGATAGTTCTTGATCTTTACAAGCCTCTCTTTTCTTTTATATAAAATAAAATGAAAATACATTGATAATAAGGATGTCGTGATAAGTCAATAAGACTACACTAAATGCAATGCTTGGGATATAATGGGTGAGTACAAATAAAATTGCCAAAGGAGAGCTGAAGCATTACCTCTCTCTATCTATGCATCACTCGTGTCTTTCTCTTTCCCCATTCCTCACACCCACCAAACAGAAAACTAAGCATATCTCTAAATATCACATTAGCTAATATTCAAACTATATTCTTTTATTAGATATAAAATCAAATAATGAATGAATTAGGACAAAAATGGAGTCATTGCCTTCCTTCCACTCTTTATTCTCTGATGTAGCTGGCCTGATGTTCAACCCAAGTGTTCCAGTAATAAGAGATGTTTACAGGTAGCATACATTGATTGATCAATGCCTTTTCCCTGTATATTGTTAAATATTTTGAATGCCCCTCAGGAGTAGATATGAGTATGAAATAAAAAATCCAGAAAAGAAACAAATCAGAGAGCAAAGTGAGCATCCGGTTCCTGAATATAAAGAGGTGCCTAAAGATAAACAGACATCATCCAGCTCCTGAATGAAATTTCTTTCCCATAAAATAAAACTGTTTTTTTTTTTTCAAATTTAAACTGACTTCTTATATTGCTTCATAGTTTACTGAACATCTTTCTATATGCTATTGTATTCAACCTTCACAGCTACCCTGTGAACTGCAAAGTCAGAGTTGTCCCTTGTTAGAAGAGCATCCTTTTACCCGTCTGCCTATTACACTAGATGTGAAATAATTACCCTTTGGATTTTCATGTTTCCTTTTTTAATGTATTGGACCTGTACTGGGAAAAGATTGTTCTCTGTAATCAGGTGGTAGGACCTTATTTAAAGAAAAAGGTCATTTCTCTGTATAGAGAAAAAGTATTCCTCTCAGTCGTGATCCCAGAACTAAGTATAGTCATAGGTAGGAGGAAGATTAAGAACTCATTCTTAAGCTTGAATAAAGGAGCCAAGATACCTAAAAAATAGTTTTGTATTGTGGAGTCAATAATCGCCCCTGAAATATGCAGACAGTCTAAAAGCTAACAAAAATATCCTTTGAGACTCCTGTGTGTTTGTGCGCAGTTGTGTATACACTTTTCTCATCCAAAGAACAGGTCCCTCCATCCCTGGGTACAATTCACTGAAGGAAGTGTTAGAAACATATGTGTATATATATCATATGTTTTTATAATGTTAATACTTTTTGTTTCCATCATCATTTTTATTCTCCCTTGATACTTTGAAAAATCGCAGCTTTTCTTTGTTATGCTAAGTAGAAATAAGAAAAGATATTTCTGTGTACAGAGATCATATAATTAAAGTGGGAGGAGGTATCAAGGTATATTTTCTCAAAAGAAAAATGTAACAGTGCAAATAATCCAGTATCTTGAGTCAGCTTTTCCATATCACTTGAAGACCAAGACTTTTACTCTTTGAATAATAACTCATCAAAAATTATACACTCACTGCAAATCCTTGACGTTTCTGGCATTCTTTAAGATTTAACATATATTTCTTCTTTATGCTAATATCTCTACTTTATAAATAAATAGAACAAAACCCAGCAAGGTAAATTTTTATTTTATCAAGATCCCACAGAACCAGGACTGAAACCCTTTAGTTCCAATGATTATACTCCCTCTGGTGCTGAAAAAAATTATCTTTCTTGCCATAAGGGTTCCAGGTAAGAGAACAGTGTATTTTAGGTCTCTGAAGTAGCCATGACAATAACTGGTATCGAGATGGCTCAGGGACTAATGAGATCATAGAGACAGCAATGGTGCAACAACAAAGCATCTCCTTAGGACCCCTATTTGATTAGAAGCCATGAAACTGATAGATGTTCAAACAAAAGAGTTGTTTTTCTTCCTAGAGTCTATGTTATAAAACAGGTAAACATAAATCGATCTCAGTTTTTTTTTTTTATTTTTGTACTGTTATCCACAGATTTGTGCTGCAGTGGTTCTGCTTATGAATGTTCTCAATATCAAAAGAAAATTGGCCTTTTTAAAACCTACTTCCCATATTTAAGGAACCAAGTAAACATATAAAGCATTGAAAATAGAAAGATTAAAAAGGAGATGAAAGAAGAAGAAAAGAAAGAAAAAAAAAGAAGGGCTAAGAAGGAAAAAGAAAAAAGGTTCTAATCAATATGATTAGTCACTGGGAAACAGAGACTTGAACTCCACCTCACTTCCTGATCTAAGTCTATTAAATTCTTCCAATCCTATGCCATAAGTGAGTGATAACACATTGTTTCTAATAGAGATGATGACAATGTTCTTTACTTACATTGATTCGAACATTAAGAAGAATATTTGTAATGTTGAAATTGTTATCCAAATATTTAATACAGATATGATAGGAGCTCGTACTATAACTGAGGTCAAGATAGTCAAATAAACACTTTGACATAAAATAGCATTTTAAGAAAATATTGGCTTCTCATTCCAACTTCTAGAAAAATATCAAGGCTTTTTTTATTTCCTTCAAACCCATTTCTTGACCTCTGCATATTGATTAAGGGCATAGAGTTGATACAAAAGTATAATTAATCTATTCAAAAGAATAACACTGTCTTGCTCTTTAGTTTATCTTTTGTAGATTTTTTTTTTCCTTTCTGGATATCGTTGTCTGCTCTTCTTCTCCTCCCTTCTGCTTTAGTAATACAAGCACACAGTCATTTCTTCACTTGGGAAGAAGTACCATTTCTCATATTTCTTCCAGTTTAAGGAAGAGAACTATGAAAAAGTATTATGCAGTAAAATCAAAGATTTACAGGGTTTTAAGACTGAAGGCATAACAAATGCAATAGAAAAGCCACAAAGATCAGGGATAGAATAAGATCATAGGATGCGATTGACAATTAGGAGGTGATAAATGACCTTCAGAAGATCAGCATTAGTGGTGGGGTGTGTGATAAGATTAAGTGCAGTGGAGTGAATAAAATGAAAAAGAATGATAAATAGAGTTGCTCTTTATTTTTAAGAAGATTTAGATTAAATAGCACTTCCTTAGTAAAGACTTTCATTTGGTCAAATTCCTATCAACTAAAATACACATTTCAGTTATCTATTCTTATATACAACTTAGTGGCTTAAAATGTTATTATCTCTTAGAGTAGAATTTGTTGACTGGGCTCAATAGTGGTTCCCTGTTGAGATCCCTCGTAGCTTGCAGACAGAGATCAGCTGAGGCTACTTTCATCTGAATTCTTGACTGGACTGGACATGCCAAATGGCTCACTTGCAATAATGATAGCTGACACTGACTAGTGGCTGCAGGCTTGGCTGATGCTCTGGATCAGAATCTTATTCATAACACCACTATGTGGCTATCTAACAGTGTGCTGGATTTCTACAGGATTTTCCCAAGATCGAGTGCTCTAAAATATCGAGATTGAAGTTGCAACTCTTTTTGTGGCATATGCTCAAAAGTCATGTGATATCACTTTTGCCACATTCTTTTGGTCAAAGTGAGACACAATCAGCTGCATTTCTAGAACATAAAAACATTGAGTAAACTTTAAATATAAAATCTATCATTACAAATTCCCCTCTGCCCCTAAATTGGTTTTCAGATAATATTGTTTTGAAAGACACATAGCATTAGGTTGTGATCAAAATGTAAGATTTAATGAGAATTTAAAAATTTATGATGTGCATGGTCAAGATGCTATTTTAGAGGTCTACATTATTTTCTGCAGAAGCAGAAGGAGTAAGATATAGGAAATTAAGAACCTTCTCCTGTTTACCCACATAAATTCTACTCTCAAGCCTTACTGACATCACTGATGATGTGATCATGTGCAAGGAAGCTTTCAAGACCAATAAGATGAAAAAAAAAAAATGGTAAAATCAAAGCCCTTGGCAAAAAAAAAAAATACATACATATGAATAAAGAAAGAAAATCATTTAAATAAACAAAAGAACTAATACATGTGGTGAGGCTAAGTGTCTGTTGCAGTGTAGTGTTAGGAGAAATCCTTTAAAGTAAGGATTCATTTGGCCTATAGAACATTGTAGTGTATTAGACACTATATTGAGCTCTTATTTTGAATACATAAATGGCTGAGAAAAAGCATGATGGATTTTTTTTTTTTTACACATGCACTCCAATGCCCAGATTTGCTGAAGCATTGTGCTCCCAATCAATAGTGCCCTTGTAGCTTGTTTGTTTAATTGATTGCAATGCTATGTCAACCTTCACAACCAAAGTGTCAAATATTTGCAGACTGGAACACATAGTGTTTGGCACAACTTGGTCCTCCCTGCAATGCTGTTGCAGATGCTGTAGTTTACATATTATATTCAGCCAGACGTGAATACAAATTTACTAAATTAAACCAAGTTAGGTCCATAGAATGCCTCAAGTCCATCAACATTACTGACAATTGTGATTTCAAAAAAACAAACAAAAGTACTAGAGTTTCCAACGCATTTATATTGCAGAGTAGTTGTTCTTGATTAATCACTCTCAGTTTTAAAAAAAATTCAATGAAAGAAAGATATTTAGAAGAGACAAATATTTGTTTTCTGTATTTGAAGATCTCTTCTTAGTACCTTGTTCCACCTCTAAATATTTATCTGCAATAAATTTTGTTCCATTTGAACAAAAAATATGAAATGGAAAATTTCTGTAAATACATTATTGATTTCCAGCTTTTGTTCGGGAACATCAGATGGGCCCACATGCTTAATAATTTTTGCTTTGACTTGAACAGTGACAACAGCATCCCAGTGTTTCCATTGAAAGTCTTGGTGAAGAGAGAGCAGTCAGAGCTGAGATGAGGGCCTCCTGATAAAGTGAGCCTGACCAGGCAAATACTTCTCTGGGAGCAAGCAGGCAGCCCCAGAATACAGCTAGTCAGTAGAGCATAGTGACATGGCATGGGCATAGTGACATTCCACGTGGTTATTTCTTTCTCCTCGCTTTCCCTGCTCCCTGCACTGTTAACACAAGGCTTCAGATATGAAACAGACCCTCCCGAGATGATAAGATGAAATAAAGGTTGAGGAGCAGGAAAAAAGATGGCTGACACACTTTGGTCATGAATCTTTAGGAGACTGGGGGTAGAAAAACAACACTTTGCACTGAGGCAGTGACAACCCTAACCTAGTTGAGGAAATATGTGCAAGTAGATGAATTAATTTTTCCAAGACCACGGAGAGTTATAAAATAGGAAGTCTTACCCAGGTATGTCAGGCTTCAAAGTTCATAATTTTTCCATACTTCCATGTCAAAATATGCACCTGAATAGAACTAATAATGATTTTTAATAAAAGATACCCATGAAAAATGACTAGGCATTTTATATAGTTGATACAGAATTTTTTTCCCCTTGGCATAATTTCATCAGGTTTATAAAATTTACCAGTACCAAGGTACATGTTATAAGCCTGGAGGAGAGGAAGAATTTGTCTTTACTTATTATATCTAGAAGTCATACAATCAGTTCAACTTGATGGTGCTTCATAAATACTTGTGTATTGATTGATCTAAGAACTGTATGAAGTTAATAATAATGAGGATAATATCAAATTCCACTTTTAATTATTATATGTGCTGGCTTCTGTGTTGTTTAACTAAAATATCTTATTTATTCTTTACAATGCAGTATTATTTTTTGTTGTACATATATGGAAACAAGTCCAGAGTTTCATTAAAATAGTGGAGACTGTATTTAACATTGTGTCTATTTACTCCAAAGCCTTTACTCATAGCCACTATTCTATCCAGCCTTCCTCATCATTACTCTGTGAAAGAAAAAAAGAGGAGTGCTCTGTTATCATCACGTTATGATGGAATTCTACCTGTCGAGATCACAGTCCTGAAAATTCTGTTATTTGTGGTGTTATGGAGCGCCTTAAAAATTTTGGTGGTTTCAACAGAATACGGCTTCCACTGGTTGGTGAAGACTCTACAGTGTTGCAAAAATTACCTAAATTCCTCTCCTGAGTGAAAATTCCACCTAAATTCTTGATAGTATAGATCATTAAGCTCAGTGCTCTGAGCGCTAAGCTACGTAAATTCAGTAACTATATACTAAAATTGCCAAATTGAGACAGACTAGTGTTATAGGTAGGGAACCAATTGTGTAGATGGTGGTGGTACTGGGGACAATGCAGAGGATTCCTTGTCAGCATATTGAATACTTCATCATATTGATACTGTTCTCTTTTATTAAAAAAAAAAAAAAACTAATAAAATTTCCTAACTAACCAGGGCATGCACTATAGCATAGTGAGAAAAGCATCAAGTGGTTCAAGAGAACTAAAATCTAATTCTGGATATTAAACCAGTTTTTTCCCATCTTTGCAATTTTATCTTTCCAGGCCTTAGCTCTCTTTCTGTAATTGAATAAACTAGAAAATTTTAAGATCTATTCAGTTCTAAAATCTACAATTAACAATGAAATTATGATACCTGGAAAAAATCAACAAACAATTTGTAATGACGACAAGGTAAAATCGAGTGCACCATTTTAGAGAAGAAAAAATTAGCATACTCGATTAGGTAGTATGGTCTGAAAAAAAGACTATGCCCAGAACTTTGATTTTCTGGAACTACATGGCTTTCTGTCTAGAAAAGTAACAGAGATATTTTGGAAGTAATTCTCCTATATTGAACTCAGGAAGCATAAGTGCCAGTACACATGAGCTCCATAACTGTGATGGTCACACCTATGTATCTAGAGGTGCCATGCTAAATTCTCATGACACTATAGGTTTTTCTTATGAAATTAGAGTATTTCCACTGACCATCAAAGCACATCAGAGATAGAATTCTGAAGCTTGCACTTAAGAGATCCTAGCCTTTTTGAGCAAAAGTGAATCGAAATCTATTGATTAATTCCCTTAGAGGTGAGGATATTAAATTTCGGTCTACATTGTTAATAGTGTGACATTGTTAAATGCTAACATAGACTTCAATAAGAAAAAGCAAAGTCAAAAGTGAGCCCAAACCTAAATATTCTCTTAGTCCTCTCCACTTCTCAATCAATTACTCACACACACACACACACACACACACACACTTTTGCATTTGGCAAACATCCAGAACTTAGAACTCAGTGACAACCATATGAAATCTCCTGTCTTTCAGACTTTACTCTAGAGCTCTGAATAACTCTGATGATAGTCAGTTTCTTTTTCTTGGTGTGTGTGTGTGTGTGTGTGTTAACTGCCCTTATCCTGAACCAATTTATCAGTTTCAAAGAAAGGATAATAAAACTGTCATTTCTGGCCATAGCACCAAGGGTGCTGCTGATACCTGATATTAAAGCTTATTAAAAGTAGAGCTGTCTCTTGGTTTTTGATATCAAAATTGCTTCCAAGTCTTGTTAAGACTCCATGTTATTCTGGATGGAAAGGAAGAAAAAAAAAAAAAACCTAAAGTGACCCCAATGGAGCATTGAAGTGACTAAGCTATTAAACACCTAGCTATGTGGATGATTTTGTGGAGTTCTTCCATTTATCACAGATACAAGCTGCCAGGAGAAAATTAATTTAAAACTCACTTCCTCCGCAGACCTGCTCAAGATACTCAAAATTTGAGAAAGGTTTACAGAAAAGAGTCAAAATAATTGTTGACTTCCCTGCTTTCTACTCTTCCAATAACTTGTACCTTCTGAAAGCTCTTTATAAACAGGAATTTTGAATGAAGAAAGCAAGTAAGTTAATTATTCCTAATGTGGAATAATCCACAGGAAATGGTTTTGACCTAGGTAGAGCAGAGTCAGAGTAAATAATTTCTCTCATCCTCTGACTAAGGGTAAAGAGTTTGGCTTTTCTAATGAGAGGCAGTGTATGATATTAGAAAGAGCTTTTGGAGTCAAGCAGACCTTTGTTCAAATTCTGGCTCTTCTCATTAGCTGTGGAAACTTGTACAAATTATAACACCATTGAGCTTCCTCCTTCATCAGTAAAATGGAAATATTAGTGCCTGCATATAGGGCTGCAGAGAGAATGCTCAAAAACTTGGCACAATTATCCCTTTTGTTGGTATTATTACTTTTAAATCACATTCTATCCATATGATGAATATGTATACTAGGACTTTAAAGCTGGGTATAACTTTTTAAAGATCTTTGAATTATTATTAAGATAGATATTTCTGGGGCCTAGTACATTTGTTAGAAATATTTGTGCCACGGCTAAGAAAGTAAGTATGCCAATTCTTTCCTACTCTATTTTATGTTAATTTCATCAATTACTTTGAGGCAGAATAAAATTTGATTCACTAACCAGCATGTTATTCCACCCCCACTGCCCCCAATTACCCATATGTTGGCTACACAACATGGGCCGATGTTAACCTCAGAAAAATTTGTCAGACCCATGCTGGAGAATAAGGATTCTAATGTCTAAATTTAAGAGCTAAAGATTAAGCTATGTGAGAAAAAGAAAAGATTTAGGTGTTACAGAAAATCATTTCTCCATTCCTTTCACCAAGCCCCTACACACTAGAACTCTTCAAGTGAGAGAAAAAGAGAGAGCAAAACTGGAAGAATCTGAATTACTTCACAACAGGTCTGCTTTTGTGGTCTTCTCCAATCTTATTCAAGTACTAAGCTGGGAGATGAGGCTGATGCGTTAACAGAACTCTTCCTTTGAAGTTGAGGCATATGAGAAATGAGAAAAACTGTGTGATACTGATCATTTCAAGAAATGTAATAAATACCTATGAAAGGCATTAGAAGCATAGGATGCCCACTCACAGCCTTGAGTTTCCTGCTGCACCCAAATGTCACATGATAACATTTGAAATTTCCTATAAGCTCAGAGAAGAGTGCATGTTGTATAGCCAGTATATGGGTAATTGGGGGCTGTGGGGGTGGAATAACATGCTGGTAGGGAGAGAAAGATTGAAAGAGAAAGAGAGGCAAGGGTTTTATTATAGGGATAAGGGGACATAGTCCAAGATTATGTGGCATGTACATTCCTCCTTGGAGGTCATAGGAGGTCATGAAGACTGCCAGCATCAGAGAGCTGTCCAGTTGCCATACAAAGACACCTGTACATTACTACCAAATATTACAGGTTCATCTTGAGTGGAAATCTTGGCAATATGCAGCAGAGAATTTTTTAAAATGTAGTTATTGGTTATTTTTCCAACAACATTACTTCAGTAGTTTCTTAAACCTTACTACTTCCCCTTTACTCACAAGTCCTAAAACCATCAAAGAAGAGAGGGATAAAGAAAAAAAAAATACCAGAAAGGAGACACTAAGTTAAGATTTTTTAAAACACGAAACACAAGACTTGAAGTCAGAAAAAAATCGTAATATAACTACAGCCACAACCACCACAAGAGCAAACACTGACATGATGTTTGTTATGTGCCACGAACAATTCAAAATCCTTTATAGAGAATAATACATTTAATGTTCACAACGCCTTATGATTTAATTACTCTTTTTATCCTCACTATACAAATGGAGAAACTGGAGCACAGTGGAGTTAATGTAACTTGCTTACATGACATAGCTATAAGCTATAGAGCATGGTGCCTAAGTCTTATCCCGTGCTCCTAACCACTATACGACTGCTTTATATATAATGTCAATATTATTGTATCTGCTACCCAATTCTGTAACTTTCAGATTTATATATGCTTTCTTACAGTTCTCGCGATAGTGACAAAATTCCAAATTTTAGGTCTCTGCCTAAAGTTGAGACTCTATGAAAAAAAATCTGTTAGGAGGATCTAATTAGATACTGGAAGAAAGCAACGTATGAATCGGTGTGACGATGATATATACTCCCAGGTCCTATTTTGTCATCTGATTCTTAGAGCCCGATAAATGATTTGCTATAAACGTGTTGCTATCAAGCATTCTAAGTTAAGCTTTTTGCCTCCTGAAGTGAGAGCTCTTGAGAATACAGTTATTTCCAGGTAGACTTGTCCACTCATTATTCCTAGAGAATATGTCATGGGGTTATAGAAATTCTTATGCCACAAAAAATTAAAATATAAAATATACAAACATACCACTGATAGATGGATAATTCGTGTCACCTCCCTTTCCTAATCGTAGGACATTTAAAAATTCAAAATTATTTCCAGACCGCTCTCCTGTGGAAAAAAGCTTCGCCCTTGTTTTTCTTCCACAGTTGGGAAAGCTGGAGGGGAGGATTTGGTTAAGAAAGAGTATTAGAATCTTGCTGCGTGTTCCATTGTAAAGTAAACAACCCCGGTCTTTTATTCAAGGCAGATCAAACCATGGCCACATTATTAGTTATTGTTTAGTTGCCTGGGTTTAGGATGAAATTACCCGGCTGCCCAGGGACACCACATTTTAGCTGCAGATCCAGCTGTGCTCATAACACAAGGCACAATGCTTAGTGGCATTGTCAGCCATTTAACATAAAAAGAACATGCTGTAATCAAGTGGGGGCTGTTCAACTGTGTCACTCTTGGGTCCCATTTCAGGGACCCTAGGAAAACTGCTACTGAGTTTTAAAAGAAGAGAACACAGAAAATGCTCCAAACGGGACAAAGGTAAATTTTCACTATATTTTCTTCTAAAAATACTTTTTTTTAAAGTTTCTACTTATCAACATGTCCCCATTTTGACAAAATTGTACTGATGGTTTTAAATATGTTACTATTATATATCTAATTTTTCATCCATGGATCAGAAGCTAAGGAAAGTCAGAAGCTCCCAAAATGCACTATTTAAGTCATCTTGGCTGCCACAACCCTTGAGAATGGGATCTAGTTCTTAGCAAGAATAATGTTACCTGCCACCCAAATAAATGCTAAGGTTTAGTGTGTGGTAATAATAAAGCCAGAGAGATAAAGTGGATTCCAGATATATTAAATCTGGGATAGCTTCAAATAACAGCCTTAAGCAATAAAGTGAAACTTCCATCCTGTATTCATAATGTCAGTGTTACTGTGGAAATGCTAGCTTTAAAATACAAGCACCAAGGTTGTCTTCTCAAAAGAATCTCTTTAGACATTATTTTAAGTCCCTTTTAACATGGAAACATAATGTCACCATTTGGGACCCTTGAGTTTTGATAGGAAGAATGTCTGCTGACATCCTAGTGTTAAAGAGGTTTCTCTTGAATAATTGAGAACTTAAGGCATTTCTGTATGGATAAGTACTCATTCCAAGAGGAAATAATTATGGTGGAAAAATTGGGCCCAGATAGAAAGAGAACTTAGATAGCTGTCCCATTTTTGAAATTTTGGATAGAGGACTGGAAGGTGGTAGGTTCAGAAAAGCAAATGGATTGTTAGATGTAGAATAGAAGCTGGCGTGTTCAAGTGCAAAATTCAATACAGGATGAGGTGAGATTAAAAAATAAATAACCACCAAGTGTGTTTCTCTTCATTCTGTGAAGAGATAGCAATTCTCTTTTGTGTAGTTGGAAGATCCCAAATGTGGAATCAGAAATCCTCGGTGGAGTCCTGGCTCTCAGAACTAACTGGGTAACATTGTATGAATCATTTAACCTCACAGAGCCTCAGTTTGCTACCTATTTTTGGAGCTAGCAAGGTAATGTCTAATTCATATGATGCTTAGGATAATCAAAAAGAAACAATGCATGTGAGAATGTATTGCAAACTACAAAGAGGTATATAAACATAATATGTTATCGTAAGTAGGAAGTTAAAAGGTCATGAAAGGATAAATAGGTACTTGAACGTGAGCGTCATAATGGCAAGGACATTATTTTCTCCACTAATATATCCTCAGCACCTAGAAAACAGGCACATGGTAAGTGCTTAACAAATAACTGTTAAGGAAAAAAATAAATAATGGTCTCATTGCTTTCTGGAAGGCTTAGCAACATTTTCTTTTTATTTTGGAATTCTTGTCTAAAAGCACAATACCTTAGCAATGCACAATCTTTCTAAATCCTTTTCTTCTTTAGTAAAATGAGAATATTATCTTATTTTCCATCCCCAAGGGAAAACATTCTTTTTGTCTTATTTGATCTCTTTCGGTATTGAAATGTTGAAAAAGTGTGTGTGTGTGTGTGTGTGTGTGTGTGTGTGTGTGTAGGTGTGTGTATATTCGTACACATCAAAACATCAAGCTAGGTCAATAGAAATGTTAGTAAAAGATTAAAAACTCTGATCTGCTGTACCACTATTACCCTCGTTTATGAAGTTTTGCTCATGTACAAATGCACAATTGCCAATGACCTTGTTATTTATAAGAAGAACCAGAAAAAGAGTTGGCCTGTCTATGCACACACACACACACACACACACACACACACACACACACACCCCAGTTCTGGTCTTTATTTTAAAATGTGACCTTACAATAAACATTTGGAAAAAAAAAAATCTCTGTTTTAGGATTGGAAATGTCAAAACACTCCACTCTGTTTTGGATGGTTTTCCCGAACATTTCTGTCCTTTAGAAATAAAAAAATCATTACTATGAAAGAAACTGCTTTGTTATAATGGCAACTAAGTTTGCAGAATACCAGTCATCCAGCACCAAATAATACCAGACGACATCAATAAAAATTTGTGATAATTTTGATTAGAACTGGACTGAATTCTGTCTTTATGCTAGCAATAGAGAAAATGTTTTCTAAATAACTCATGGTATAAATAAATGTGCTGGAAAGATATTTAAAACACTTAAACAATTGTTTTCAAGAGCCTTCTAGCAGTTGAGAAGAACCATTTATAAACAATTAATTGACACAGTACCTATAAATCATCCTTATGTATGTGTGAAAAAACAGGATATCTAAAGAACTCTATTAGAATACGATTTGCTTCTTTATTTCCATCTACAATGTACATTTGAAGCTACAAAACTGCCTTGAAAATATTCTAAGGTTCAAGGGTTGTTTTTTTTTTTTTGCATATTTAAATCTGCCCCTCCATACACATCTACCCACACTCACTCTTAAACAGTGAAGTTTTACTGTATTCTCTTCCTCTTCAGAGAAGAAGTCTGTGTTGATTACGACTTTGTCTATGAGAAAAAAAAGGGTAGACATCCCCATTGCCAGTATCAGGCCCTTGCTCCTGGTACTTCTTACACAATTTCCCCAAGATAAGCACTGTGAGAGCCTCTCCCATAGGCTCCTACTTGTATCCTTGGAAGAATCATTCTTAACTGTCTCTCACCCAGGTTTTGGCAAAGAGCAGAGATTGTTGAGCCCAAATTTCCTTGGGGAATGATCTCAATTACTTGTCCACTTGAGTGATGGTCCTGTTGAAATATCTAATTGATTGAACTGCCTAGTGTTTATTATTCTAATAGTCCTGAAGAAAGGCTGGGTGATTCTCTATTAACCCATGATGAAACTCTAGGGGAGCATTTCCACAGCACTTCAGAGCTTGTTAACCTAAAAGTAATTGGGCATATAAATTTGGAGGGTCTTATTTGTTCTGCCAGCTCCAAGTAGAGGAAAAGAATGGCCATATTTACCCTATTTAAATATTCGATTCAAAGAAAATGTGCAGAAATGATGCTAACTATCCCAGAATTTTAAGAGAGAGATCTTGGAAAGATACCACAGCACATACATGAGCTATTATACCACTCACATTTGAACATAAATAGCCACATATGACTGCTCTAGATTTTGTACCTTTATTTATAATGGCAGAAGAAACAACAAATGCAACCAATCATGAAAATAATATGCTGGCTCCTTTTTAGTATGACTTTCCACATTCTATCTTCAGCTGGTTAATATTGACAATTCAGTGCAAGATGGAAGAAAGAGAGTGGGGAGGGAACATTATGAAGTGGTCATGAGAATGTTAAGTCAATGTAAAAGAACATTCTAAGAATTTGGTGGAATGGATGGGTAACAATGTCAGTAAGATAAGCAACAGGGAGACTTTTTGAGAGAGCAATTACAAAGCTGAAGGGAGAGAGCAAAGGTTGAGAACAGCGGAGGGGAGCTAGGCATTGGCAACAATTTTCTGTGGTTTGATCCAGATTAATTCTGCTGAACAGTCATAGTGTGATTGCTGCTGCATTTTATTTGATCCACAGCTTGCATTTCTCTCTCACCTGGGAGTGCTTTAAATATGCATAACCTTTACTGATACACCTCTTTGTATATTTTTTTTCCCTCTCTCAGATAATGCAGTAACATTGATAACCAACCACCATGCAGGGAGAGTTATACAGGTGCAGAATGGCTCAATTATTTGAGCCATTGAAACTGACTAGCAAGTGTCTGGATTGGTCTCAGTCTCCAGAAGTAGCTATAGTGAACTGGAGTGAGCAAGAGCATCTCACGTGATGAAACTCACTTGTCATAGCAGATATTATTTACACTTTATTTTAAATCTTCTCCTCACATACCTTAAACCCTTTGGCCATCTTTACTAACTCCAGGCAACACTGTGATGATCTACTTTATGTGGACTCCAAACTATATCATGTGGGCACAATCCAAAAGCCCTTTGCTGCATATCTGTCACGTACCTTTTATCTCTAGCCACACCAGCCCATCGGTGTTGATGATAAAGCATGTGATGTCACAGGGCGGCTCTGCACCAATGCATGTGCAGTCAGGAAGTATGGGGGAATTACTATCCCATAGAACAAACTTTTGACCTATGGGAAACAGGATCCAGCTTCTAAATTTGTCTCCCATTCTCTTTCAATGGACTGTTCAATGACTCAAGCACTTGGAGGACAGCTATGGACAGTGGGAAGTCCTAGGAATAAAAGTTGTATTTACCGAAAAAGAATATGAAATCTGAGGTAGTAACAGAGCCTAGGGTGTTGTAGCAGAACACGGCAGGGAACTGCAAGATGATTCATATCTTCTTGTTATGAAGTATAGCATTTTAGGAATTATCTTAAGTCCTATGAGATATGTGCTTTTGTTCTTAAATTTTTAGATAATTAGCAATGTATATGTGCCTCTGGTTATTGTAGACTTCTACAATAAACAAAAGAAAATTAGGGTCTAACATTTAAAATAATGTCATTTCATATGAAGCCTGAAGATTTCCTGCAGAACAATGATGGCTACTTCAGCTCTGGTAAGTACTGAGAATAAAGTGCCTCGTTTTGTATGAGAAAAACTAATGAAATCTATAATGGTATCATGTCCCTGAGGTAGGAAAAAGAGTTATAATTAATTTTATGAAAATATTTCTCAGAATACTTGGATTTTTAGTTCTTCAGAGCCAATTTATGTTATAAATTGTTGATCATGTTTTGTGTTACTTTGTGGTCATTCCAAAAATTTTCAGTTGACCTCATAAAGGTATTATGCACTATTTGATGCTTTATCTGAAACACATTATGCCAACTTAGGAGAACATTCATTCTACAACCCTAAAACTGTACATTTCAGAAATATTCATGTTGAAGGTAAGGTCTAAGGGTGACTCATTCAAGTCTGACTCTGGATTGACAATAAAGTCATCCTCAGAGTGTTACATGAATGGTTCACGTACTGCAGACCAGAGTCTTTTGTATGAAGGCAACAGTTTCAAAGTAGATAATCATTCCTTGTGTCAAGAGTTTTATGGCTTTTGGGTATAGAGATTTTCAAAGAAAAAAACAACATGGAACTTTTGCTTTTTGGATATTTAGATTTCCCTAGAGCCAAATGCTGTTTATAATTTGCTTGTATAAAGTAGCTCAACTACTCAGAGGTACGAAAACCTTTAGAATGAGGTTGACCATTAATCTTGCCTCTAGTTAATAAGGCTTATCTAGGAAATGGTTTCTGACTTCATATTCTACCTTAATGGTCAGATTTTCTTTTTCTTCTCCAACATTAATCAGAAACTATCCTTTGAAAAATAGATTTTGGAAGCCAATATTAAGATCTTATTGAGAAAAAAGGTGTTACAGACTATCTTGAAAATATTAATCTACATAGGAGGTCAGGTATTCTTGATTAAGGCATAAAAGCTGCTATAAAGTGACACCTGAGGTTTTATTAACCACTGGGGACTTAAAGAATGTCTGAACATTCTTCAGGAGGCATATATATATGCATTTATATATATTTTTATATATATATAAATATATATATATATTTTTTTTTTAAGGAAGAAGGGGCTAAAGATAAGTGGAACATAAAATACTGGAAATATGCAGTAAATTCTAGGAAGTATTAATTTTTCTTAAACTTCTTATTAGGCAGTCAACCAATATCAAGATTACTTTAGTGAATATTACCTGTTTCACTTAAAGAGCACAGAAAATTCAGCACTGGCTGATGAATTTCACATTTGCAAAGGTTAATATTCAAATATTTTTACCTACAATAATACCAAATGCTTTCCCTTTTCCATAATCACCTAGCTTCTAACTATCCCTCTTCTGTAAATATTTTCCAGCAGATTATGATTAACATAAGTGCAGTGACCATGTCTGTCTGGTATCTACTTGGAAACTAGTTATCAATAAATGTTTGTGGAATTAATGAATGAATGAACTAAAATAATTTAGTATCTTCACATTGATTGTATTGAAATCAGGCTGTTAGAGAGAAAAAAGTCTCATCTAAATATAGAGTAGCTCCCTGTTCATCAATTTATCCATTCTGTTATTCACCAGATACATATTGAGAATTTTATATGTGCCTGATGTCATGTGAGTTTCTAGAGATTTACAGGATAACAAAAATAGCACAAAACAAACATCAAAAAATTGTTTCTAACCTCATAGAGATCCCACTTATTAAATTTTAGAATAATATAAAGGAAAACATTTACATAATCTCTGCATCACAAAACTTGAAAGGAATCATAAAAAACTGACATATAGTAAAGTTTGAAATATGCATTCACATAACACCTTTCTAAATCTCAATCAGATTACTTAACTCTTTATAAAGGAGAAAGCTAATTATTATATTATTCTATTCCAAAATATATTATTTTCTTCCCCCCAGATAATAGAGGACTGTTTTTAGTGGACCACATGATTGCTCAAATATATGCTATGCTTTCTCTTGCAGCTGATGTGTGTTGCTCTGGAAAATAAGATATGAATGTAAGCAATGCGACAACTTTCTGCATGCCCTAAAAAGAAAGGAACATGCCCTACTCTTCATCTGTTTCCTCTTCCTTCTGTTTGGAATATGGATATATTGTTGAGCCATTTGGAATTACATGAGCAGAGGACATATTCTATGGGTAGTGGAGCCAGATAAAAACAACTTAAACTTGTTAGACTAGACTAGCATACAAGCTCAGATAATTCGTCGAGAAAATATAAAAATTGTAAATATATATGTAGATAAAGCGCAATTAACAAGATTCAAAGGAGAAAAAAGAACCCATATTCATAAACTTAGGGGATTTAAAAAACTCCTCCTTCAAGTAACTTATAAAACAACTAGAAAGATATCAGCAAATAACTAGAAGATCTGAGCAACACTATCAAGCAATGTGATCTAATTGAATTTATAGAACACTGCCTCAAACAACTGTTAAAAATATTTTTCTTTCACATGCACATGACACATTTGCCCTGAGAGACCATAAGCTAGATCATAAAATGTCTTATGAATTTAAAAATATTCAGTATGTTCTCTGACCAATATGTGATTAAAATGAGAAATATTAACAGTCAGATATCTAGAAAAGCTCCAAATATCTAGAAATTAAACATTGCGATTCTAAATTTATGGAAAAGAGACAAAATGACAAAAAAAATTAGAAAATATTTCAAAATGAACAACAAGGAAAAAACTTCAAAACTTATGTGATACAGCTAAAGCGAGACTAAGAGACAAATTTATAGCTATAAGTGTGAAAATTAGAAGATAGATCTAAAATCAATGACTTAGGTTTCCAACTTGAAAAGAAAGGGGGAAAAAAAAAACAAAGTATAATCAGAGTAAACAGAATAGAAGAAATAATAAAACCAAGAGAGAAAAATAAATAAAATAGAAAAGTTAAAATTTTAATAGTATAATTAGCAGTTGATAAGATCTTTCGTAAGATCAATGAAACGCAATACCTAGCTAGATTTTCTAAAAATAAAGAGAAAGAACATAAACCACCATTAACCAGAATGGAAAAGAAATTATCACTACAGATCTTACAGGTATTAAAAGAATAATAACACCATGAACAGCTTTATGTAAACAAACATAACAGATGAAATGAACAAACTCTGGAAAAACATAAGTTGTCAGATTGGCACAAGGAAAAAAAGTAAAATCAAAATAAACCTGAATATCTTTGTTTCTATTAAATAATTAGAATTTATGTCATATATCTTGCCCAAAAGAAAACTCTAGACCCATATGTCTTTGCTAGAGAATTCTATCAAATATTTAATAAAGAAATAACTCCAATCCTACAGAAACATTTTGCAGAAATTAGAAGAAATACTACTCAAATAATCATGTTATTAGGCTTACATAACTCTAATTTCAATATCCTAGAAAACAACTCAAAAAAGAAAATTACATACCAATATTTCTCATGGATGTAGATGTAAATATCTTAAAAATAATAAGCCAAATTTAACAATGTGGAAAAAGGATATTACTGTATGGCTAAGTATGATTTTATTCGAGTAATACAAATTTAATATTACATGTGAAAAAAAGTAATGAATGTAAATTATCCTCTTAACAGAATGTAGGAGAAAAAGCATACAGTTATTCCAATAGATTTGGAAAAAGAATTGGAAACAATTCAACACAGAATATTTAAAATGCTCAACAAACTAGAAGTAGTGAGAAAATTCTTCAGACTGAAAAAGTCACCATAACAAATTTTAACATCACAGTTAACAATGAAAGACTGCATTGCTTTCCCCCAAATATTAAAAACAAGATAGGATAGACCACTTTTACTACTTCTATTCAGCACTGTACTATAGGTCCTAGCCATTGCAATAAGCAGTCAGATGAAATAAAAGGAATAAATTTTGGAAAAGAAATAAATATTTATTGTTTCTAGATGATATATTTCTTATGTAGAAAATCCCAAGAAACCTACAAAACTACTAGAACTAATACATAAATTTAACAAAGTTTTGAGAATACAAGACTTATATTGAAGTGCCAAATGTATTCTCATAGATTAGCAGTAAACACTTGAAAATAAGATTTAAAAATAATTGCATTGATAGTAGCTCCAAAACTATAAAATACTTAATATTTAACATAATAAAATGTGTCCAAGATCTCTACACTGAAAAAATGAGAATAATTTTAAAAATAAATTAAAAGATGTACTGTGCTCAGGGACTGGAAGACCAGATATTGTTAAGACAGCAACTTTCCCAAAGCTGATCTATGGATTCGAAATAATCCAATAAAAACTCCAGCAGTACTTCCTTTTAATAGAAATTGATAAGATTATTAACAGGGAAATGCAAAGAAATTAGAATAACCAGTAAAAAATTTAAAAACAAAAACAACTCAGAGGATTTACTCTACCTGATTTCAAGACAGTAATCAAGATAGTTTAATATTAGTAAAACATCAAGCACATGCATCAACGGAACTGAATAATGAGTGACGAAATAGACTTAGACACATGTAGATTTTTGATTTTCAACAAAGATAGCAAGGTAATTCAGTGGGAAAATGAATGTCTTTTCAACAATAGTTGCTGGATCAACTGAATATCCATAAAGAGAAAAAATTAACATTGATTAATTTACTTAACCGCATACTTAAAAACATACTTAAAATAAATCATACTATCTCAGAGAAAACACAGGAGACAATTTTTGCAACTTTGGGCTGGGCATCAGATTCTTAGAACACAAAAGCATGAATGTCATCAAAATTTAAAAAAAAAATCTTTGCTATTTGAAAGACACTATTAAGGAAACAAAAACAAGCCACAGTTTGGGGAAAAATAATATTTATAACACACATCAGACAAAGAACTTTCAACCAGAATATATAAAGAAACTTTACGACTCAAAAATAAGAAAACAAACAATATAATAAGAAAATGAGTAAAAGAAATGATCAGATATCTCACAAAAAAAGCTTAATTAGCACCTAAAATGATGCTCAATATTGTTAGTCACCAAATTATAACCAAAGTAAAACAACTCTATGAAGATATTAGAATGAATAAAATTAAAACGAATGACCATACCAAGTGTTGGTGAGAATCTCAAGCAAATAGAAATGTTATACGATACTTGTGAAAATGAAGTGGCTATAACCACTTCAAAAAATAGTTTGGCAGTCTCTTAAAATGTTAAATACTTATTAATTAACTCAGTCATGCCACTTCTAGGTACCTGCCCAAGAGAAATGAATGCATATGTCCACACAAAGACTTGCGCATGAATGTTCTTAGCAGCTTTATTTATAGTAGCCTCCAAATAGAAACTATCCAAATGTCCACCAACAAGTAAATAGAAAAACAAATTGAACTACATCCATACTTCAAAGGAATACCACTCAACAATAGAAAGGAAAAATAAAACATCTATACTTACAAAATATAGATGAATGTCAAAATATTTATGCTGTGTAAAATGATCCAGATTTAAAAAGAGTATATACTGTGGCAGAATGTGTGCCCACCTGTTTGTCTAGGATTGAGGGTGAATGAAGGAATAAATTACAAAAAATTAAAAAATTAGGGACAATGGTAATGTTCATTGTCTTTATTGTAGTAATGGTTTCACATTCTACATTCACGATAAGTCAAAACACATAAAACTGAACCTTTCACCTGTGTGCAATTTGATTCGCTTTAATTGAAATTCAATAAAGTTGTAAAATTTTAAATAATTAAAATAAGAGCATAGAAAAAAAGACCATAACTCTATTGGGAAATTAAGGAAGGATTTTTGGATGAGGTAGTGTGTTTAGGCTTAATGTCACAAGCCCAGTATTTTTAGAAAACCACAGCTGGGTTAGTGAAAATTTCTGAGTCACCGGACTTCTTAAAG
>NW_011888789.1:9256455-9259991 GCF_000151845.1 Pteropus vampyrus
TTTTTTTTTTTCTATCACTTTTTCTGTATAGAAAATTTTTTCTGACAGGATTTTCAAGATTTAGTTGACCCAGTAGACTTCCAGTCTAACTCTACTTGCTTTATTGAGTCTTGTGAGTCATTGAGTCTCAGTAAAAGTAGCAGTCTGATGTTAATGATAACTGGGACATGTGGGGAAAGAAGCAATAGCTGTGGTTTGCTCAGAAACTGTTTGACAGCTGGTAGATCAGCTGCTTTTTTTTTTTTTTTTTTTTTTTTGGTTAGTATAGCATGTGCATCTGAGATTTCAGAACTAATTTTAAGGAGAGGAAAATTATATCCCTACTGTTTTCACAGCAATCTGCTATTCTAGTTCAGAAGTCAGTGTAAAACAAAAATACTTCTTAACAGTTGGGAATTTCTCTGGACCTCATCATATGAATTCCTCCCATTGTTAGTTTATAATGCTGCTCAATTTCCTTTTCGTATTTGTTCTTGAGGATTTTTATGAAACATTTGAAGGTTGGACATATAAGTTGAGTGGGCTATTTATTAGCTCAAGATTCTACCTTAACTGTTTTTCTCAATATCTCCTAGGACTTCTCTAATGATTTACAAGTGGAAAGTTAGTCTCTCCAAATATTGTGCCAAAGACATCAAAATAAGGAGGAAGTTACAACTAGAGCTGCTATAATTTTTAATTATGAGTTCTCTTTTCATTATATTACGGAGTTTTCTTTAGCAAAGTAGTAGAATAGCTATTTAAAATACACTTAAATTTTTGAGCAACCTTTCAAAAATAGATTTAATGAGGGGGACTCTACCATTTAATAAGGAAGACTTTACCAATAGAAAGGACAATACAAGTCTTTCTGGAGCTTATGTGGTCTTATGCCCTTTAAATTGTTTCTTTGTTCAAATCCTAGGATGGTCTTAGTCTTCTAGGCAGAGCCTAGAAACAGAAATCAACCAAGCACAAAACAGTGTTCTTCACTGGCCCGTTAGGTTAACAAATGAGGTGAATGTAGAATACCACCTTACTAATTGCCACTCTTCTTTTGTTTGTGCATAGTAACTGCATTGGATAGCAGATAAAGGCATATAGGCAACCTTTATTTTATAATCTGGAAATGATGAGAAGACCATTTCCTGCTCTTTAAAGGGCTACACATCACAGAATAGGTGCCTAGGACACAGAGGTGGTTCCCACTGGACGTTCTTGCTCAGTGTCTGAGAACTAGAGAGCACTCTGCAAATGCTTACTGAACCTACATCACACATCACACACATCAGAATTTTTTTCATATAGGGTACTACTTCATTATTTATGATAATGTCCCCCTCTCCTCCATCAAATTTATTGTTATGGAAGGGGCTAAGAGTCAGAATTTTATTCTTAACTCTGTCACAGACTCAGTGACAAAAATCTCTGAATTTTGGTATATTTTATCTGTCAATTAGGAAGAATACTCTTTGTCTTTACAGAACTATAGTTGTGCATAAAAGAGAAATTTAGATATAAAATTCCTTTAATAACAATTATGCATGGCACCTATTTAGATAACTGTTTTTCAATATTAAAATTGTATACTTTCTGTGGTCTGATCAGATCTATTCCTAAATGTGAGCTTCAAATAGTCAAAACTACAAAATTAATAAAGTGCCAAGAATATTCATTAGTATCCAATAAAGATGAAAGTATATATTAAATAATGCAATTAGTTATAAGTAAGTTAAATAATGAAAGGGTAATGGTATAAATGACTCTTCTAATTATAGAACATCAATACTGACAACCATTCAGCCACCCATCCACGTGGAAAAAAATTTCTTCTTTTAGCTTTAAATAACATATAAAAAAGAAAATAAAATTAATAAAGTACTTCTTTCCTTGTAAAGTAAGAGTGAAGAAGCAGAGATGAATATGAGTAAGGAAGAAAATAAGAGAAGCCAAATTTTTTTTAAAAGCTTAAAAAGTTTTTATTGTGAGTTATAAAAATGCGGGCCACTAAAAATGATTGAAAGGGCTTTTGGTGCTGGGCAATTCTGGTATCAAAGCTAACGTGCGTCTTTTGGAAATAAAAAATAGAATGAAGTAAAATAAAAAATTATTTTTTCCTATTTCAGAATACCATAAGCAATATTGAAAGTTGAGATTAATGAGAAAAGAACAAATTATGTGCAGGTACTTTTATTTCACATCTTGAATATATGACATTTAAAACCATCTAAAATGGTACTAAATAAATAAAAGTTTAATTTTTACTTCAATACAGAGCTATTTTTACATACGACTATAAATAATAGGTATGTAATTTATTCTCTTAGACTATATTATTCACATTGAATGTGTAAATTTTTTTATAATACAGTCACAATCATAAAATTCCTACCTAGAAATCATTATTCAAATAGTAAGCATGGAGCCTACGTAAGAATTTAAAAAAGAAAAACAACAGATGTCAAAAAGACCAATATAATGACTGATAACATATTGGCAAATCATGGCACTATAAGGGTTCTGAATGAATCACTCCAAGACCTGCCTCCGTGGTATGTAGATAGTTTTGAGCTAAAGGCAACAAAGTCCCTGAGGGCTCAATAGAAACTTCTCTCCCCCTTTTATCTACTTAGAATAATTTAAATTAGGGGCCTTGTACATAATAAGTGATTATCAGAGATAACCTTTTTGACCTATCTATAGGGCAGCATAAACTACTAGTTAATGAACATCTGCTCTTTTTATCATCCTGCAAATGATCCTCTCCTCTGAAGCCCCAAGGTGCCTTACCTCATCCTTAGCTCAGAATATCATACATACCTCATTTTCCCTTTCGGTCTCTGACTCTCTCATGATTTTACCTACTTATCTTAACTGCCTTTTTCCGCCATTGAACTATAAGCCCCATGAAAGCAACACTTTCTATCTGTTTTATTCACTAATGTATTCCTGTAACCTGGAACTGTACTTGTTACATCATAGGCACTCTTTAAATAATTGTTAAATAAATGAATATATTTTCAAGGATTTTCTTTAGTAGCCCTGATTTCAAAGGTTGCCCACTGATATAGCAGAGGAGAGTGCAATATTTGGGGACAGTTTTGAAAATGATCTTAAAGTCTCTGATCTGCATTATCTATGCTCCAAACTTCAACGTGCATTAATCCAGAGCTTCTGCCAGGTGAAGACAACTATCTTAATCACACTGGGCACTGAGTCTTTCGTGGATTTCAGCGCTCTGCTCAATCAGGTTCTATTTCACCTGCTTAGAGTGCGGAAAACTGGAGTCACTTCAGTCTCTTTCATCAAATCCCATCCAGAGCACCAGGAAAGGACTCCCCTCCGGTCCTGTAAGAAGGCAAGATTAATCGCGGTGCTCAACTTTCCTAGGCTACACAACTTAATTAGCAGACGCCTTTATTTCTAAACATTCTTTTGTTGCTGCTCAGGGAGAAATTATGCCTTTGGGTTATGAAACTAGCTAATGTAGCGAACATCTTCTACCTAGTCTCTCCTCTCCATTAACTACTGCATGTGTAACACAGAAATTATCAGGC
>NW_011888789.1:9260041-9264005 GCF_000151845.1 Pteropus vampyrus
AGAGATAACCTTTTTGACCTATCTATAGGGCAGCATAAACTACTAGTTAATGAACATCTGCTCTTTTTATCATCCTGCAAATGATCCTCTCCTCTGAAGCCCCAAGGTGCCTTACCTCATCCTTAGCTCAGAATATCATACATACCTCATTTTCCCTTTCGGTCTCTGACTCTCTCATGATTTCACCTACTTATCTTAACTGCCTTTTTCCGCCATTGAACTATAAGCCCCATGAAAGCAACACTTTCTATCTGTTTTATTCACTAATGTATTCCTGTAACCTGGAACTGTACTTGTTACATCATAGGCACTCTTTAAATAATTGTTAAATAAATGAATATATTTTCAAGGATTTTCTTTAGTAGCCCTGATTTCAAAGGTTGCCCACTGATATAGCAGAGGAGAGTGCAATATTTGGGGACAGTTTTGAAAATGATCTTAAAGTCTCTGATCTGCATTATCTATGCTCCAAACTTCAACGTGCATTAATCCAGAGCTTCTGCCAGGTGAAGACAACTATCTTAATCACACTGGGCACTGAGTCTTTCGTGGATTTCAGCGCTCTGCTCAATCAGGTTCTATTTCACCTGCTTAGAGTGCGGAAAACTGGAGTCACTTCAGTCTCTTTCATCAAATCCCATCCAGAGCACCAGGAAAGGACTCCCCTCCGGTCCTGTAAGAAGGCAAGATTAATCGCGGTGCTCAACTTTCCTAGGCTACACAACTTAATTAGCAGACGCCTTTATTTCTAAACATTCTTTTGTTGCTGCTCAGGGAGAAATTATGCCTTTGGGTTATGAAACTAGCTAATGTAGCGAACATCTTCTACCTAGTCTCTCCTCTCCATTAACTACTGCATGTGTAACACAGAAATTATCAGGCAAACAAGCTATAGTTTTACAGAGCTCCCTGTGTCTGTGTTTGGAACATGCAAGGACCAAATTTGAATGTTAGAAGTAACAGGAAGAAAAAGTAAGAGAAGCATGGATGCTATGGAGAGGTCTCACTTTGTGAAGATGGGCTGGACTTGAATGAGGTTAGGAAATTGTGTTGAACCAAGAGATTCAGAGATTGAATCACATTAAACTGAACGGTTAACTGGAATTATCTGAGATTACATAGCCAGGGAGTAAAATCTGAATCTTGAACACAGAGAACAGTTGTGAACAGAGCCAAGAAAACAGTGTCAAGTTTCAGGTCTTTGGAGTGATGATATAAATGAAAGAATAAGAATTCAGACAAGTAATACAACACAGAAAAGTTAGGGCAGGCAATTCCTAACTGAAAACATAAATGGCATGGGGGTGCTCAGGACCTGCTTTTATGAATACCAGCATTAGGCAGCTTATTTGCCCTTTTAGTAATAAGAAAGATAAGCAAACCCTTTCTGGAGTTAGGTGAGAAGAATGCCACTATTCCAGAAAAATCCTTACACTAACAACTGAAATCCTGTAGCACAGTGGTTGACCATCAACATACACTGACATTGCAAATCACTGTAACATTGGTAGAAAGCCTTTTGGAAGAGGCTGAATGACTGCATATAAGGGAAGATGCATTTTGTCTCCTCCATCAGGCAGGTTACCAAAAACTCCACTATCTCTGCCTCCTAGAAAGCAGGAGATTTGATTTACCAAGAAACCTGAGGAAAATTCTGTCACAAGCATTGATTTACCAAGAAACCTGAGGAAAATTCTGTCACAAACCTGAGGAAAATTCTGTCACAAGCATCAGAGGTACTGATAGAGTTTAAGTCAGTGACTATAGCTGCAGGATTATATTTTCTCCCTATGCCCAACAACTGTGTGACCCATGCCTTCTTTTTGCCAAAGCACACCTGTGCCCCAACATCTCAGTAATGGCTTCAAGCTCTTTCTTTGCTAGTTAGGTGCACTTGACATTCAAAGGCCTTTGCGTTTGGCAAAAATGGTATCTAGGATCCAAAGCAGAATATAAGGGAATGCTCAATTAAGGTAACCTGAGTAAATGTGGCCGTAATATAAATAACATTTAAGTATGGAGTCGATATCCTAGTAATAAGGATAATAGTCAAAATAGCAGGTCTGTTTGAGACTGTGTGTGTGTCAAAATCATGGCTCTGCCAATTAGCCACTACTTGACTTTGGTCACTATTATTATATAGCTGGAAAAGGAATTCGAATATACATTATGAAATCAACATGGAAAATAGGAAAATTAGGAATATGTTCAGAGGTTAGGGATACTGGAAAATGTTTAATGCATAACAATACTAAAGACAAAACAAAATACTAAACTTAGCTAAAAGTATGAGATTCAGGCTTGATATTTAATTTATACATGCTGCTACTTCTGTGCCACCAGGCCAAATATGGCAGCTCAATGGGTTCAGAAGGAACTGGACATAGAGGACAATTAAGTACATGCAATCGATAATATGTACTAACATTTATGGAGCATTTACATATGTGTCAGGTCCTATGCTAAGCTAATTACACCAATTCTATGAGACACATAGTATTATTTTCATTTTATAAACAATAAATGTTTAAAATGTTAAGTAACATGCCCAAGGCCCACAGATAGTTGTGAAAGAGGTGAAAAAAAAAAACTACAGGATGGTCTGACTCAAAAGTCCCTGTTCATATTCAGTGGAACATTTCACATCGCAACACGACACGGAAAGAAGTGCAGGCTAGAATTATTAACAATTCGATCAGAAATGTCCCATGTATTTTAGAGCTGAGGGTACATTATTAAGACATAGGTTCTATGCCCCAATTATCTATCCCTCTCTTTCTATAAACCAATCAGAAATTAAGGTGTTATCCGTTGAATAACTAACAAAAGTAAGCTCATTTCAGCTTCTATGGTTCTCACTAGAGAAATTATATGTGTAATACAAATATGCTTTTTAAACAATTATCATTTCTTCTAATATTTTAACACAGACTTAGGCATGATATAGAAACAGACTATAACCAGGAATATAACAGGCTAAAAGTTAACGCTTTGAGTTGAAGAATCAGTCACCCATCTAAAAGAGCAGAGTCACAGTGAAGATACCCTAGAAAAAGTAACAAAACCAATGTTCCAGAAAAAATAATTCTGATAAGACCTTTTTATGTGGGCTGCTAAATCAGAGTTAAGTCTCTGATTTGGCACAGCCCTATAGGCTCATTCATTTTCAATGTGGGATATTTAAATTTTTGATTCATATAGATCACTGCATATGCAGGAAGAGAAGACTTCTAGAAGCTCAAGTGTAATCATTTTACAGGAGGAGAAAATGAGAGAAAGAAAACTGGCCAGACAGAGATCCTTAAAAATTACGTCAACTACCAGCATACTGTAGTGACTAAGAACATGGACTTTATGTTAAATACCCTTTATGTTTCTTTCCAAAGAACTTCTGGAGGTTATGGAGGGCCTTAAATTTTATTTTACATGTATAATTATGCCCATTGAAACAAGACTGGAACACTTCTTCTCTACAACCTGCACATTCAATAGATCCCTCTCCGTCTCTCTGCCTCTGTCTCTGTCTCTCTCTCTCTCTCTTTCTCTCTTTCTCTCTCACACACACACCAAATATCTTTTAATAACTCTCAATATCAATATTTTACTGATAGTATGATGTTGGCTGCTTTTTAGCAATACCTTCCAACGCTTAACCAAACATTTTATTTTTTACCGAGCCTTTCTAGGAGGTTAATAATCTATAACATTATTTTCAGTTAATTTAGTGAGCTGTCAGATGATGTTCCTCTTAATCTATAGACTAAATTAAGTATTCAAACAAACATTTTATCATTTAAAAAATGAAGCGGACATAAGTTCACAGTTGTCCCACACAGGTGTTTGTCAGATAAAACACAAGCTGACCTGGAGTAGCTCACCTCACTTCATTGCCTCACAGTGTTTCTCAAACATTACCAACTCTCTGAGCCTGCTCACGAGGCCTCCATTTTGGGAGCCTGCTCTT
>NW_011888789.1:9264055-9288303 GCF_000151845.1 Pteropus vampyrus
CAGGCTAAAAGTTAACGCTTTGAGTTGAAGAATCAGTCACCCATCTAAAAGAGCAGAGTCACAGTGAAGATACCCTAGAAAAAGTAACAAAACCAGTGTTCCAGAAAAAATAATTCTGATAAGACCTTCTTATGTGGGCTGTTAAATCAGAGTTAAGTCTCTGATTTGGCACAGCCCTATAGGCTCATTTATGCTCAACGTGGGATACTTAAATTTTTGATTCATATAGATCACTGCATATGCAGGAAGAGAAGACTTCTAGAAGCTCAAGTGTAATCATTTTACAGGAGAAGAAAATGAGAGAAAGAAAACTGGCCAGACAAAGATCCTTAAAAATTACGTCAACTACCAGCATACTGTAGTGACTAAGAACATGGACTTTATGTTAAATATACTTTATGTTTCTTTCCAAAGAACTTCTGGAGGTTATGGAGGGCCTTACATTTTATTTTACATATATAATTATGCCCATTGAAACAAGACTGGAACATTTCTTCTCTACAACCTGCACATTCAATAGATCTCTCTCTCTCTCTCTCTCTCTCTTTCACACACACACACACACACACACACACACACACACACACCAAATATCTTTTAATAACTCTCAATATCAACATTTTACTGATAGTATGATGTTGGCTGCTTTTTAGCAATACCTTCCAACGCTTAACCAAACATTTTATTTTTTACCGAGCCTTTCTAGGAGGTTAATAATCTATAATATTATTTTCAGTTAATTTAGTGAGCTGTCAGATGATGTTCCTCTTTATCCATAGACTAAATTAAGTATTCAAACAAACATTTTATCATTTAAAAGATGAAGCGGACATAAGTTCACAGTTGTCCCACACAGGTGTTTGTCAGATAAAACACAAGCTGACCTGGGGGTAGCTCACCTCACTTCATTGCCTCACAGTGTTTCTCAAACATTACCAACTCTCTGAGCCTGCTCACGAGGCCTCCATTTTGGGAGCCTGCTCTTTCCACACACCATCTTTGTTTATCCATAACTTTCAACCATCGGTTAAATTTTTGACTTCATTGCCTATCCTTTTACATTGACTTCCTGGGATCAAGCAATTTTCTAGATAACTTCTACCCTTCCCTTCTTTCATTTATCTTAGTAATTTGCTTGGCTCCTTTTTTTTTTTTTTTTCCCAAAACTAAGCTTATGCAGAACTCTCCTTTATCCTAACATTCATTTATTTGGTTCTCAGAATTTATTTCTATAAGATGTATGTTTGATTTCCATCCAAGTCATTCTCCCAATCTTGTCACTTGGCAGCATGTTTCACTAAGAATCTATTCACTCTAGAAGAATCTTATGAATATATACATATTTATATATATCTCCATATATATATTTATAAGGTATGTATACATACCTGTATATATGTGTATATATATATTCCATAAAGTATATAGATGCATGTATATATGTATATATATTCATTAAAATATATATTTCACATATATATCAACTGCCATCGATGTATGCATTCATGCTAAAGAAAGTATTACATTGCATTAACTCTTCTAAAGAATTTTACATCTTAATAAGCAATCATCTATTCTGCAGCTCAGAGAAACCGCTTTCTGGTTCGAATCATAGGATATCAAGGCTCGATAAAGATCATCAACCTATGTACCACTTATATCCATTTTACTCACTCAACAAACATCTACAAAACACTGAGTCTGGTTCTTTGAGGTACTACTAATTTTGAGATGTGCCTAGTACGATGGGCAGCTCTTCTGGTATTAGGGAAGCATGTACACTATTAGAAAAGGAGTCAAGACACAATGCAAGCATTTCACAAAGATTCTAATTTTTCTAAAATTTGATTCACCTATCTTTCACAAATATTACCATGCTTTCTGAGATTTTCTTCTGATAAGAAATATTCTATTCTGAGAATAGAATAGACTAGGTTTCGTACTATTAGCTAAATATGTCATGCCTTCTTCATTAGGAGAACTGCAGTAGCTGATCATAAATATTCAAAATCTTTTAATGTCTTTTGTGCTCCCAGTTTGATAGGCCAAATTATAGATCATGATTTTCGTTTTTAGTCAAAATATAGGGTAGAAAAAAAACTAAATGTTCTAGGGCCAGCCGCTCTGGGCTCTAATGTCAGCTCCATCATTTGCTATTTGTATGACTTTCTGCGCCTCAACTTCTTCATTTGTAAAATTGGCGAAATAGTAGTACCTACCAGTAGGTTCTTATGAGAAATAATTGAGTTACCATATGTAAACTGTTCTGTGGAATTATTCACATAGCAAGTACTATATGTATTTGCTGTTATTATTAAATGAATAATCAGCTAAAGAGTACATTTCAAAACAAATCCCTCTGTGACCTCTACTATCAAATTGGAGGTGTGTTTTTTCATGAAAAAATAAAAGCCCGGAGATGTGACAAAAAGACATTTTAAAATTCAGCAAACCTTTACAAATTACATGCATAAAGGAAGAAGAGAATGATAATTTTTCTGATGAAGTATTAAAACAATACTCAAATCAAGCCATTGAATATGAATGAGAAAGTAGTCGGAGTTGTTTTTCTGTCTGGCAAACAAAGATTAGAGGGGGAAAAAGATAGCATAACTTATCACAGCTCTCCACACGGAGAAGAAACGGAAGAGTCCATTATATGCCCTCCCCAATATCCCTCAGCAGAACAGCAAAACTCTGAGTATGTGAGTTCTGCATCTGGTCAATGTTTAGAAATAAACAAAGTGGTCTGAGATGAAGAGAAAGATAGAAATGGAAATTTTACTGACCTGAAGGTTCAACAGTAAAATAACAAAGGGGAAACAATTATGAAAACAACCAACTTACTCCTTGCAAGACTCTTCCAGTGTCTTGCAGCATCAGTACCCTATAATGAGAGTGACAACACAAGGATTTATTTATCTCTATAATCTCATTCACCTGGTTTCTTGCGTTATAGTTGCTTCTTTGTGTCAGTGCATTGATTCTGCTAAAATACTGCTACAAAACGTGCCTTCCCTGTAAGAGACAAAAACTAGGTTTTCCTTTCAAGTAGTGCTAACACTGGTAACCACTTAATTTTTGTGATTACATGAATCGTAAGGAAGGAAGGAAAATACATTTCCTACCTCCTTATTCTTGCCATCATTACCTCCTAATTAGTAAAGCAAAAAAGTCTCCAGGTGAGGTGACTAGTGGATTTAATCTTTTTCCTGATGGAAATGTTGCCCCTGAGAAAGAGAGTATGGGAGGGCACCAGTATATCTATGTGGATGAGGATTAGGAGTCACAAAAGGAGGAATTAATGCTGCAAAGAAAGGAGTTGGGGCCCCTAGGGAAACACATTTCACACTCCAATATTAACTACGCCAGTGGTGTGATAAGGCTAGCTCCTAGAGACTCTTGCAAGCTTATTGTGATGATCTCTTCATAATTCTATATTGTTACATCAAGGTGGTATTTGAAATTGTGAAGGTATTTACACCATGAAAATTGGCAAATGCTAGAAATAATGATTTTTTTTCTTTTGCCCAGAATGCCAGTTGTTAAATATTTATCAGTATACCACTGACTATAGCTGATCATAACTAACATGCTTCTAAGCTGCCATAGACACTCTAGCTGGCTTAGTTTATTCTGAGAAAAGGCAACACAGGAAAGGTAAATATTGAATGGGTCATGGGTTATTTAGAACTGACAAAGTGTGCTATAGCTTTGAGGGGCATATTGTAATTTTATATTCCCCCAAATCTGTATGTGCCTCTGTTGAATCTCTTATCATGGATAATAACCTATTCACTTATGTTTGTCTTTTCCATGACATAGTGAATTCCTTACAGGTAAAATGGAGTATGATTTATCTTCATTTATTAGTGTTTAGGTCTGTCCCAATGGTTTCTAGACTTGCTACTTTCTGATTTCTTCTCCTCTAATAGAATGGAAATATTACGTGTTCCAACAATGTCTGGAGATTATTGTGAGAATCGAATGATATAATGCAAATGCCATTCACTCTCCTAGGTAGGGTTTATATATAATTTTTAAAGCATGCTGAAAAACGCAGAGCATGATTTGAATATTCATTTTATTAAGTGTCATTTGGAGACAGTCATATAGTGTAAAGAATCAGAGAGATCTTGGTCAAAATAATGATTCGTTACTTCTTAACTGTAACCTTTAAGAAAGTCATGTAACCATTTTGATCCTGTTTCCACAGTAATTTATAAATATGTAAAATTTAGCTCATAGGATTAACATGAGAATTACAATGAAATATTATATATGAAGCTCCTAACCAGCACCTTTGCTGCCATGTAGATAGATGCTTAACAAAAGTTAATTCCCCTCCCTAGTCTCCTATGTAATAGAAACTTTGTAAGATAAAACTGCCTAATGACGTGAATCTCAGGCATCTCTCAATCATAATGATCATCCTTGTCATTACGGCTGCAATTTCTATGAACTAGAAGCTTTTCAAAGTGATGATCTTTCAACATATTGATAACTAATCCAGCCCACTTTAAATGTATTTCTTTTCTATAAAGAAGAAACAAAGTTCCAGTCAATTAATTGCCACTATTAATGCATCAGCAGACAACTGTCTTCCAGCAAAAGCCTTTGGGAAGTTTTAGGCAGAACATAACTTAATTCTTGTAGGACTGTGGTTACAAGTCCCGTGCCAAACCTCTTTCACAACATTTAGCATAATGTGACTCTCGCAGTCAGAGGCCACTTCCATTAAGTTTGTGTATTGCATAGATGTCTCCTTAAACTGGCTGGCACATCAATCTGTGAGCACTTGAGAGATACATTGTGTTTTTCCTTCTGGGTCCAATTTACGAATTGAGTCAAGTAAAATCTGGCACTCTCATCTTTTCAAAAAAAGTACAGTTGACCCTTGAACAATGCAGGAGGTTAGGGGTTCCAAATCCCCCTTGCAGTCAAAAATCTCTATAATTTTTGATTCCCCAAAAACTTAACTACTAATAGCTTACTGTAGACTGGAAGAATTATCAATAATATAAACAGGCAACTGACACATATGTTATTGGTATTATAAACTGTATTCTTATAATAAAGTAGCTAGAGAAAAAATGTTATTAAAATCATAAGAGAAAATACATTTTCAGTACTTTACTGTATTTATCAATTCTGTAATTTTATATTGTCTGTTTATAAGATGAATCAGCTATCTGTTCATATCTACATCAATATTTTCTTATATGATATGAACACTGTCCATGTTCTATGTTTTACTAATACTAATACTAACGATTGATAATGAAGAAGCAGAAATATGATTGATTTATGGTAAACTAGTATAACTGATACAATTGCTTCATGATAGCCTAGCCCATACAGTAATGAATGAATTGTTATAAACTTTTTATGGCATGCAATATTATAGTTATAGTCATAATACAAACAGTATTGGAAACATTATTACATTAAAAAAAAACCTTACCTGTGATGATAGACTAATAACACAGTTTCTCCAACTATGAGAGAAAGAGGCATACTGTATGGTAATGTAATTTTCTGAAAGCAAAGTTATAAAACAATAAGAAAACTAACACATTATTAATTTTATATTCAATATCCCTCACAGTTAAGTAAGGATAGGATATTCACTTCCATATAAGTCTTGCACACAATATTCAGTTTTTAATGAGGCTTAAAGGTCCTTATAACTCCCTTATCTACAGGCTGAATTAAAGACATTGTATTTGGGGGCATGGGGGCAAGGCGATCACTTTGGTGCCTTTGACGTTGGACTCATGGGGTTCTTGGTGACCAGAGGCATTGTCCAACATGAAAAGAACTTGAAAAGGCAGTCCCTTACTGTCAAGGTACTTCCTGACTTCAGGGACAAAGCATCAATGGAACAAATCCAGAAAAAGAGTTTTTGTCCAGCCTTTTGTTGTACAGTCAAAATTGGCACCTGCTGTTTATCTTTTCCCTTCAAGGCTTGAAAGTTAGCAAGCAACTTTATAGATACAGGCAGGCCTGATCATAAACCCACTGCATTTACACCAAACAGTAGAGTTAGTCTATCCTTTCTGGCCTTAAGTCCTGGTGCTCACTTCTCTTCGTACTAACAAATGCACTTTGTGGCTTTTCTTTTTCCAGAATAGGCACTTTGATCTGCATTAAAAACCTATTTGGGCAGATATCTTTTCTCCTCAGTGATTTTCTTAATAACAACTGAGAACTTGTCTGTTGCCTCTTGATTGACAGAAGCTGCTTCTCCTGTTATCCTGATATTTTTAAAGCCAAACCTTTTTCTAAAATTATTAAACCATCCTTTCCTGGCACTAAGTTCTCCAGTTTTAGATCCTTCACCTTCCTTTTGCTCTAAGTCATCATATAACAGTTTTGCTTTTTCTCCAATCATAATAGCCTCTATAGGTATACCTTTCTTATAGCAATCCTATACCCACATAAAAGCTGCATTTTCCATAAGATGAAAAAGTACTTTGCAAAAAAAAAAATAATAATAATGCAAGGTTTTCATACTTGCTGCATAGCTGCAGCAATGGCTTCAGAAATTTTCTCTTTAAATAATGGTTTTTATGCTGGATTCATTTATCTTGAAATGGTAGGGAAAGGCAGATCTCAGTCTATGGTACATAACAAGCAATTCAACTTTTTCCTGTAATGTCATGACTTTTCTCTGCTTCTTGGGAGCACTTCCAGAATCACTAGTGGCCCTTTGTATGGGTTCCATTATATTATTCAAGGTTTACAGTATTGCACTAAATATGAGAAATAGGTGAGAACTGTGCGGGATCACTTTTTATTGTGATAGCAATTTACCAGATAGAGGAATGGCTCACGTGGAAATGATTAGTATCACATGGCATCTTAAACAGATACTGGCAACACTTAAGCTCATCATAAGAGCAACAGGAGGTGGCTACAAAATTATTAGTGCAACTTTACATTGGTTATATTTCTCTTGACTGCAAAATGTGACATGTATGGTCTATAAATGTTTGTGCATACAAATTTTGGTAAACTTCAACTTTTTAAAATAGTTTTGTGTATATGTTATGATAGTAAATGATAAAATATACCAGTATCTACATATATTATATGCATTCATGACATAACTTTTTCTTTTTTTTTTTCGATATTACAAAGCTGTGAGTTTTTTTGAATTGTTGTAAAGTTCAAAAAAATACTCAAGATATTAATTGGAAAACATTCATGTGTAAGTGGACCCATGCAGTTCAAACCAATGTTGTTTAAGGAAGCAGAGAAAGAGAAGCTTGGTCGGACATTTCTATCAGCACTATTTTTTGATCTTTGCTTTACTTGTGGTCATATTCTCTCTAAATCATTTAACTGCATTATTTAAAATGTGCAGATCGAATTTGGATTAATAACTCACTCCGCTTTGTTGCATACTTCCTAGGCTTTAGGACTCAGAGACAACTTACTTTAACTAAACTTTATAATTAGTAAAGAGAACAATTTATGTACCATAATCCATATAAAGAGAGACATCACATGGCATCATTGTTTCATGATTAGATGCAAGTAGAGTCACTCATATGACACACTTATAAACAAATTTCTACCAATTTGAAAACAAATACAACTTTCTCTGTTTGAAAAAAGCCAATGGCATTATCCTGATCTTTTAATAGCAACCAAAGTTTATTAGAGAGGTATCTTGATTCTTGCTTGTAAGTACTTGGTTTCATCTCGGCTTCTCTGGACTCCTAAGCCCTTTACATACACAATAATCTACTTATGTATCTGTCTCTTTCATTAGATTATAACCTTCTCTAGGTTTCTACTTTCTGAACCTAGTATGGTGACTGGTCTATAGGAAACACTCAAAAATCATTATCAGTTCACTCTTTCTCTTAAATCCAAGTTTAAAAAGAAAGGCCAAGGGTAAAGGTGACACCTAACAATAACTTTGCAAATTTTATCCAATCAGGTGAATGAAGCTGTGATTGCTTTATCTGAAATTTCTTCAAGTCAATAGTTGCCTCCCAGGGCACCTCCGGACTAATTAGATTAACTGTTACTGTCAGGGCTATCTAATTGCTTGTACTGAAGAAGGCAAACTGCAGACAGTAGATATCAGTGTAAAATCAAACAGAAAACAGGTGTTTGCTAATTAAAACTGAGATTTTAATGAATGACCCATGTGGTTTTGGTGAATAAATACCACTCCCAACATCTGCTGCATAATGAGACTCTCTCTCTCGCTCGCTCGCTCGCTCTCTCGCTCTCCGCCCCCACTCTTCTCTCTCTCTCTCTGTCCCTTTTTCTTTCCCTCTTTCTCTCTCCCTCTCTCTTTCCTCACTTGTCCTCCTCTACCTACTCTGCCAACATCTCAGTAAATAATCGTAAAATGACAAATTTTAAAAAAAAAGGCCAGTAACCTTTACTTTGTAAAGGGACAAAAGTGGATGTCTCTGTCCAGAAAAGATCACATTAAAACATTTTAATGCACAAATTGGTCATGGTACCCTGGGGGAGGCTTATTATGAGTTCTGGTTCATGTACCATTTGAGACTTTATTTTGAGTTAATTGGACTTCCTGCTGAGATGACCTCATCTGACGAATGTTGCTTTTTGCTTTTCTATCCATTTGAAAATGAAAGAAGAGAAGTTAATTTTAAAATATAATAATAAGTCTGTGAAATATGCCTGGAAAGCAGGTTAACTATATATAAGTGCTTCATTTTTAGGAAAGCTGAAATAAAGGAACCAACTTGGAATGACTTAATAGGAAGGACATGAATAAATGTCAAGGCATTTTGTTGAAATCATCAAAACAGAAAAACATTTCTCACCATTAGTCTGTGTTTGTGAGTGAATTTCTAGTTGCAGCTATTTTATGCAATTAAACTTGTCTGTAATGTCTCAGCCACAGGAACATTGAGGACATGGCAAAGCTGTTGACTGCTGTGTCAATGAATAAACAATTAAATGTGAATGTGTTGAAATCTAAGAAAATCAAGCAGCTTCTGGAAAAGTCTGATGTGCCAGAGCAGAAGGCTATAGGCTAAGAGTGTAACAGGTACAAGTCAGGGGCTTTGGAGTACTGTACTATTTGTAATTTAAAAATGAAACCCAGGGCTTCTGGTCCAAGACAGTGGCACAGGAAGCCTCTACACTCCTCTTCTCCCACGAATACGTTGAATTTACATCTACAAACAGAGCAATTCGCCCTGAAGAAGAACTGAGACCTGACTGAACATCTTCTGCACAACAAACTAAAAACAACACAGAAATGGGCAGAAGAGATGAAGACACAGTATTATGAGAATCTCACGACTAACACAGCATCCTGCAGTAGGAGGGTATCGCTGAAGTGCCCGTGCCCAGATTCGCTGGCCCTGGGGCACAGCAAAAAAAATTTGTGTTTTAAAGAGCACCTAGACTATATAGAAAGGAAACTCATTTACTAACAGTAGAACATCCTCCGAATGGGAGGGGCGCTGCTGGAGCTCTCTTTGGTGTCTGAGGTGCTGGAGAGTGTCATTTGTTTTGCTCTCCCTCCACGCTGATCGTTTCTTCCCATCTCCCGTTTTACTAAATATTTCTTTACACATGCCTATTCTACTAATTAAATCGCCATATTATTTATTCCTAAAGCTTTACTATATTAAAATTGTTTTCTTGATCATTTTAAATTTTCTTTCTATATTTCCGTAAGCCTTGATTTTTTTTTTCTTAAATATATCAGACCTTCATATTTTACAGTCAAATTTTAAAAACTTTTTGAAGGTCTGATTCTGAAATCTTTTTTTCTGTTCTTAGTAGCAGATTGTTAACTTGTACATGCTGTGATTATTAGTATTTTACAAGCTTATTTTCTCTGTACCTTTCTCTGTTACTTGAGTTTCTATATCTAAAGTACATTCCTTGAAAGATGATTTGAATTTGCTTCTGTCTGATGCCTGAGGACACCGGCAACCCAAGACCATATTGGACTAAACATTAAATTAAACGCTATTTTATTTTGGTGTTTATGGGAGCGAATGGATGGTATGAATTTTATCCCCCAAAATAAGTATAGGTGAGTTTGTGATAGAAATTCTTATGGGAAACTATTTTTTTTCTCCCTTCTAATCACCAGCTTCCCCTAAAATCAAGACTGCCAGACAATGTTGGTTTTTGTCTCCCTTTGCAGGAAAAGTTTCTGTCATTGTTACTTATCACGATGTTAAAAAGTTTATTTTTCTTGGTGAGATGAAATGGAGGATATTTTAGCTTTATCTGAGAGTCTCTCATCTAACCTCCCTTCTAGTCCATGCCCTAATTTTATTCCTGCATTTTTTCCCTGCAGTCCATCAAGATTAAGCTCTATCCTCCACGATCAGCAAACGTCCCAGAGTGAATCTTTGCTTCATAGTGCATTTACCTATCAGTAGTTTCACTTTTTCAGGATTTCTTTCCTTGTATGCTTTACTTTTACTTAGCTAACCGTTCATTCTTGTATTGTAAAATATGCTGTGATGTTTATCAAGCCTTTTATATGTTTACTCCTAAGAAATTCCTTATGGGCATCTAGTTCATTATAATTTCTGAAATGTAATCCTTCTCCCTGTCTTCCTTCATGCATAATAATATAAACAGATATTTATGGTAGAGTGATTAGAAGGGTTGCCTTTCTAGCAGTGTTTCCGCCTCAATCAAGTCAGCCAAACTGTGTTGTCACACACACACACAAATTCATATTTTATACTTATCCTTTATCCTTAGAATCTGTGAACTGGATTAGTAGAATGATGACTCTAAGTGTTGTTCCACTTAGCTCTTAAGCGAGTTCAGAGTGCCATGAAAGCTGAAAGCACTCAAGAAATGTTGGAGGAGGAGGAGGATGATTACATCATTGAGCTGAATAAAGTGATGACAAGTTCTTGTTGGCAAATGTAAATAGTATAAGGGCAAATGCCTGTGGGTATGGAGATGTTTCAAGTTTGTTGGCACAGTAGGATATATGAAAAAATCTACAGAGAGCAATATCAGTTATTGTCATCTTACTCATGAACTTTCAAAACTAATGAGAATGATAAAATAATTTAAAATGCACTTTAAATGTTATTTATAACCCACTTTGCTTCGAAATAAATTTTAGTGGGGACACTCATAATTTGCTTTCTATTACCTATGAATGACCTTGCTAAAATAGGTCCAGGTATTAGCCAGGTATGAGCTAGAAGGCAAAAACAAAAAACAAACTTGCTAATTTTTTCCTACTCAAAGGTAACATTTGCTGAGCCCCTAAACACAATCTGCTTACTTCACAAAACTGGGAGCCCATACCCATTCCGACCATGTCCATTTTCAGAAAGCTGCTTCTGGTATTCCTGACCTTTTTTAGTGGCGATCATGAAAGATTCAACTCCTTAAGCAAACAAGAGATTCTGATTAGTTTTTAAGAAAATAACCCTGTTAGATGATCCGTGCACATGGGAATCATGCTGGATCATTGCTCTTCAAAACCATGTTCTTGTTTTCTTTGCTCATGCAATATGCAGTGGACATACTCACATATAATGAGCAAATCTAATCTTAAAACGTGTGCTAACAGGCTTGCATGCTAACAAAGGTTTATCTCCAGGCTGACAGTTTACAGGTAGTCTTTTATTTTCCATGAGAAATTCGAAGATCAGCAAATTAAATCACAACATTTTTACATGGTACAGAAGTACCTTGTTTGGGGCGTTGTTCTTTTTCCTTTTATGCCTAAGAATGTTTTAATAGCTAGAAGAGGACAAAAACCTCTTAGTTCTCTGCCTCTGGCAGCATGCCAGCTCTTCTATCTAAAGTGATCAAAGACAGTAAACACCACGTGATAGAGTGAAAAGAGAGTGAGAGACCTTTTTTAAATAGTAGTGCTTTATGACCGTTTTATGAAGCAGTAAAACTCTGCAAGCATTTTAGGTGAAATTTGGGGAGTGTTGGAGTCATTTTTTATCTTTCAGGCTCTAAACCACAGGATCAAAAGGGAGTAACTTTACAAATATTCCAATCTCCCTTCCCTGGGCACACCGGTGTGATGGGAGGATTTAGCTGGTCGAATAGCGAACTCTTACTATAAACACATTGTACTCATTGCCAAGCTCAGGAACATCCTTCATATTACAAAACCAACCATTTGGAGGTTAAAGTAATGTGTTCATTTTGCCAAGGACATAGCTTATATGAGCCATACAGGAGGCTATTGTGTTGTCAATGTCCTCAAATAAGGAGAGATAAATGAAAACCATGAAATGAATTCATATTACATATGCACTTTTCATATTGTATTTACGGAACACAGAATGTATTAACTGAGTATGCTTGCTGCATAGTAAATTAGCTCAATTTCATGGTGAGGATTTCATTTTATTTCAATATTAAAAAATATCCATATTCAAGCTTATAAATATTCTTAAAGCTACTCAGAAATTCTCTCTGAGATGTCGAAAGATTAGTTAATTTGTAATAAGAATAGTTATAGAAATTATAATACAGTAAAGAAGTTAGGTGTATCTACAACTCATAATTTGATGATTCTCCCTGCTCCTTCTTAATGAATTTGACATTTCCATTCATGCCTTTCCTTAGGTTTTATTTCACATTATTTGTGACAATAGCTTCAAACACATGAAACATATCATAACCTATTAATGTGTTTCCAATACTATCCTTACTAAAAAGGCTAATGTTAAAAAATTGGTTTATAATTATGTCCTTCAAGAACTCAGAAAGGTTGTAAGAAATAAGATGTTTTAAATTCTATGCCACCACTTTGCATGATTCACAAACACTATTAGAAGAGCAAGTTCCTGTCTTATATACATTCTACATTCATTTCCTCTCTCTCTTATCCGCAACCCGTGTACAATAAATTGTTTTGACCATTTTCTTCTTGCCAATCACTCTCCTAGCTCCTTTCAATATGCCTTTAGTCCTTAAGTTGGTCCATGACTTAACATTTTTAAACCTTTACTAATTAATTCCTCTACCTCATTGCTTAGATACTACACAATTTCCTCTGACCCCTCAAAGTGATAAGACAACTCTTCCCTTTTCACATTGAGACCACAAAATAAGTTAGGCTAAATATCGGATTTCTCATTATCTCTGCCTTCTCCAGATCTTTTTTTTTTTTAATTTCAGTTTTGTTGAGGTAAAATTGACATATAATATTATAAGATATTTAAAGTATATATTGTGGTGATGTTATATATGTATATGTTGAGAAAGGATTCTCCCATCTAGCTAATTAACACATTTATCACCTCATATATTTATTTTTGTGTGTGTGAGAGAAAATTTAAGTTCTACTCTCTTAGCACTTTTCAATTATAAAATACAGTTTATTGACTATAGTCACTACATTGTACATTAGATATCAGACCTTATTCATCCTATAAATGAAAGTTTGTATCCTTTTACCAACCTCTCTCCATTTCCCCCACCTCCCAGCCCCTGGAAAACACTTTTAAAAAAAAATTTTGTTCTATCTCTATAAGTTTAACTTTTTTTTTTTTAATTTTTAGATTCCACATCATGCAGTATGTGTTCTTTTCTGTCTGGCTCATTTTACTTAGCATAAATGTCCTCTAGTTCCATCCATGTTGTCACAAATGGCAGAATTTCCTTCTTTATCATGACTGAATAATATTCCATTATATATGTGTATATATACATATGTGTGTGTGTGTATATATATATATATGTATGTATTGTGTATATGTGTATATGAGATATATATACATATATACATATGTATATGTGTGTATCCTACATACACACACATATATATATCACATCTTTTTTATCTATTCATTTTTTGATGGATACTTAGGTTGTTCCCATATCTTGGCTATTGTGAATGCTACTGCAAGTTTTCCTTTCTGCATCTTGATTCATTCTTTTCTATTTTTTTCCCCTAAACTTGAGCTAGAAGTTAGATACCCCTTCTTTAGCTAAAAATTTAATTGGTACTCTTCAATTATTCCCCCTCTTTATTAAGTTTTGAGGTGTTAAACTGTGAGCATAGCTACTCCTTATTATCCACAAACATACTCAAGAATATTTCACTAAGAATTCAAAATAAAACACATTTTTCCTGAATCTCTGACTTTTCACCTTATATTTCTTTCACTTCTAAACTCCTCGATAAACCACCTCAGAAGAGTGTTGTGTCATTCTCACACCATCAAGTTTATAGGCTTATATACCCATGCACTCTGCCTTCTCCTATCTCATGTGATTCCTGAACTTTTGCTTTGGGTCCCAGGTTCACTTGCATAAAACAATGAACACAAAAATTCTCTCTCTTTTTGCTGCATTAACATTTCTGTCTATTGGATCATTCTCCAAAGCATAAAATTATGAAAATAAAACTTATATTAGAAAACAATGTTTTCCTTTGTCCTATATACCTGCCTAGCATCATTCAAATTCTCTGCTCCTTTACTTAGCAAAATTAGGAAGAATTGTCTAACTTTATGTCATCACTTGCTTACTACCCACTGTTTCCTCAACCTATTCTAATGAGGCTTCTGTCCTTACCACTTGTATTAGTCTTTGGGGACTGCCATAACAAACTACCACAGACCAGGTGGTGTAAAGGGCAGATATTTATTTCTTCACAGTTCTAGAGGCTTAAGTCTATGATCAAGTTGTCAGTGAATTTGGTTTTTGGTAAATGGTCACCTTCTTGCTATATATGTCTTCATATTGTCTTTGTGTGTGTGTGTGTGTGTGTGTGTGTGTAAAAGACACACACACACACATACACAGAGAGAGAGAGAGAGAGAGGGAGAGAGAGAGAGAGAGAATGGAGAGAGAAAGAACAGAGAGAGAGAGAACAGAGAGAGAGAGAAAGTGCACATGCCCTTCTGTCCCTTCCTCTTCTTATAAGACACTTATTACTTCAATTAACCATAATAACCACCATAAAGGCCCAATCTCCAAATACAGTCACATTGGGGATTGTGGTTTCAACATACAAATTTGGTGGGGAAGCAATTCTGTCCAGAACTGTTTCTATTTCATTGAAACCGTCCTTCTAGCCATCACCCACAGTTTCCGTTTTCATATACCAGTTTTTGGTTCTCTGTCATTGCTTCATTCCATTTGTTCTCATCATTTAACATAGTTGACTGCTGTGTCCTTTCTGAAGCACTTTATTATCTTGTATTTTATTTCTTAAGATTTCACCTTTGCTCTTATATTGTAATAAATTAATCGAATTCAAAAATAATTAGTTGGCAAAATTTTTGCATTATTTTCTTCATGGATCAACTTGATTTCTTGGCAACATTTGATACTGTAGATCAGAGGTCTACAAAGTAGGATCCATATAACCTAAGCAGTGTTCAAGATTATACATGATTATACAGAAAAACACATAAAACTTTAATGTGCATTTATTTTTATATTAACAAATTAAGCATATAAAAATTAACTATTTAGATTTAATCAGTGCTCTCATCAGTTTAATATGTTGTGTAAGATTAGGAGTGTTGTGATGGAAAAGTGGAGTACTCCATACTGATGGTCAGTGGTGCTAATCTTATTAAATCCTTTTTAGCATATTAAGAAGTAGCTTAATTTAAGCATGCTCACTTAGATGGATTTAAGCAAGAAATACATTTTAGATTGTAGAATCTTGGCAATAATTTACAATCAAGTGAGGAATATTTTGTAGCATACATAGGTCACTTGCTTATTTCAAGGCAAAACAATAAAATCTTTAAAAGAGTTCTCTTTTGCAAAAACCTAACTGTAAAAAAATGCAGAGGAGTGGTGATATGACATCTAGGAGTTATTCACACATAGACAGATACACACACACACACACAGACAAGTCCTGTCAAGAAAATGCTAATATTTTTCACAATGAGCAAATAAAATAATAATAACATTATTATTGTTTTCAAAAAATAAGACTCATTCTATAGAGGGATTATTTTTAAAATAAATTGGAAGTGTGTTTTCATAATTAAATGACTTATTCATTGAAAAAATGTAAATGTGTCAAAAATAGTTGAAAGCAGAGTTTTTAAACATATTTATAAATCTTCTCAATGAAAAAGTTCATTGTGTTTAGAATCATAATTTCTAAATGGGACTGGAAAATAAGTGTATGACTCACTAAGTACAACTAATAATTTAATTTTAAAATTTGGTTCCATGTGTCTGTCAGTTAACTTCATCTATGAAATCCATTAAGACCAAGAATTATTTAGCACAAACTCTAGCAAAATCTCAGCTAACTCTTTTTGCTTGACATTAACAAGCTGTTCCTCAAATTCATACAGAAATTTAAAAGACCCAGAGTAGCCAGTAAAAATATTAGAAGACTCACACAATCTGATTTCAAAATGTATTATACAGATAGAGTAATCAAGAGAACATAGAGATAGACATATAGATCAATGAAGAGAATTAATAATCCAGAAATTAGCTCTTTCATTTATGTTCAACTGATTTTCAATAAGCATGCCATGACCATTGAATGGCGAATAATAATCCTTCAAACAAATAGATATTTGGGACAATTTGATACCCACATGCGAAGAATAAAGTTGAACCTCTAAAATTTGATATACACAAAAATTAACTCAGAAAAAGTCACAGACCTAAATTGAAGAGCAAAAAATTTAAAAGTTTTAGATGAAAATATTCAAGTAAATCTTGCAACTCGGTTAAGCAATTGTTAATTAGATATAACACCAAAAGAACAGGTGACAAAAGGACAAAAAATAAGTTGGGTTTGTCAAAATTAAAAAACTTTCGTGCTGCAAATAATACCACCAATAAAGTGCAAAGACATATCATAGAATAGGAGAAAAATGTTTTCAAATACAAATATAATCTACAGAATAGGAAAAAAAGTTTGCAAATTATATATCTGATAAAAACACTTGCATCCAAAATATACGAGTAACTCTTATGATTCAATAATTAAAAGACAAATAGCCAAATTAAAAATGGGCGATTGGTTTGAATAGATATTTCTTCAAAGAAGATATACAAATAATGGCTAATAGATACATGAAAAGATGATCAACATGAGATACTACTTCACACTCACTAGGAAGCTATAATCAAAAGATAGATAACAAATGTTGACAAGGAGGTAGAAAAATTGGAATCGTCATGCACTGGGTGTTAATGTACAATGGTGTAGCCACTTTGTAAAACACTCTGGTAGTACCTCAAAATGTTGAATATGAAGTTATTATATGACCCAGAAATTCTCAGCTAAATCTGTCTATCTATCTATCTATCTATCTATCATCTATGATCTATATATACATAAAAGAGAAAAATACATCCCCATACAAAAATCTGTACATGAATGTTTATAACAGCATTATTCAAAATAGCCAAAAAGTGGAAGCAACACATATGTCCATAAACTGATGAATAACAAATAAAACGTAGCATCCAATGGAATATCACTGAGAAATAAAAAAGCATGATCTACTGATACATACTACAACATGAATGAACCTTAAATGCATTACGTTAGGTGAAAGAAGCCAATCACAAAAGGCTGGTGTGATCCCATTTATATTAAATGTCTAGATCAGGCAAATCTATGGAGATAAAAGTAGGTTAGTGTTTGGCTATGACTGGAGGCATAAATGAGGCAATTGAAGTTTCTTTTAGGGAGGACAGATATTCTAAAATTGATTGTAGTGATGGTTGTACAAATCTGTGAATATAATAATAATAATAATAATAATGATAATAATAATTTTGAATTGTTCACCTTAATGGGTGATTTGTATATTTTGTGAATTTATCTCAGTAAAGTTAACACAACCCAGAACTGAATTGATCAAATGTTAAAATTAGATATTTAAAGTATATCACATTGTTGTAATTGTAATTTTTATATTATAAAAAAGTAAGAGCACATATTTTCATTAGTAAACAACATAAAATTTAAAATTAAATAGTGTTCATTTTATATATTTGTCATCATTTTTAAAGGTCTATCAAATTGAAAAATTGTATCAGGTATACAGCATGCTAAACACTAGGGAATGTGTTCACTATTTTCTTGTTTTGGTTAAAAAAGAATTGTAAAATAGTGATAAAACTATTCTCTCTTTTTGACTGTCTTACTTTCTCAATCTCCATTTTCCCAACTTCCATTTCCATGTAGAATGAATTCCACTTTACTAACATGCCTGCCCTCTTACCCAATCCCATCACTCTGTCTTTCACAAAGAAAAAGAGGAGTGCTATTTTTTTGGAGGAATTTTGGAGAAGGAACTAATGTGTATAACTAAGCTTCTCCTAGATACTTCTTTGGACTTTCTTATTTTTGGAGAAAGAGTTTTTGTTTATTTTCTGCCATGTGAGATGGTACTTACTTAAGAGTTGCAAGAAATGAGGAGGTCAGGTTTATTACTAAAGTGAAAAACTGGAAAGTTGTGTTATGATCACTCAGTAAAAGCATATCTACCAATCTAGATTTCATCTAAGTCTGATATTTCAACTGATTTTTAGGGTTTTTGTTGTTGTTGTTGTTTTTGTTTTTGTTTTGTTTTGTTTTGTTTTGTGCAACTCTTGCATGCATATCCTAGTTGTCTGAAATACTAGGTGGTACTGTACTTCCTCGAAGCTCAATAGTACTCAACAAATCATCTACAATGAAAGTACCAACTCTCCTACAAAGAACTAGAATGTCTCATTTGGGAATAGATTTGTCTTTGAAGGGTGGTGGAGGGCAGAGTGGTTAATTATTAGCAGAGGTAGAAAACAGTAACTACTGCCAGATTAAGGCTAGAGGTATGACTTGATGGGAGTCACATGGATCCAAAGAGAAGTACAAAGAGAAGAAATATGGACACCTTGAAGGACTTCTATGGATTTGAGTTGAGAAATATGACAATGAGCAATATTTTTGTCTTTTTCTGCAACATGTGAGACACATTTTACCTTAGTAGGTATATTTCTGTGAGATAAAAAAAATATTTTGTGTTGGTAGACTAACTTGCTGGGCAGCAGTTATACATAGCATTGATAAAACATGGCTCAATGGTTTTTTGAATAGTCTCAGCAGTGCCAGACACCCATTTGCGATAGAAGAGGTTGACCTCACAGAATACTAGAGGTTGAGAATTTCATAGATATATGGGATAGAGGTAATTTGGGAGACACCAGCAGAAATTCTTCCAGTTGATTATTGGTTGGTGCATGGATGTGTGGAACTAGAGGCCAGGTAAGAACCACATGAAATGATAAGAGGAAACAATCTTTGGGGCTTACTAGAACAGAGATAGTTTCTGTTCCTACTAACCAGATTGGAAAACCCCATATTTTCAGGGCATCAGGGAGAGTACTCAGAGTGTTCTTGCCTCAATAAGGAGCAAATAATAGCCCTAGACAAAGTACTTCTCTCATCCTACCTTATAAAGCTTAAAAGCAAGATATAAAAAGATCAATCTACAATGTCCAAGAGTGATGATGCACTGAACGTAATTGATGATAGATTAGACATTGCAAAGGAAAATATTAGTGAACTTAAATACATAGAATAGAAATAATCAAAAGTGAGGTCAAGATTAAAAAGTGACTGAAAAAAATATGCAGATCATCTGAAAGTTTTTACTATATTCATAATTTAACTCAAAAGGAATTAGAATGTAAAACCTAAATGTAAAACCTAAAACTACTAACCTTCTAGAAGAAAACATGAACAAATATTTTTAACCTTGGGTTAAGCACAAATTTCTTAGATTAGACACTATCAGCAAAAGCACAGTCCATAAGAGAAAAGAAACTGTATACCTTGAATATCATTAAAATGAAGAACTTCTGTTTTTTAAAAGACAATGTTTAGAGAATGAAAAAGCAAGTCACGAACGAAGAAAATCACTTTAGAGCTTATATCTGATAAAAGAGTTGCATCTAAAATATATTAAGTTTCAAATGTAAAAAATCAAAATTCAATAGTTCAATAAAATAATGAGCCAATATCTTGAGCACATAATTTCCAGAATTCAAAGATGGCAAATAAGCATATGAAAAGATGATCAACATCATTAGTTAATGGGAAAATACAAACTAAAACCAAAATAAAATACTGCTACACACATATTAGAATGACTAAATAAAAAGATTGACCACACCAAGTGTTGGAGAGAATTTGGAGGGACTTAAATTCTCATACATGGATGATGGGGATGTTAAATGACAACAACTTTGAAAACTTTGACAGCGTCTCAAAAAGTTAAACATGTGTCTACCAAATGACCGAACCATTACATTTTCAGATTTTTACCTTGAAAGGTAAAGCTCATGCTCATTCAAGGAACTGTACATGAATGTTCAAAGCAGTGTTATTTGTAATAGTCCCAAAATGGAAACAAAAATATCCATCAGTATTTGAAAAAATAAACTAATTATGCTTATTGTGTTTTTACTCAGCAATAAAAGGCAATGAACTTGACATATGCAACAGCATGGATGGATTTTAAGATAATTACGTGGAGTAAAAATTATACTATATAATTATGTGAAAATTACATGACTCAATTCATTTAAAATTCTAGATATTCTAACTAGTCTAGAAAATTCTAACTAGCCTATAGAAATTAAATATGTGGTTGCTTGAGAGAAGGGGGCACAAGGAGGGTATGATAAGGATTACTAAAGGCACAGGATGCTTCAGAGCATAATGAATACATTCAATACATTGATTACAGTGATTGTTTCAGTCATATATATATACACACACAGACATTTATATACACACAAAAACATATATATTAAAATGTGTCAGACACACACAGACATATATATACACACACAGACATATATATACACACAAATACATATATATTAAAATGTGTCAGACACTGAATTTTAATTATGTATAGTTTATGTCAATTATACCTTATTAAAGCTCTTTAAAAATTTTGACACAGGATTTTGTAATGGTAACATTGACAGGAGATTCAGTGCTGTTGTGGAAATAAAAGTATAATTGGAATGAGTTAAAAATAGAACGAGAAGCGAGAAAGACAGTGAGTATAGTTGTGAACATTTAATTGGTACTTGGTTCTCTTCTCTCCTGGGCAGAAATGAAGACTGAACTTCCTTGTCTCCTTGGACTTAGCATAACCATGTGAAATGTTTGACCAATGAACTCCACTTACCAGTGAAGGCACCAAATGCAGATTCTTAAACTTCAGTTGATTCTTCTTCTTCCTTGATGAAAGTGGAAGCACAAGCTGGTATAAAGGCGAAATAAATAAGAATATCTTTACTTGCTTGGTCAACATTTAGAGGACGGCTGCACTGTTTTGTTGTCTACTGCACAGTAGATTTTATACGAATTAAAAATAAATTCTCTGTGCTAAGACACTGAGATTTGGGTTTCTTGTCATGATAACATAACCTGGTCTATCTCTAGTGATATAGTGATTTCAGGAATTTTTTTATAATGGATAGAAGAAAAAAGAGTGTAGAATCAAGGATGGTTATTTTTTATAAGATGGAATTTGTTATGACATTTTTGCATAAAAGAACTTAAATAGGTGAAACGTTATAAATTTAATTAGGGATATTACTATTCCATATAGCAATTATTTGGAAAATAAAAGACCACCCTCTAAGCAAATGACTTTAAGCTATCACTTGTCCTTTTAGCCAACCACTATTGTACAGTGAGCAAATTACATGATTGTCCATGGTGGCCCTGTGTCGATTATGGGAATGAAAGTTGGCCTTAGGAAAAACAAGAGTTCATCCATTAAAATAGAATGTACCATACAGTGAATTGGTACAGTTCCAGAGAAATGGGTAGATTTATTTGTGGGAGAGTTAATTATTTCATTCTATAAATATTTACTGATTGATTTCTATGTGTCAGGCACTATTCTAATAGCTTGGGATTCAGAAGTGGAAAATAAAAACAACAGTAGCAATTCTGCCTTTCTAGAGCTTACACTCCAGTAGGATGGGGAGAAGTTGGTCAAAGTCAAAACAAAATAACAAATGTTGTGTTATGTTAGCATTTATAAGTATTATAGAAGAAAATAAAGAGTGAGAGAGAAAAGAAGTCTGGAGAAAAAGAATATGGATATTTTCTTTTGAACGTCTATTCTCAGTGAAATAAGAAGCAATATTATCAGCAGAGAGCATATTTAAAATTTGAACTAGGGAATAAGATGAAATAGTGATCTGGGAATGTGGGAGAATGAATTATTTAAGAAAACATGGTGGGATATCTAGGCAGCACTGAGGAACCATTTGCAATTTGAGGTAATGAAATTGAAATAAATCCAATTAATGTGATACATATTTTTCTCTATCCATCTTCAGCTGATTGCGTACAGACAGTGAACATGTTGAGAATGGATTGGATTAGACTCCATTTCAGGTCATTTAATTATTCTCCCAATCACCCAACTGTAAACCTCAGGAACATTTAATCTCAGCTTTTTATTTACTTTTCATATCCAATCATTCGCTGTTATTTAATAATTCATTAATTGTTCAACTAATGTGTAGTGATCATTTCTGTTGTTTACAGCACTGTGACAAATATGAAAGCAAATCCATGTCCTCAAGAAATATTAATATAACACTATAACATAACAAATATAACATAACAACATAACATAACATAACATGAAATACTGTTGGAGAAACCAGCTGTGCACCATGCAGCTTAAGCACTGTAAGAAAGGAATACTCCATGGTAGCCCAAAAGGAGGTTGGCAGGCTGACTGTGTGGTAAAGAAAAACTTCCCAAAAATAGATGTTTCAGATGTATTTTGAAGGATCTTCATGAGTTGGTTCAAATAAGGCAGTACAGGCAGATGAACTGCATTTAGAGAAGCATGTAAGAGTGAGAGAAAATAGTGTGTTTAGGCAACTGACATAGTTCAACTTTAAACGGTCCAAGTTTTCAGGCAGGGAGTGTCAAGCAATGAGAAAATGAGAAGGGAGAAATAAGTAGGAGCCAAATCATGAAAAACTATCCCATGATAGGAAGTTAGGATTTTTATCTAAAGATGAGAAGCCGTTGTTAAGGGTTCAATGAGGGACTGACATAATCACAGTTATTTTTTACAAAGACCATTCTGACAACCTTATAGATGATGCATTGAAAAAAGCTGACTTAAGGCAGTAAGACTTGTTAATCACTTTAAGTTTTTCAAGGACTTAGCTTCTATTACAGCCCAGAAGTTTCTGAACTTCTTGCCTTGATCTATCATTTCACTTTATCTTTGCTCTCTGTTGCAGAAGCCAAAGTAGGAGGGACTCATCAATGATGGAACTACAACTCTAAAGTCTCCATCTCCTCCTGCTTCTTATGTTAATTTTCTCTTTTTCCATTCCTATTGCTTCTGACGAGCTTATTTAATTGCTTTTATTTGTTTCTCAAATGGTAAAAGTTTTTCAATTCATCCTTCATAGTTGTCAGAGTTATCATCTGAACAAATCAACTCATGTTATTTTTCCTACCCAAATACTCACAACCTCAAAACTTGGACAATCAAGTCTAAACATTTTACCTAGTGTTCAAAGTCCTCCATGTGGTGGCCGCAACCAATATTTCTAACTTCATCATCCTCTAGAATCTCCTTTCATCCTTTCATTTCATTCACAGCTGATCGCTTACATTTCTGGACTGGGCAGGCACTTTCAACCTTCCCAACTTTGCACATATTCTAGAATTTTCCTTATCCTATATTACTGAGATACTCCTTCACATATATACCAAAAATCTTTTTTTTTCATCCAAGACTTAACTCAGGGGTTAACTCTTTGTAAAGCCTTCTCTGAGCCTGCCATTTATAAATATGATCTTTTCTGGCAACACAGATACTTTATATATCTATTTTTACATTTATTTTATTCAATTTTCTCCAATAGAAAGTTTCATAGTTACACACTTCTTAAAGTGAGTGACTCTGTGTTTTTTATGCTGGTATTTTTTACCCCTCTAGGCACAACCTTCCAAATTTTACATCATTGCCATATATTTATTAAAATAGTTGATTCTTGAGTTCTGAATTAGTCTGGGCTAAATTAAAAAGACTTCTCTATAGGAATGTGTGTGAGTGCGTGCATGTGCAGATGTGTGCATGCTTGCAAAGGCACATACAGGCATACCTTGGAGATATTGCAAGTTTTGTTGCAGACCACCTCAAAAAGCAAATATTGCTATATAGTAAATCACATAAAATATTTTGGTTTCCAGTGTATATAAAAGTTATGTTTACACTATACTATAATCTATC
>NW_011888789.1:9289188-9318788 GCF_000151845.1 Pteropus vampyrus
GAAAATTATATAATTGTATTAATCGATGTTACCCCAATAAACTTAATAAATAAAAAAATTTTTAAATAATAAAATAAATAAAATGCTGTGAGAATTACCAAAATGTGACACAAAGACACAAAATAAGAATATGTTGTAGGAAAAATGGCACCAACAGACTTGTTTGATGTGAGGTTGACATAAGTTTTCAATGTGTAAAAATGCAATATCTGCAAAGTGCAACAGAGAGAAGCACCATGAGGTATGTCTGTACAGTAGCTCAATAATACCTTATTTTCCCCCAAAAGTACTTACAAGCTTTAAGTAATTCATCTTATCAGAATGTAGGGGTTTATTTTCCAGTTATTAAATGTAACATTTGATACTTGATATTAAGCACACAGATGCAAACTGAAATTCTCCTTCTACTAAGAGAGAGAACTGAAAGAGAAACTGAGGCTCAGTGAGATGTAATAATTCACTGCTGACGATACATACATATTCTAGCCGTATACTCTGGAAATTTTCTGAATCACTCAATACCATCTTTGATTTAATTCAGTTATGCAGAGGTATACATTTGTGGCAGGGAGGTGCTTAAGGATAATCTAATAGTAATAACTGCGCTTATAGAGTTTCTACATGGCACTGTATTAAGCATTTTACAAACATGATTAATGCTCACAATGACTTTGTGAAATGAGTATTTTTATCCCCATTTTAATGAGAAATTTATTTTTAACAGGATAAAATAAGTTACCTCTAATTACTGCTAGCAAATGGCAGGGCTAAATTTCAAGTATAGATCTGTCTGGCTTCAAAGCCATGCTCTTAATTTTAGATTAATATATTAGTTGACTTTTGGCTATTGTATGTGATGAGAAGAATATGATATTAATTTTCAAACTGGTTTAGAGAATTTCATCAGCAATGTGTGAAAAAGAAGTTGTTAGAATGATTTTCACTTAAATCTCATAAATTTTAACCTAGCAAGATTTAATTCTGCTTTATTATCCATTTATCCATTCATTCACTGAACAAAATTGTACTGAGTACCTTTCCTTGATTACCTCCTAGGCACTCCTGGGATACATTCATGAAAAAGACAAGAAAGACCCTTTCCCTTAGAGCTTACATTTTAGCAAGGGTAAGATAAGACAGAAACTAAAGGATGATCATAATAAGTAAACTAATTATGCAGTATATTGGAAGATGATGTGTTATGGAAATATTTTAAAATTAGAAAAGTAGATAAAAATTATGGAATGGTGCAGTTTGCAAATTTAAACAGTGAACTTTGTGGAAGAGCACCCCCTGCGGAAGGAATAGCCAGTACAAAGGTATGAGAAATAGCAAGAACAGTGTGCTGGGACAGAGTGGGGTGGTGGGGGTGGTGAACTTTACGAGGAGAGATCTGAGAGATGCTGAAAAAGAGGCGTACATCTCTGTTGGACAAGAACACATGCTGTATTCTGTGTTCTTGTTTTATCTTAGTCTGTCCACTTTTGCTTTTGTTTCTGTCCTTTCACAATTTTGGGTTTAGAAATCAATCGGGTCATGTGGTGATTTTATTTCTCATGAGTGGAAACCTATTTTTACAGTTGTTTATTACTATACTGAAGTCTAAGTAAAATGGAGAATCTGCTCCTCCACGGATTCATGACCAGAGCAGAAGAGCAGATAGCTAAATTCAGATTAGAGTTTTGAGCCTCGCTGTCTCTGAGCTCTGTCCAGACCTGTCTTTTCTTTAGGTTGCTGTTCACCTTCAGTGGTTGATATTCCCTAGTAAAATTCATGGGTGTTTAGGAACCGATGAAAAGATATGAATCTAGCAGGTATCATTTTCTTCTAACATTACTTATAAATTATTATAGTGTCCACTCTACTCCTGACCTGAACACCAGACAAATACTTGGTAACTGGGTAATTTACAGTAAAATCTTGAGACTTGAGTTCTTAAATTTTAAATTTCAAATTTCATAAACCCTTAGTCTTAAAGAAAATAAAAAAGCCACTGCTCTGCCCTTGAATTTTCACTCTAATTAAGCACTGCTTTCTCAAAGGGTGATCATCGCCACTACATGTTAGATTTTTTTTTTTTTTGCCTTTAACAAAAAGCATGATGATTTCTCCCTCATGAATAACTGATCAGCAGATAAAGTCTCCAAAGACATTCTACTGATTAGCATCTCCAAGTAAAACATAGGTTTTAAATCCTGGCTAAGCTTTCCCCCTGATTATCTCTGGGAGAAAGAAAACACATAACACCCAGAGGAAAGATTTTAAGTTTATTCTCTCTTTTTGTACTTATAATAAAGACTTTTCTTTCCAAACCAATCAGCAGCTCATTGGCCGGAACCCAGAACTGGCTCATAGGAAATTCAAGTCTGAAATGGACAGCGGGAAGCTGTCTTTTTGTGCAATATCTCAAGAAAAGCAAAACAAATTTGATCATTATGAAGCCTGTGTCGCCTCATCACTATGCAGCAGTCCCTGACATTCTTGCCATTTTATGAATGGCGAGTGCTCTTAACAGTGACAGCCTGCCTTGTCCTAATTTGTGATTAGCATCAGTCACCCTAGATACCTACTTAGAGGTCTTGAACAACTCTATTTTTTTTTTTTTCTGGAAATAGAACAGGAAAGAATTTAGTTTTAGCTAACATTTACTAGACCCTCATTTGGTGCCAAATTCCATGCTAAATGCTTTTGGGGCCAAATGTTGAAAACTGGGAGCACAGGAAAGAGCTGCCCAGAGTATAGCCAGACTCAGAGCAGAATGAATATTCCCCAGAGGGGGGGGAAAATGAAATTAAAAATGAAAGCCTTTAAAATATTGCACTTATTTATGTTGACGGAATATTCAAAGAGCCAGCAAGAACATTTGCTCTAAGGGAAAAGGGGGGAAAAAAAACTTAATAAAATCCATTTTATCTGTCTGATTAAGCTAAAATGCTGGTTGAAGCTGATTTGTTTTATTTGGCACCTAAGTAGGTGAATTATTTTTTCTTTGCAAATTAGTAGCGCTGGTAGGATTGTGCCGTGCATTTGGCAAGTGAGGATTTTAGCATTAACTTTATTTTACTGGATGAAGTGGTGACTGGGCCAAAAAAGAAGAAAGTGAAGGAAGGGATTCTAAATCGCATCCCAGAGAACAGCAGGGTAATTAAGCTTTGACTAACAATATTTAAATAAAGATTTCTAAAGCAGGCATCTTAAATGAGTAGAAAGATGTTCCCAGAGGTTACTAACAGCATCTAATCACAGAATGTTCTTAATTTTAATCTCTATATATAGCTTTTCTACATCTTCCCAAAGGGATGCACTTGACTTCTTTATCTGGATTATTAAAACTTATGAAGGGATGGCAGGCAGTGGTCTCATTCAGGTCTTGCTGAGCAAGTGGTCGACACAAATACTTGATGAGTTCATGAGAAATAAAAGCCATGATTGATGGTGCCAGGGTCAGTGCTTGATAAGAGTTGGAAGCAGTCGATCTTCATTCTCAAAAACAGCTAGGTATGGTGGAAAGACTATTGGATTAGAAGCCAAAAACCTTAAGTTAAGTGCAACTGTTGCTATTTTCTGGCTATATGACAGCTGCAAGTCGCTTATCTTCTCTGGATCAGTGTAGTGAGGTTAATAATATTTTTAAATTTCTGTTAGCATGAATTTATTATGAATGAGAAGACTAACTAAATAGCACCAAATAAGAACTATGAATATTATTTCCACCTTGGTCCCCAATAAGATCTTTTCTCACTTCATATTTGTGGGTATCCTCCCCCTGACCCCTTTTTGGTTGCTCAAGTGTTTCTCCACACCTTACCCCACATCAGGCCCATATCAGGGACTAGACATCAAACTTAGTATGCTGAAAGGATAAAGTCTGGGACTTTGAGAACAGTTAACAAGTAGACAGGAGATATATTTGGGGACAGAGGACCTCATTTTAACACCCCTCAAATTATTCAGTGTACTCTAGGTGTGTCTTGTGTGCTGCCTTTTGCCATGCTTCAGTAGCTTCGAACCAAAATTTCTATGTGGTATGACGGAATGAGCACTGTAACTATTCCATTAAAAGCTTGTCGGCAACTCCAACTGTTATTAAAATAACATCCAAATCCTTAGTATGGTATGACTTGTTATCCTTCTTACCCTCCCACTCTGTTCTCCAGCCATCCCAAACATAATGAATTAATTTCTTTGCACTGCCTTCTCTCTCTCTCATTCTCTCTGTCTCTCTGTCTCTCTGTCTCTCTGTCTGTCTCTTTCACTATCTCTCTCTGTCTCTCTCGCTGTCACACACACACACACACACACACACACACACACACACACACTTTCTCTGCCTCTCTCTCAACTCCATGCTTCATTCTTCTATTGTTTCAGACAAGAAAAAGACAAAGCAGGAATAAAAAAATGCAAACTCACATTCAGGTCCCACTTTCGCTTATGCTAACTCCAAAAAGTCATGTCTGATCCCCACTCCACTGCCAACCCTCCCCTTGGGTCTTCTAGCCCAGCTTGTTGAACTTTACTGCCTTTTCCTTGCACTGTTGTTCGCTTTGGCCTAGTGCCTAGCACAGTGCCTGCTAAATAAACTTACTAATTCACCATATTTGTTTAATTGAATTGACAGGAAACAGGAGACCACTGCACTTCTATCAACTCTGATATTATAACTTACATTAATGTAACTTATTTTAGCCTCAATTTCACACTTTATAAAAGAGAGATTTGATTATATGATCTTTTTAATGTGATGCTTCGGTTTCTAGAAATGTTTTTCCTCAAATAAAATAGCATCCATAGAAGAGAATTCAGGCATTTTCTCAGTGATAATACCCAGAAATTATTGGCTGATTGTCAGATTGGGTAGAACATTAACAAAGAACTGAAAGAGCTTATATGTTGATATCTCAAGAAATGATCATAAAAGTTTGATTCCTGATATTTAGAAAATGCTCATATTATCATAATAATGATTAAATTCTCATTCTCGTGATGACTCTATTCACATTTTATGATCTTATTACACAATGAGATCAATTCTCATATAACTTAACAGTTTACTATAGGCTTGAATTAACTGTAGAAGGACTCTCTTTTTCTCATTTTGAAAGTTGATTTGGCAAATCCGCCTCAGATGATTCTGAGTCAAACTGATGGAAAGAAAAATGGACATATTTATTGTAAAAAGATAGAATAAATCTATCTAAAATAGAGATGCTATTAATATTCTGAACCACGTGTTCAAACAAAGTTATGTTTCCTGTACAGAATAAGAAGCCGTAGGATAATAAACAAAACTTTCTGTGGCTTCATTTTTCCAGCTATTTGTAGAAATACTTGACATTTAACAATATGCATTTGGCTGTTTGACAGAAAATGGAATTATCACATCTTTCCAATAATGGTCCACAAGACAGATCTCATTCTTCAGTACTGCCAGATGTCTTCTTGAACCTAGAGTGGAATTCCCTGCAAAGAAAATTTCAAGTGCAGTGAAAACAAAGGCAATGGCAAGAAATAGCTCTTAAAGGCAGCAATTTTCCAGGCTAGGTCTTATTCGTCTGATGAGAAAAAGAAAAAAAAAAAAAGATCAGTGTGAATTCTGACACGTCAGTCATCTCTTCTACCCCTAGACTCACAAAAGGAATAATCTTTAGCAAATAAAAGATGGCATTGTGTCATCATCGTCTTTGCCAAGCCCAGGCTTTCTCCTCATTGGCAGGAAGGTTGGAAATAGAACACTCATTTGGAAGAAACATGAAAATGACATACGGGGAGCTTATTTAACAATTGACCCCTCCTTTTTTTCTTTGCTGAAATCCTAAAACTCTGCAACAATACCATTGCTAAGCAACAGATAAGACATTTCCTTTCAAGATGCAGGTGAATAGGAAGGTATATGCCTGCTCAGTCAGAACCCATGTGGATGCATCAGACCTCTGCTCATCAGAGTGTGGTGTTTAGGCCACTGTTTTCTAGTGTTCTGTACTCTTTATAGAGATGTGGCACAGGCGCCAATCCGGACACAAGAGGCCAAGGTTCTAAACCCAAAGGTGTCCGAAAGAATGCGAACTTGCCTAAGCCATTTTATGTCTCTGGACCTCAGTTTTCCAACGTGTAAAAGAAGGTAATTGGGCTAGATTAGTATTTATCAAATTTTACTTGCATCAGAATAATCTTTAAAAGGTATTCCTCTAACATCTGATTCAGTGGACTTTAGAGATTACCCAGGTGTCTGTATTTTTTAAAGTTTCTTTTTATTTTTCAATTACAGTTGACATTCAATTATATTAGTTTTGGGTGTACAGCACAGTGGTTAGACATTTAGATAATTAAGTGATTCCCCCCGATAAAACTAGTACACATCAGGTGTCTGTATTTTTAAACAATACAGTAGTGATATTGACAAAAAAACAAAGACTATATCCTTTTTTATCTTGACTTGCAACAAATCTATAAATCCAGATTAAATGTGTTAAAAACATTTATCAGACAAAAACCCAGTGAACAACTCCTTAGTAAAATCTTATTGTCATTGAACCAGGAAAGCTTTGTATATTTACTAAGCTTCATTTTACTAAATTCTGTCCTCTTTTCTAGAAGTAACAACATCATCTGACCCCTCAGGTTCCTAAAGTTACTTCATCTCCCTCTCTTTTGTCTCCCATGTATAATTTATACTTGTAATGACTAACATGGCACATATTTTGTGCTAGAAATTCTTCTAAATCATTTATATTTATTAACTAATTAAATCTCTACAACTCTATACATTTGGTGTAATTAATAACCTCATTTACGGATGAGGAAAATGAGTCACAGACAGCTTAAGTAATTTATTCTAAGACCCACAACTATACTAGAGTCAGCTAGAATTTGAACCCAGGCTGTCTAGCTCCATATTCATACTTAACACTATGCTGTTCTGAGCTTAGTTTATTGGTGCAGTTTTGCTATTTACATAATATATGGTGCCCTCTTGATTTATTCTTATCTTTTAAATCCTACCAGCAAATCCTTAATTTATGCTGATCCCGATTCACTATAAATAACTTCAAAGATTTTCCGAGCACTTAAAATGTGAGTAGAATCATGCTACAGTATATAATGATAAAGGTTTTTGCTTTCAAGGAATTTTAAAGTCTTTTTAATAAACTTGAAGATTTGTTACTTCTGGAGTGTCTGAAACTATTTTCTACAATTGGCTTTGACCATAACTTTGCTCACTTCAAGAGCACAAGTTTGCTACCAACTTCCCAATGCTTCAGATTTCACTTTAAGTAACAATGATTAAAAAAATTTATCTGCTAGTTCCATGATATCTGACTGTACTCATTGCTCAGTCTCTTGGCTGAGCTTTTATACAAAGCAGTCGAAATATTACAAAGAAATGTTACCTGTATAAAAATGTTCTAAATCAATCTTTTCCATCTTTAAAAATCTTATTTAAACTTTATATTTGTTTGAAAGTCCTAAATTAAAGAAAGCAAAATTGATTCCCAAATGGATATTTTGCAAGTTTGATTATCGATGTGTTTGAATACATATGTGGAAGACTTTCACACAAAGATAATATTCAGAATTTACATAGGAAAGGTACATTTAATTTTGGTCTTAGCTAGTTGAATCTGATACGAAATCAATCAAGTGTCAAAGTATAATTCTCAAAATGTTAAAAACATAATTCTTACATAAATAAATAGTGATCATTTGTTATATTTTAATTTAATTCATTAGTGATGGAACCAACAATTTGGAAAAACTGATTAAAAAAATACATAAAAGAAATAAAATTTTATGTAGTCAATGAAATAAAAAAGTAATGTTGATTTAAGAGTCTTACATTTTGTTTAAAATAAACTTTTTCATATCTTACATTACAATAACACACTTCAAGTTATCTTTCCTAGTTACAAAAAATAAAGTCACCTTGTTTTATCATTGTTCTAAAAGTTAACCTCAAGCTTTATAGAGTTATAAAATTTCTCAACCATAATTGATAGTAAATATTATGTCAAACATATAATCTCCAAGGGAGTTAATTGGCACATAGGTAAAATGTTGGACACTGCTCTACCACGATATCAAACTTTTATACAGTGAATGTTTGGCTTTATTTTCAAATTTAGAATAGTTTGAATACATATTTGTTTTATAGAATCTACCATTCATTCATAAATTTGGCTCATTTTGGTGGTTAACAGTTATTTATAGCATAAATGTTAGCATTATGAGACTGATCTTTCCCCCAGGAAAATTTACTGTAGATCAAGAGAGATTGTATGAGTATAAGTGAGACTAAAGTCCATTAGACCATGAAAAAAGCTACAGTAAGAGTCTTGGCAAGTGATGATACATGCTTAAACAGGGAAAGCAGTGACTGGTACATGGGAGTTGGTACATAAATATTAATTGAACAAATATATCGACTATAACTTTAAAGTAAACAACTGACTCCAAAAGCTACCCATCGACAAAGTAAATGAATAAAATATTGATTAAATGGCTGGTTCCTTTAAAAGTATCCGAGATTTGAAACTGTATTTTTCTAACCCGTGTTATTACCTGGTGTTACTACATCTACTACTTTGTTAATGGCCTCCAATAGAAATGCACTATTTTCTTTGCCAATTTTCTTTTGTGATTGCACTTGCTATTCTCTCTGCCTGGAACATTCTTTTCTCAGATATTCACATGGTTTGCTCACTCACTTCCTTTAGGTTTCTGCTCATGTGGCATTCCTTCACAGATACTTTCCCTAATCATCTTCTCTGAAATAGCAATCTCATTCTCAGTACTTCTTATCCTACTTTGTTTTTCTTCCTAGCTATAGATATTAATATCAAAGTTTATTCTTTTTAAATAAACTTTATTTTTTAGAGCATTTCAAGATCACAGCAAAATTGAACAGAAAGTAAGAGAGCTCCTATAAACATCATACCCCACGCTCCATAGCTTTTCCCACTACCAATGTCCCAAACCAGAGCAGTACAACTGTTAAAATTAGTGAACTTACATCGACATGATAATATTTCTTAAAGTCTAAGGTTTCACTAGTGGTGGTATATGTTCTGTGGATTTTCACAAATGTATAATTACGTATCCACCGTTACAGTATCATACAGACATACAGAAAATTTCACTGCACTAAAAATCCAATTGTGTTTCACCTACTTAACCTTTTATTCCTCAAATACCTAGCAACATATTTTTATTGACATGGGAGTAAAAAAGAAGTTTTCAGAATCCTTATTTGATTTTCTCAAAAAATGATAAAATCTTTAGAATATAGGAACCATATTGCATACACATCTTTTAAACTATAAACACCTAATAAAAATATTCTTGTCATAGTTTAATTATAAGACTTGATGGTTGATCAATTGGTTGATTGATTTTGGAAAGTAGAAAAGAAAAAGAGCTGATACACAGTGATCAGAACCAGCATAGAAAAGGGCAGCTGATTTCTTAGCAGTAATTGCTAGTTATTTTCTTAAAGTGTTATGTTTAATTCACCCAACACATTGCTGCTATGAAGACTAGTAGGCTGTGTATTCTGAAGATTCATATTAGAATTTGCTCTAATGTCAGGAAATAGCTTAGAAGCTTAACCAGTACACATCTGCAGAGTTAAGCGTGTCTGCGTTGCTTGTGCTAATGTTTCCGAGAAACTACCTACCATGCCAAGTACATGACTTGTTGCCTAGCAACCTCAGGACCCAAGCTTTAACTAAACTCTGGAGGCACTTCTCTGACGTACGTGGGTTCATGGATATTTTGGGAACTCACCTCAGATCACTGCGACACGGTGTCCATAGTCAAAGGAAAGTGGAAGATGGGTAGAATTTTACAGAAAATTCATAAAATAATTCTATTGCTTTAATTACTCCAAATCATTAAACTTTTGAAATAGAAACTCTCAGATTTGAATGTATATTATCTTCAGCAAAATCATGATTATTTCATGGATGTAAAGAATCCACTTATTTTTCAGGCTGAACTAGAGTACTAATTTTTAGGTCATGGTTCAGAGACAGTAGTGAATTGTAGGAATTAGAAACTTGCCTCATTTCATGAAGAGCTGGGGTCACTTGCTCTTCAACTGTGTGCTAAATATACTTATAACTAGCAATTTTATAATATTTATATGAGAGAGGATATGTAAAGCTCTTCATATAGAAAAATTCATTTAATCATCACATGGATCATCAAACATAGGTGCTATTATTTCATTGCATAAGTAAGGAAACCAAAACACAAATTGATCAAGTAACTTTAAGAAATGTTACATGGTCATGATTAAGATTAAGCTAGAATTTGGGCCCATGCAATTTGACTCTAGATTTTGTTTCCTTAAGTCTCAGGAGCCAATCTGACCTCCACAGGCATTTAAGAAATTCTAAACTAACACATCAGTGGCTTCAATGAATTTATTTGTTGCTTGGCAAGCTCTAACCTTATGGTCTAACCCTGACCATAATTGGATTTCTGCATTATTGCTAAGGCCAAATCCCTATCTCCTAGGAACAGTCTATTTTCTAGATCTTGACTTTTCCCTATCTGCAGGATATGCTTCAGCACAGCAACTCCACAAATTAGAAAAGAAACATTTTTGATTATTGATACACTTTTTCACCCATTTATTTATTCATCAACTATTATTTGTCAGCAAAGTGCTTTTTAAGGAGTAGAGAAAGGGATTCCAGGCAAAACGATCACCACAAAAAATAGCAAGGAGATTAACCACTATTTACTGAGTGCCTACTATGTGCTTGAAATTGTTCTAGATAGTGGGACTATAATAGTGATGAAAGTATATTTCCTGCTCCCATGGAATTTACACTCCGATAAGGGGAACAGATATAGAAGAATATGTCATATAACATAATAAGATGCTATGCAATAGTTTGAAAAGGATTATGAAGCAAAACAAAGAAAGAGAAAGAGAAAAATAATAATGAAAAGATTTTTTTTTTTTAAATACAAGAATGTCACGAAGGCCTCCCTGATAAGATAGCATTTGAACCCAAACTAGAAGATGAGGGTGAACAGGCCACGGAGGTAGCTGAGAGTGGGCTTTGTGAGGACGGGGGATGATTGCACAGGCCCTGCAGCAGAAGCATGCAGCAGGAAGCTAATGTCTGAAGAGAGTAAGTTAGTGGGAGAGTGATAGAACATGAAGTTAGAAAGTCCATTTTATGGACTCTATAGGAATCTGTAAGCCAGGTAAGAACCTGGGTGAGGCTGTAGCAAAAATATGGCACAAACTGTTGACATTCTTATATTATTCATTAAAGCCTATAAATTAGTTCACATGTGCATTATTAAAATCTCATTCATCCTCACAGAATATTAGAATGTTATGGGTGAAAAGGATATTCACATTACCCATTATAACCATAAATCTTATATTTGATTCTCTCTTATAACATCAAAATAATAGCAAGAATAACAATTAAGTGCTTAGTTAATGCTTACATGTTAATTGTGCAAAAGAATTTGTGTCCATTGTTTCCATTTCAGTCTTAAAAAGAAATGATAAAAACAGAATTCATAGAAGTAAAGTAGCATCACTGCAGGGGACCATCTAGCTTTGCTTGAATAATGCCAAGGAGAAGAATTTTCTGCGTTAGGACAGAGCAGACAATGAGAATGTGCTATGTGATGATATGGGTCATTATGCCTTCTGTTGTCTCCCTCATTTTTTTCTTCTTATTTTGTGAATTTTTTCTCTGTGTGTGTGTGTGTGTGTGTATGTGTATGTGTGTGTACTTTCTTCCCTAAACAGACAAACAGACATGACTGACATGGCCATTTAAGGTAGTTTGAATAGGAAAGGCAAATAAGTCACAATGGCATTAAGAACTCTGAAAGCATCTTAACAGCCCTCACAGGGCCAATTTTAAATTTTCCAAGGTAAATTATAAATTTCTTAGTCTTATAAGCTCAGAAACCTCAGGGCATGCATTGCTTAATCAGAAGCAAGCTCACATTAACCAAGGTCACAGACACTGAGGTACAAAATCAGAAAATCTATTTACTAATGTGCAATGAGAATTGTGAATGCTAAGGAAACTGGAAACCTGACGTCTTCATCCAATGCATTATTTTTTGTGGACATGCACAACATAAGAAGCAGGAGTATAATGAGGAGATTGCATGGAATCAGATCAAAATAGTAGGTAATTAAAATTTTTACTGATATTAAGCCGAGATTCTTGATATCAATATTTTGGGTATGCAGAGTCCTTAGGCCTGTCTACCAGACAGTGCTCAGATGAGCACTGCCAATATTTGCCCTAGTATTTCTTCTTTTTCCATGATTTTATGGTTGAACTTATTTATTCTTAATGTAGCACAACAATAACAGGGATTCCATATGGCTAAATTCTTACATGTCAACACTTTAAAGATACCACAGTCTAGCATGAGTCATTAAAAACAATTCTAGCCTCCATTTGCAGATTTCAATGATCGTTAATGAAGATCCAATTCTTAACCCACAGCAGGAATCCACAAAAAGAATTCCTTTTCTTCTCCTCTTCATTCTTTCACAAACTGCAGGTACTTTAAGCCTCCCATTATCTCATTACTTTCAGCTCTCTCCACGAGATAGCCCACAACATCTTGCCTATGTAGAATCCTGGCTTTTCTCCTTCCCTAGCATTCTGTAACAACCCCCTCCCTGGGAGTGGCTGTTCACATTTATAGTCCTTCTCTCCAGCTGTGCCAACTTGCTTTTAGAAGGTTGGAGACACCAGCAACTCTCCATGTCTCAGTCTCCCTCAATCTGCAACAAGCAAAGTTCACAGAGCGCCTTGGGAGTGCATTATGTCTCACACTTGGCCAGGTTTTCTCAGGATAAATTCTATTACAGAATTCTCAGGGATGCAATCTGGTAAATAAAATTCTCTATCTTGTTATAGCTATCTAGAGTGTCACATTTAGTAAGGTAACTGAGTATCGGGTCAAGGTCACTTTAAGGTGACTATGTTTATCTCTGCTTTGATCTGTTATCAGTATATAATATAATCCAAATATCTAAGAAAAACACTCTTTTCTTTATATTCAAGTTCTCGAGTGACATCTCGCTATAGCTCCTAGACCTTTAGACTTTGTAATTACCCAAAGGATCAGTGAATATTTTTAAAACACTCATGTACTTATCACCTTCAGGCTCTAATTCAGTTGTATGTCCATTAAAACAGCAAAGAGAGTAACTTTAATTCATAAATGCCTGATATCTTTCTTGAAAGGACTATGGCAGCCAGTAAATCAGTGTATAACCTTTTCTCTTAGCTGCTAGATCTAATCGAGTCATGTAACAACATATTTTTGTCAAAAAGAATAATCGTGTCACTTTGGTATCATAACGTTGGGTGTTGACAGATGACGAATAATCTTATAAGTAATAATTTACTCATTGGAACTATTTTTATGGGAAATATTTAATGTACTGAGATTTTTTTATGGAAATTAAGTTAAATAGTGGTACATTGGGGAAATAATTTTTCTTTTCTTTTCTTTTTTTTTTTTGGACATCAGTGTCGAAAAGTTCTGGGTTTCTGAGCTTTTTCTCCTCCACTGCAAATCTGATGTCCTATTATGTGAATGTGCAACATACTTTTTATGATCCTAATATTGAACCACTTTGACTAACTCCTCTTGCAACGTATTTTCTATTGTTTTTCTATTCTTCCTTACTTCTGACTTGGGGTTAATCTTCCTTTAGTCACCTATCATTGTGAAATAGTACTTTATACACAGAACTATTTCTTCAGCTTTATGCCTTTATCTCCCTGTTTAACCATTCCTTGAATGCTGTGTCTGTCTATACTGTCTTTCTCCCACCCTTTAGGTATATGGATCTAGCTTAGCCCCTGGAAACCTTTATTCTGTGCAAGTCTTTAAGCTTGGTAGCACACTAAATTCTCCGTAGTAATACCAAGTGGACCTAGAAGAAAATTTTAATTAAAATAATTTTTGTTTGTGTAAATAAGAGCATTTTTACACTATAAATTTTGTACTCATTTGGACATTTAACCCATTCATAAGTAGAAAAAGAGGTTATTATTTTGGGCTCATAGAATGAAATAAAAATCTCGTCTATTATATTTATTTATCTTCTAAAGTTCTTTCACCCATATTTCTTCAACTGGTTGTAATTTTAGTAGAACTCAAAATTTGTAGGGTCATCAAATATCATCTTGCCACATTTTATGCTTATGCATAAAGCTCCACTTCAAAATTCCAACAAATAGATGTCTATTTCTTTCTGAACACTTCTCATGTTGCTTTTCTCTTTGAAGAGCCAATTTTGCACTCCGGAAAATTATAATCATGTTAATAAAGATATTAATTTAAAAGAATGATTTCTGGGGAAGAGATGGTGTCGATCACACATAACTCATACTTAACTAATACACATTATTCTCTTTGGATGATGCAAGACCAGAGGAGTTAGGGAAAGATTTCAGAAGCATTGACATGAAATATGAAGCTTAAGCAGGGGGGTCAGATAGCATTCATCATTGAAAACCAATAACCTCAGCAGATAAACACACACATAAACCAAACTGCCTTTTACCCGGATAGCTTAAAATAGTGGTTCATATGAGTAATCAATATTTTAGTCATTGTCCCTAATTGTGATCCAAACTGACTTATCAATTCCAAACCCCTGAATTATTATCCTATGACCCTGGGAATCTTTGGCAAACTGGAAGTAACCAGAGATGAAGATTATTTTTCCCAATTAGAAATTTATCAAATACTGCAGTTCCTACCATAGTGCAAGTTATAAAATGAACAATAAATTCAAATTAGAAAGACAGAATATGGCTTTCAAAATAGAGTATGACAATTTCATGATAATTGAGAAGCTACTATACAAACACACACGTACACACACACACACACACACACACTCTCTCTCTCTCCATAATTAAAATAAATTGTGTGTCATTACAGAAATTCTGTCTGAAGATGCATGTAAGAAAGGAGCTCAGCTGTACTACCTGCCTTAACGGTGTGGAGTTGCTCCCTATGTTTTCTGATTCCTCAGTGAAATAGGGTTGTGGTTGAGGCCTGACCTCGCTTCCTTGGACAAGGATCTGATCCCCAATTTCTAAATGGCTAGAAGAATTGTGATGTATAGCACAGAGCCCCAGGGTCCAGCTGTTGTGTAGTCTCTGCCTGCATTGTACAGGAATTATGACCCACAACACTGGAGGAATGATGTGAACTCAGCTCAAGATTTGCATAAACTGAACATTAGCAAGTCCTAATATTTAATGTGGGATAACTAAGTAAAAACTCTTTCCAAGCTGTTTGACAGCCTTATGAATATGCAGATAAGAAACCAAAAGCTGACTTCCAGTGGTCTGCTGTAAATATATTGGCAGAAATGTGCAGCCAAAGCAGAGGATTTAAGTCCATACAGTGTTTTCTTCTAGGTACAACACTTAGAGGCAAGTTTTATTATAATGCACTGAATCTATTGAGCATGCAAATCAGCTGACAGCATTTTTAAATCACAGTTATTCTGGCATTTCCTATTGAAAGCAATAGAAGAGCAACCAGAAGAAATAAATTTGTTTGTGAAAAGCAGCCTTGCTCGTCATTGTTGTACATTGTTGTTACTAGGGAAAAATTATGCAATAAATTTGCAGATGTATTGCTTTTATTGTCAGCAATGGCCAGCTTTTCCCTGTTTATTTTAAGTGTGTTCATACATGGAATGCTTACATTTTAATCATCACTGCATAGACATATACTTTAACCAAACTACAACTAGTAGGGGAGAAGGTTCAGGCTTTTTGAACGAATGTCTTCAGAAACCCTGGATTTGCAGCAAGTACTTAGATCGATGTTTTGACAAACAAATTTCAAAAAAAGATTAATTTTAAATGTGTAGCTCTGTCTGAATATTTCCCACAATTATTCTACTTCTAAAATGTGCATGGGGTGGAGGGGGGCATGGAAAAGAGGTGTCTCAGTTACTCTCAATATTCTAGGTTCAGCATTTGCTTAAAATATTTTTATTTTTTCTAGCAATTGGACATGAGTGGGCAGCAGATTCTAAGATGTCCTTTTAGTCCTGGATTTAATAAGTTTGACTAACATATCCATAATCATCTTTCTGGTCAGTAGGCATTTGATTCCCGATTTTCTCTCTTGGTGCTGGAATAACTGTGTAATTATACTTTATATGTTCTTTGACTTGGTAAATCCCACAGAATTATGATTTCTCTGTCTTTAAAACATGAAACAAATTTGAAGATTTAATAGGAAGCAGAAGAAATTGATTTCTAAGGAGAGGAAGTAAGAGTTTTATGTACTTATGGTTGCAGGAAAGAACAATTGCTTGGGCAGTTTATCACTGAGTTTCCACAAAGGAGAAAAAAGAAAAATAATAAAGTGAGCCTGATACCCCACGTGTGTATGCATTTGGGTGGAGATGGGGAAAGGTGTCTTGAATTAATATGGGCCTTCATGGCTTGCATGTTAGAGGCAGATTGTAAGGCTGTACTTAACAGTGATTAAATCTAGGACTAAAGGCCCTATAGAGTACAGCCTGGGGACAGAATGTAAAAGAAAGACTGAGCTCATTTCCTTGGTGAAGATAAAAATTAATCTTCCCCTCTCACTCCTCAACATTTTACTTCAGTCTCCTTTTCCTTTGAATAGTACAGTGATTTCAATATCAGTAAAGTTAAACAAACATGAGACATAATAGTAGATCTGTCGAAATCCTAAGGGGACACATTTTTCCAAACTGTGTGCTTCAACCTCTCGCTATTCGCTTAAGAAATAATATTCAATTGCATCTCCAGAAAGTCCCAAATGGTACTCAGTACACAGCTCAATTGCCTCTTACACGTGCCTGGAAAGCAGCCATATCTCCACCAAGGGTGGTTAACCTGTAAACCCCTTCTTTTGATCTGTAACTGTGCTCCTACTTTCTCTTTCCTCTACTTGACACCCAATTTCAGCCTTCTCTAGTCTTTTCCATCTTAATTGATGGTTTTATTATCCCATCCTGTTATTTAAATTCAAAATCTTAAGAGTCTTCCTTTGGGCCTGCCTCTTTCCCCCTCTACTCCTACACTCGTACCTCATATGCTATTGATTCCTCTTCCAAAACACTTCTAAATATGTATGTTTCTTGAAGTTTTCCCTCTATCTCCTGTTGACCCTCCATGTATATTCTATCTTCCCTCTTGGGAAATTGTCTTCATCCCATGTTTCCACACAATCTCATCACACACACTCACACTCAGCTAATTCTTTCTCATCTTTTCAATCCAAATTGAAGATGACACTCTGAAAACTGCAGAGATGAACTCCAGAGCTATACTAACTGGCTTCGCCTTCTGCACCCCCATTTATCAGCTATGTGCCCAGTGATACAGCTTTGACCTCTTCGTTTCTCTCCCTTTAAAATAGAGATAATAATAACACCAACATTAGTGAATTTCTATGAATAAGCTAGTCTCTTCCTATTCAATAAGTTATCCCAGACCAGTACCAGTGATAGATCCACCCCATACTACACTGTATCCGAATTCTCATTTTAATAAGATTCCAAGATGATTTATATACAGTCTATATGCATATTAAATGAATTTCAATAATTGAAAGCAAAACCTTATATAATTTAATGTAAGCTATCATCATCATCATCATCATCATCATCATCATCATCATCATCTTCTTCTGTTTTCATTCCAAGTTCCTAACCTATCCTGTTTCCCATGATATATTTTTATCAGCCTTGTACTTTCATTTCATTATATGCTATTTTGTATTTTACAGTAAATGTTTATTTAAAATCTGTTTCTGCCAGTAGACTATATGGTCTGCAAAGTCAGTGTTCAACTTCTAATCGCTATATTTCTAGAACCCAGCAAAGTGCCTGGTGAATACTAAGTGTTCACGAAATGTCAGTCAAATGAGTAAGTCCCACATTGGACTTCTCTATTCTTGCTGACAGAACCCTAATCCAAATTACTACTTTTTTTCCCCATAGGCACTTTTAATACTCTCTCATCAGTATTTCTGTTTTTAGTCTTTGTTTATTTCAGTCTGTTCTGATTAGTTCCATGCATGAAGTTGTAGGGGATTAGGCATTTTACCTCTGATATTTGAGCATCATAGTCACACTGGCATCAACTATACTAGAATGTAGGGGAAGGACTTTAGAGAAAAATTGCATAGCTGTGCTACTAGAAGAGAATGAGTAAAATCTACCAGTTTACTTACTCTTAAGTACCTACATGGTTGAGAAGTGTATTGATGAGTTTCCACAGGCCATGAGTTACAGCTTTAGCAAGGAGATGATAGCTGAGTTATGCATACTGGTCAGGTGTGCATATACTGCTGCCTTTTGAGACAAAGCAATGAGTGCATCTGAGGAAAGTATGCATAATGCTGCCAGCTCAGAGCCCAGCTGCAATCTGCTCAAAATTTTCATGGTCATTCCAGCGGCCTAGAAAGATGCACAGGCCGCATCTGCTCCAGGTGTTCTCTAGGCCCTCCAACGCTCGTGCAGAATCTAAAGAGTAAGGAGTAATACGATAACCAAGAGATGGTGGGCTAAGAAATTCACTATCACAGTGATCAGTCTTGTAGGAGAGAAATTCCATGTCTCACCAGAGTTTTAGCTTTTGCAGGATGTGGGAAGGACAAGAGAAAGGGAAAGAAAGTCAGTTACATACCCGTCTGCCATCCAAGAAATCATACTGGTACATTAAATGTTTGTTTAGAGTTTCCGGAACTGATAGTAATGAAAGCTAAGAAATAAATGAGTTTGATTAATGAGCCTCAAGTTATGTAGCATCAAAATGGATCAGACCACAAATCACTGGACTGTACTAAAAATCTTAGAGAAAGCAAACACTGATATGGGCAGCACTAATAATCTTTTATTTTGTTTCCTCCTTCTATCCCGTATCTTTTTTCCATGCCCTAGAGCATGGAAAGGTGGAGAATTGACAAAACTCAGTTGATCATATTTACTTTAAAAAATTAGAAATATCCCATATTTGTACACTGTTCTATTAAGAGCCTTTGAAGAAATGTATAGTAGAATTAAAAAAGGAAAGGCATAGAAGATCAATTCCTTTCTCAAATTAATCTAATGACTTCTTGCTGCCTTCTTACCTTTGGTATATATTAGATATTTTATAATGCATGGCTTTTAGAGTAATTGTAGGGGATATAATGGAACTACTCTCTCTAATATTTTGATGAGAAGGTGACTGGCTTCTTCATGAGTCTTGAGACATTATTTGATTTGTTATTTCTCCCCCACACAAATTGATGAACACATTAATAGCAATCTATTACATCAATAGTGCTTCCATCTGAAGCACTTCCCTACTTATCCTTATATTTGATCCACACAATCCCTCTTTAAGATTGTTATTTTTATTTCCATTTCCTTAAAGGAAATTGGGACCCAGAAAGCTCTAGAGACTGAACTTTCTCCCAGCTAATTAATAGAATAAGGAAACTAGAAGCCAGGTCTTTACCCATGAAGCAATGATGGCATGCACATAGTGATGAGAAATGAAATGCAACTGTGGTAGAGATAATGCCCATAAATGCTATGGATATGTAAGAAGACAAGTTTCCTAGCCTCCTTGTGTCATTTGAGCTGGTAACTAGTTAGTGCCCACGGAATATGAGGAAAGGTTTGAATGCCGCTTGAGGTCTACACTATATCACCCTTGAGATTCTCCACTTTCCTTTTATTGTTCATTAGCCAATCAAATACAGAGAATACAGACGAGATCTTGAAAAGTTGTGACTGCACAAGGCAGAAGAAAGCCTGGATTCTAGATTGTCCCCACATAGAGAAGAATCTCCCAGGAGATCCCCTCAAACACAAGCATCTGCACTGCACTTTGAGTCAGATTTTTTTTTTTTTTTATTAAACCACTGAGGTTTCTAGGGTTATTTATTATAGAAGTTTGGCAAACTCTCGGCTAATACAGATATCAAACCTAAAAGTATTTATATCTATGAATTATTCTCACAAGAGAAGATTTAGTTTTCTCTCTTATCCAGATCATTACTTCCTGATTTATTGAAATGGCTTTCCTGTGATACACAATGAGTTAATAAAATCTGAATGATAACACATTGAAATCCAAATAGTGCTTATGCTGTCTTTCTCTCTCTCTCTCTCTCTCTCTCTCCCCTCTCTCTCTCTCTCATTCTCTCTCTTTCTCCCTCTTTCTTTATTCAAAAAATTCTTTTGAGAAAAAATGTAATACAAACCCCCACCTCTGACTGCAGAGAGAAGTACATAATTTAGTTGTACTGAAATAGGGAGGTGAATCTCGGGTTCCTTCCAAGCCTGTTCGAACAGAAATTTAGCAGGAAGAGAGGTCACTGATACATGAGGTGTAAAAACCAAATGCAGGAATTAATTATGTCTGAGAGATATTCCTGGAAAGCTGTTAATCTATTGTTTTTCACGTTGGCAGAGCAACCACTAGAGATGAGTGGCCTGCCAATAATAATCAGAGGAGAGAGGAGACAGGTCATGAACTCTTACAACTGACAAATGTAAAACCTCCAAATGTAGAAAAATAAAAACTCTCTGATGCTGAGGACAGCAAGAGGCTTAAGTGAGGACAGTCATTCTTGTTGACAGAAGACACTGGCAGTGTGTCATCAAATGCAATGCCTTGTCATTTTCCTTTTCTCAGGAGCTCTACTGGGTAATAACTCTGGTGTAAATTTGATTGTTCCAGGAGAGATGGAAATTGCTTTGTGGTCTTCTGATCATAAATATAAGCATTTAATACCTTCCTTAAAAGTAAATTATCTAATTGGACACTAAATCTTAAATATTTTTCTTCAATTATAATGGAAAAATAAAAGATTTTAGTAGACCAACAGACAAAAAAACAAAAAACAAAAAAAAAAACCACCAGGAAATAAGGGCACATGGGAGATGAGTGACAAGGAGATGGGTGACTTTTCTCCAAGAAAAGTTCTTAGGAGAAAGAGGGTGTTAGAAATGAAGAATAGAAGAGCTGTGGTTAGAGAAAAGTAATAAAGAGGGTGGTATTGTAAGAACAGATAAAACAGATGGAAATGGACTATCAGAATGGTCCATCAGAAAGTCAATTGAAATATATCCACAGAAATATGAATTACTTCAGCTGTATCAGTGAGAGTGCAAGAGCTATCTCATTGTAGTTGGACAGAATGAATGAGATTCAAGCAGCAAGATCATAAAAAGCAACAGAACAATCAAAAAATGATGAAACCTGACAATCACCTTCAAATATTTAGCTATATTCTTAGAATATATTATTAATTAACATAGATTTAAAGAATACAGAAGTAAAGGTCAGACTAGTACCACTTTCAGTTTATATAGAAACTTATGGTATAAAAGAACTTTCACAATGCCATCTAATGCATTCTAATAATTGTATTCATAACAGATCTCAAAGGCATTACATATATACATATACATAATGTATGACATATATTATATAATGCTTACATATAATGTGTATTATATAATACACTATGTAAAATATATATAATGTGTTATACCTTATATACTATATAAAATATAATGCATATAATATAGCTATATTTTATATAATATCCATAATATATTTATTGGTTCCAGGATGTCCACACATACCAAAATCCTCAAATGCTCAAGTCCCTTATAAAATGGCATAGTATTTGTATATAACCTACATACATCTTCCCATACACTTTAAATTATCTCTATTACTTATAATACCTAATACAACGTAAATACTATGTAGATAGTTCATATTTTATGGTGCTATTATAAAAGTAATAGTTCTTTTCATTTCAACTTCTGATTATTTCTAGCTAAGAGAAATAAAATTTATTTTTGTATATTTATCTTGTATTCTGAAACTTTTCTAAACTCATTTGTTTGAGTAGCATTTGTCTAAATTCTTATAATTGTAAAATTTTATCATTTTTTGATAGTCTTTTTGTTTTTTACAGTTGTACTTCCTGAAACTCATTCATTCCAACCAATTGCAAAGAGAAAACTCTTGCCCTTTTACTGATAAAGCTGAAGTAATTTATTTGCTCAAATGATCAGATTTCCTGCAAATACATTCATTTTTCTTTTCAATCTGCATATGTTTTATTTTTCTTGCAGTATTACACTGCTTAAAATCATCAATTCAATGTTGAATAAAGGTAGTGAGAGCAGATATTTTTGATTTGCCTTTAATATTGGTGGGAAGTATTTGTATTTTCAACAGGAGATATGATGTTAGCTGTAGAATTTTCAAAATGGCCTTCATAATGTTGAAGAAATTCCCTTCTGTTTCTACAATAAACACTAAATTTCGTGATATTTTTCTTCAGCATCTTAATTACGATGATAAAGTTTTTTTTACTTTGATAACAAGTTTATATTGATAGACTTTAGATTGTTAAACCAAACTTATATTACTGTGACAAATTCCACTGGTCGTATTGTATGTTTCTTTTTACATTCTGTTTGATTTGGTTTGCTAAAATTTTATTAAGAATTTCTGGGTCTATGTTCATAAAGGTTATTATTCTGTAAATTGAAATGCAAAGTCTTTCTCTGGATTTGATATCAAGGTAATGTTAGCCTCATAAAATGAGAAATATTCCTCCTTTAATTTTCTGAAAAACTTTGTAAAAATTTCCTATTATTGTATTATTACATGTTTAGTAGAACTCACTAGTAAAGACTTTTTGGGGATGGAGATTTCTTTGTGGGAAGATTTTTAACTGCAAATTCTATTTCTTTAATAGATACAGGCTATTCAGGTTTTCTAATTCCTCTTAAGTGACAGGTGTCTTGGAAGAATTTTGTACATTCTACTTAATTTGTCAAATTTATTAGTATAAAATTATTTTATACTAATTTTGTTAGTATAAAATGGTGTTTTAGTATTTATATGATTCATAGCTATGTCATGTGTCTTATTCATATCAGTAATTTTTATTTTTTCTCTTTTTTATATGAATAGTCTCGTAGGTTTATTAGTATTATTGATCTTCTCAAATAACCATCTTTTAGTTTTACTGATTTATTCTATTGACTTCTTTTCATTCATTGAGTTCGATCTTTATAACCATTATTTTCTTCTGTTTACTTTTTATTTTTTATTTTTTCTTAGAAAGAGTATTTACATAATTTCTTTTAAATAGTTCTACTTTTATCATATGTATTTAATGATGTAAAGTTCTCTCTATTACTTTAATTGCATCACAAAATGTTTGACATTCCATATTTTAATTTTCTATCACTTCGAAATGCTTTCCAATTTTCTTTATGATTTATCTTTGATGCACAAATTATTTAAAGATGTGTTTACAATTTCCAAATATCTAAAGTTTTTCTGTATATCTTTGTGTTATTCATTTTTAATTTTTACACTCTGAAAATATACTTTCTATGATATCAATCATTTTAAATTTATAAGGACATGTTTTATATCTTTAAATATAGTCTATTTTGGTAAATATTCCATGTACCTTGAAAAAATGTATATTCTGCTGTTTGGGAGTTAAGTGTTCCATTAATATCAGTTAGGCCAACTTGTTTGATAGTATTCTATAAATTATTGAGAAAAAGATGTTACATATTCATATATTTCTCCTTGGTGTTCTATCAGGTTTTGCATTTTATATATATTGAATCTACGTTATTAGTTGCATAAACATTTAAGATCATTATATTCTCTTTATGAATCAATCCTTATTTATTATAAAATGACCCTCTTTATTCCTTGGAAAAGTCTTTGTTCTGAAATCAACTTTTTCTGATATTAAAATAGCCACTCTAATTTTACTTAGTAATTATAAGCATGGTATATGCTTTTATTTGTCCTTTTCCTTTAAATCTATCTGTAATTTTATAATTAAAGTTGGATTCTTGTTGACAGTATATAATTAATCAATATGATCAATTTTGTCTTTTAATTCAATTTAACTTAATATTTTTATTGTTATAGTTGAATTTAAATCTTTCATATTGTTATTTTCCTATTAGTCCCATATGTTCTTTGATCTCTTTAATTTTAGTTCCTTTTTTGGATCAATAAATTTTATGTTTTCATTTTTACCTACTCTATTGTACGTTTATTAGTTCTACCATTTTGTTCACTAATTTTTTTAATGAAGGCTTCAATGGTTAGAGTATATAGTTTTAATTTATCACAATCTACCTTCAAATATTGTTATTCTACTATATCTATGGCATGCAAACCTTATGGAAATATTACATTATATTTCCATTTCCCTCTCTTGGTCATTGTTCCATTTTATTATGTATTTTAGTTGTATTTATGCTATAAACTCCATGATATAATGTTTCTATTTTTGTTTTAAATAGTCAATTATTTCCTAATATTTAAAGATGAAGAAAATTTTTTTGAAAATAACCACATGTCTACCTTTCTTAGCATTCATCATGCCCTGTGTACATACAGATAGTTAATTATTATTATTCATGATAGTTATTTTCTACAAAATTGCCATCAACACTAACTTCACAAATATTGAGTCATTTTTCCTAGTGAAAATATAGGTTTAGTTTCCTATGTGCCTCTGGCCACAATATTTCCATCAGTTGATCACTATATCACCTTGTTGTATATGTGTTTCTATGCAAAGGCATCTTATTTAATATAGATCAGTGATTTGTTAATATTGAACTCACAGCATACAACATTAATTCTCATGCCTGAATAAAGCTTATGTAACATGCATTTTCTCTATAAGGCACATCACAACCTTCTGTACTTCTGAACATTAGAGAGCATTTCAGGATTATTTTGGGTGGCCACTTTAAACAGCTAAATCACCAACACAAAGCACTATTATTGAAAAATGTGGCATTAAAAAGACTTCAAAAGTACACTCCGAAATGAGATCTGAAAGGAAATCAGCGCATCATCTTGTTAACCTCAGCTGGAAAAGTGTACATTAGGTAACTCAATTTTTTTTGTCATTCTGCACATGCCCATGAATGACTGCTAAAGTGCCATGAATGTTGGTATTGGAGTGGCAAAATAAATGATAGTGAGTAGGTGAATTCACAAATATGGAATCTGTGCAAAATGAGAATTAACTACTTTCATCTGGTATTTTCTTCAGGACAAAGGTATTTCTTTAACACATTAATTACATTTAAATTATGATCATCTTACAGTTCACATCTGGGTAGGTCTCAATATCATTTGACACAGTTATTCAGTTTATAGTTTCTGAAAAAAAATTCTTGTCTTGACTCCAGAATATCACACTTTCTTAGGTTTGTTAATTCATTGGCAGCCCATTCTTAGTCTTCTTTGGAAATCCTCTTCGTCTCAGTCTCTAAATGTTTGAGTGTACTTGGGTTCAGTCCTCAGGTCTCATTTCTCCATATACACTTATTTCTTAAGTGTTCTTATTTAGCCTAATGGTCTTAAGTACCATCTATCTGAGGATGGTTCAAAAGTGTATAATTCTATCTTTACCTGCTTATCTGAACTCCATATTCTTTTGTATAAACATGTGTTCAACAATTCCACTTGGATGTTAAATAGACAATTCGGGTCCAAAAATGAGCCCTTGATTCTCCTGATATGTATACATTCATTCTTCATGTATTCCCATTACAGTAAATATTACTTTCATTCCCAATTGTGTGCTCAGACCACACAATTCCTTAATAAGTCCTGAGAACTTCCATGATACGGGTTTTTCAGTTTGAGAAAGAAATATTAGGCTATGTATTCATATTAATAAATGCTTTTCCATTCTTTATAGTCTTCTCTCAAATCAGTTCTGAACATGTCTTAGGTTAGTCTTCTTTAGCCACCAGTTATCTTCAGAAATTTAATTATTCTTTGTCACCTGGACAAGAAGACTTCAAATCCTTAAATAGTCATTGAAGATTTTCTACTATCTCATCCCAGTCTTCCCTGTGAGTTTTATCTACCACTGCTATATTTTACAAACCATATATTTGTGCCAAATATTGATGCATGCATGCTCTGAACTCTTCTGATATTCTGCCCTATTCATGTTCTTTTCTTTCATCTTTCCAAATCTCCATCAATCGTATTCTCAATTTCCTTTATAAATATACCTATTAAGTTCCACCTGTTATCATTTATGCTCTATTAAAATTCTTCAGATGTCTTCTGATTTCCAAAGACATTGATTTCCTTCCCCCTAGCTTTTCTAAAGCTCATTCTGTATAATACAAAATATTTAATGTGTTATAAGTATTATATACATATTCAAGTTCCATAATTTAAAATCACCTAAATACTTGCAGGTGAAGTTATAGGTAATAATTCTCTACAGTCCTTGCAGTTCTTAGCACAATATATTTACATCTAATAGATACCAAATAAGTGTCTTAGACACCGAACTAGTCTTAGACATCACCTTAATATCTAAATGAAAAGATCCTGCTCCCATAAATATTGCAATTATTCTAAGTTTGAGGATCACAAAGTGTATTAACTAAAGTGTATTAACTAGAGTATAGTCATAAGAAAGAAACCACACTGGTTGTTTTAAAAGAGAATTTAAGATAAATAATTATTGACTAGACATTGAAAACCTGAAAATTCAAAAGGAACACTAAGTTTTCATATAATTAATTGCAGGAAGCAGCTACAATCCTTAGTACTGGAGGAATAGGAAGGATGTTGGAATTATTAAAATTTAGAAACTTGGTGGAGAATTCCTGACAGGTAAAACATTTTAAGGAATAGGTTCTGCATAGCAGGTTCTGCTGTTTCTTAGCTCAGAGAGGAGTCACAGAGGTGAGGGGACAGACCTCTGAGGAGGGGGCATCAGTTGGCGGGTGCTGATTTACTGGCACTGTCATGAGGCTGGTTCTACAATTATTGTTAAAAGCAAAAAAGTTTATATATATATATACTTTTGTAAAAGTATATATATATATAAAAAAGTACATATATATATATATATTCCAGTTTGTAATATATATGTAAATATTACATATATGTAATATATATATATTACAAACTGGATTTGCTGCTATGAACAAATTGTCCTTGTTAGAGTAAAAAAATATTGCTGAAATGACACCACAACAAAACAAAAAAAAATTAGCCAAAAAACAAAATAACATAAACAAAAATAAACAAATTAAAAAACAGCTAAAGGTAGTGGATAAGAAGAAGTTTATCCTCTCTCTTTGTGCTTTCAAGACTCTCTCTAGGGCTCCTTATTGGCAGGACCTAAAAGACAGCTGCTGGAAAAACTGAAATGTGGATGGGAAAGTCCTTGACTCAGCATCACCAAGAGTGAGTTTGAAACTGAAAGTAGTATCTTAATTACTGACACAGTCTCACATCTTCTTAGGTCCAAATGCTGACTTCTCTTTTATAAACTACACCAAGTCAGAAATGTGAAATGAGCAAAAGAAATCACTTAAAATAGGTTGGTATCTTGTAATATTTAGTGATGTTTCAAAATTATCCCTGTTGCTTTGAAATATCAAGGTGTATGTGTTAGGAAAGACAGATAAGAAAAATACTGATTTGCTTAAAAAAACTCTTTGAAATAAAAAAAAGTTTAATAAAAAGTCATTTTAGATGACTTTTATTGAATAATCTTTGGGTTGTCAATGGTCCAATTCAATAGAGTTTGTAATATATATATTTTTTACATTTAAGTAATTCTTGTTTATTGGATAGAATTCTATCACTGAAGTCTTTGCTGCTCATGTATTCTCAGCTGTTTACTGTAGTTCCTTTGAAATATTTTTTACACAACTGATCTACCCAAGAGGAACAGTGTATTACAACAAATCCCTCTGAGACTTGCTCAGAAATCCTCTGGTTGAAAGGAAAATATATGTACTAGACTGTATTTCTTCTGAACTGAATTCCTAAGATTTGTCTGTAGGGTCTGGGGAATTGTGAGAGGTACCACTTCTAAGTCAGGAAGATTTGCAAACCAAGGAATAAAGAATACTATTAGATTTTTAAAAATATATCTTGTGGATTTTATGTTCTCTGCACCAGTTTAAGTTTATCAGGGAAATGGCACATTGTAGCCTAATTAATACTATTCAAACTGAATTTGCATATCATTTTGCTTTCGAGAAGAAGTAGAAAGAAAGAGAATGAGAAATGTAAATATGGTATTTTTCATTTAACCAACTATACTAGTTTCCCTTGAATTGTTTCAAATAGAAAAACTTTATTTACCAGAAAAATATTTTGTATCTTCCAAATCTTTTGCAACATGTTAGAGCGTCCTAAGGGAAGGCGTTTGCACAATAGCGTGTCTATCATAATTGACACTGATGAAATTCTCGGTGCTCAATAAGAATTTATTATATGGGAAATCATTCATCAAATATTAACCGAATGCCTACTATTGATGAATAACTGAATAAGGTAATGCAAAGCATTTTTTTCTCTAATCCAAAAGAAATAATCTTTTGACTTCTTTTTCATTCCATATTACCTTTCGATTTTGAACCAAACTTGGGATATATACCCAGAAGAAGGACATTAAAAATTTTAGTCTCAAAAAATTAAAAATGGATATACCTTTTAACCCAGAAATTGCACTTCTGGGTATTTCTCCAAAGACAACCAAAACAATAGTTTGTGAATATCTATGCATCCTTATGTTCACTGCAGCTCTATTTACGATAGCCAAGATATGGAAGCAACCTAAATGCCTATCAACAGATAATTAAATAAAGAAGTTATGACTCATATATACAATGAAATATTACTCAGCTATTAAAAAAATGAAATCTTACCATTCACAACAACATGGATGGACCAAGAGGTTATTATGCTGAGTGAAATAAGTTAAACAGAGAAAGATAAATACCATGTGATTTTCCTTATGTTCAGAATCTAGGGAATAAAAATAGCAAACTAATCAAAAACAGACTCACAAATATAGAGGACAATCTGATGATGGCCAGAGGGGAGGGAGGTTGAAGGGCTGGGAGAAAGGGGTGAAGAGTTAAAGAAGTACAAATTAGTAGTTGATAGACAGTCAAAGGGATGGGGAGCACAGCATAGGGAATGCAGTTAACACTAAAGTAATGGCTCGGTGGAGAGCCAGAGGAGAGAAAAAGCATAATGGCTCGGTGGAGAGCCAGAGGAGAGAAAAAGCAATTAGGGGGAAAAAAACCAATCATTTTATAAATTATATAAATGTCTATCCAATGTACTATATACTTGAAACTAATAATAAAATAAAATTTTTTTTAAAATATAAAAAAAATTTTCATTTGAGAGATCAGGTTTATATAATCAACTGACCTTGATTTCTTGGAGGTCCATAAAGCCCACTCCTGTTTCACCAGTTGTTAGCTACACATTTTGTTACTCACCCAGAATTAAATATTACCTTCTTTTGCCTCCTTTGCAAACATGAGTGAGCATTGCCAAGTTCTGGGCAATGATATATAAGCAGAAATGTTGTATGAGGCTTGTACATAAACTTAAATAAAGCTGACTTGTCCAGAAAAGTGTTCTCTTGACATTTTACCTTTTCTTCTTCTGGCCTCAAATTCAAAGCAGCCATCATAGATTTTGATATGAGCGTAA
>NW_011888789.1:9320001-9330367 GCF_000151845.1 Pteropus vampyrus
CAATTGAAGTGTCCTACAATAGACGATTGGCTAAAGAAGCTGTGGTACATATATACAATGGAATATTACTCAGCCACAAGAAGAGATGAAATACTGCCATTTGCGACAACATGGATGGACCTCGACATAATCATGCTAAGCGAAATAAACCAGACAGAACAAGCTGAAAATCACATGATATCACTTATATGTGGGATGTAAACCTAAAAGCAGAACAGAACAAACAAACAGGGACTCATGGACATGGGAGGTGGGGGTAAGTAGATGGTTAAAGGGAGTCAAATATAGAGGAGTAGGGGGAGGGTGAGTGGGTAAAAGGGATCAAATATATGGTAGCTGAAGGAAACTGGACTTTGGGTGGTAAACACACAGTAGAATATACAGATGTCAAATGATAATGTACATCTGAAAATTATGTAATTGTACTAACCAATGTTACTCCAAAAAACTTAATTAAAAAAATCAGTTGTCAACGTAGGTGTGAGTCTATGTCTGGATTCTCTTTTCTGTTTTATTAATCTCTATGACTAAACCATTACAAACTTTTCTTTTACTGTAACTTTAAAATAAGTTTTGAAATTAGGTAATGTTAGTCCTCCAACTTTGCTCTTTTTCTTGAAATTTACTTTAGTTATTCTCAGTCCTTTGCGTTTTCATATGGATTTTAGAATAATTATGTCAATTTATAAAAAAAATTCTGCCAAGATTTTGATTGGGATAACATTAAATCTATAGATCAATTGTTCTGAGCCATGAGAAAAAAAATATAGGTCTCAATTTTTATTAGACATTTTAAAATTTATTTTACTAATGTTTAATATTTTCAATGTCTTGTAAATATTGAGTCATAGTTCATCCTAAGAATTTCATAAACTGGATCATACTGTAAATGGTATTTTTTATTTCAATTTCTTACTGTTCAGTTTAAGCATATAGATTTTTATATATTTATCTTGTATTTTGCAATTTTGCTAAATTCACTTATTAGTTCTATTAGCTTTAGCTATAAATTACATTCTATTTTCTACATAACCAATCTTGTCATTTATTAATAAAAACTATTTTTCATCTTCCTTTCCAAACCGAATGCTATTATTTATTTTCTTTGCTTTATTGCACTTGGTAAAATATCTAGTACAGTGTTTAGCAGAAGTCTTAAGAGAAAATATCCTTGTCTTGACTCTGATCTTAGAGGGAAAGACCTGTTTTTCATCATTAAGTATAATGTTTCTGTAAATTTTTTTGTATATGTTCCTTATCAGATTAAAGAAGTTCTCTTCTATTCCTACTTGGCTAAGAATTTTTATCAAGAATAAATGTTGGACATTGGCTAATGCTTTAACTCTACTGAGATAATAATGTGATTTACTCTTTTAGTTTCTAATGTGGTAAATTATACTGAATGATTTTCAGATATTAAACAGTTACATTCTGGAGTAAACAACTTAGTCATTGTATTAATTTCCTATTGCTGCTGTAACGACTTGGCACAAATTCATTGAAGGTCAGAAATCCTAAAATAAAAATGTTGGCAGGAATGTATTTCTTCTGAAGAGTTGAGATGAGAAAAAATTCCGCCAACCACTGTGTTCCTGTATTACCTATCTTATAAAATTAAACATTTTATAGGTTTGATTTTATAAATTTTGTTTAAAATTTTAAGCTACATTTATTAATAATAATATTCCATGTTCTGTCCTTATGAAGTTGTCATCTGAATTTGATATCAAAGTAATGTTGGCCATACAAAATGAGTTGCAAAGTATTTCCTCCTATTTAATTTTCAGTAAGAGTTTGCATAGAATTAGTATTATTTTTTTGTTTAATGTTTGGTAGAATTCAGCTATGTTTGTAATTTATTTTGTAGTGAAATTTTCAACTACAAATTCAATTTGTTTAACAGAGAGACAGAGGGCCATTCAGATTATTTATTTATACTTAAAAGAGCTTTGGTAATTGGTATTTCTCAAGGAATGTATTCATTTCATCTAAATTGATGAATTTATTGACATAGAGTTGTTCATAATATTTTCTTATTTTCCTTTTAATATCTGTGGAATCTGCAATGTTATCAGCTCTTTCATTCTTCAAGTTGGTATCTTATCATTTTGTTTGTTTTCTAATCACACAGGCTAGAAGCTTATCAATTTTATATATCATATCAAAGATCCAGCTTTCAGCTTTATTGATGTTCTCTATTGTGCCTCTACTTCCTTGATTTCCAGTCTGATTTTTATTATTATTATTTTATTTATTTCACATTTAATTTGTTCTTTTTCTAATGTCTTAAAGTGAAGGAAAGCCCTTTCTTTTTTTTTTTAATTTAATTATTCAGGTAGTAGCATTGGTTAATAACATAATTTTCAGGTGTACAAGATTATAATTCAACATATACTCTATCGTGCAATTCCCCTTCAAAGTTTAGTTTCCTTCCATTACCATACATTTGACCCCCTTTATCAACTTTGCCCTCCCCCTACTTTCTTTCCCCTAATAATATAAAAATGCTAAAATAATAGCATTTAGTACCAGAAATTTCACCCAACTACTGCGTTAGTAGCATTCCACAAATTTTGATATGTTCTGATTTCATTGTCATTCAGCAGAAAATATGTTCTAACCTCCATTTTCTTTCTTCCTTAACCCATAGGTTATTTTAAGTGTGTTATTTGGTTTTCAAATATTGGGGGAGTTTATAGAGATATTTTTGTTAAATCCGTCCAATGCAATTTTATTGTGGTGAGAGAAGATACTTTGACTTTCAATCTTTTACATTCATTGAGACTCATTTTATGGTCTAAAATATGGTCTATTATAGTAAATGTTCCAAAGATATCTGAAAAAATGTGCAGTCTTGTGTTTTAGGTTGGACTGTTCTATAAATTTCAATTAGATAAAGTTATTAGATATTTTATAAAGTTTTCTAATTACCTGCTGAACTTATTGGTTACTTGTTTTACCAGTTTTTGAGAAAGGGATATTGAAATCTCTAACTCTTAATTGTGGATTTGTCTACTTGAAATTTTATCATTTTTAAAATGTATTTTGAAGGTTTTATTAGGTACATAATTCTAGGATTATGTTCTCTTGGCGGATATACCTCATTATTATTATCAATTTTTTTTTATCTTTGGTAATATTCTTTATTCTGAAATCTACTTTGTCTGATATTAATATAGTCGCTCTACTTTCTTTGGTTGGTGATAGCATGGTATATCTTTTTCTATCCTGTTGCTTTTAAAGTATTTGTGTTTTCATATTTTAAGTGTTTCTTGTAGTTGATATATCATTAGGTCTTGCTTTTTTTTATATACAATATGTTAATATCTGCCTTTAATTTGGATATTTAGATCAATCACATTTAATATGGTTACTGATATTTTTATACTGAAATCTATCTTTTGACTGTTTCTATGGATAAATCTGTTCTTTTACCCCCTTTTCTTTTCAACCTCATCTTGGATCAATTCACTATTTTTTTATGATTCCATCTATATCCTCTGTTGTCTTAATAGCTATAATTTTTTGTCATTTTGGTGTTTGCTTTAGGATTTATAGTATACATTTCTAACTTATAATTTATTTTCAAATGATATTATTTCACTTCACATATAGCATGAGAAACATATAAAAATATAGTTCCATTTCTGCCCTCCCTGCATTTGAGCTACTGTTATCAAATATTTAACTTTTATGTAAGGATCTTTTTACATTCTTTTAACTGTTTTTAATCTTTGTTCTAAAATTACTTAGAAAGAAAATCTTTCCTTTCATACCTGATTTATTAGGCATCACTACTATTTCAGTTTTTCCTACTACTAAATCAGATATGTTTCCGAGTGTTTGACCCAGTGTCCCATAAATTTTACATTTTCCATCTGGCTGTTGGGAACTTTCTGAGCAACAAGTACTGATCTCTAATCCTTTAGGGCGGTTTTTTGCCTGACCTTGATATTTTCCTCACATATATGGCATATGTACTGATCAATATTTTGCCGCATTCCTAAAATGGCTGATTAATATTTTGTTCAATACCCAAGAGTACTCTATATAGTTTTTTGTCTGTGTAGCTCTTTCTTCTCTGGTACTTTGTCCTGTGAACTGCATTTTTTTCTCACTAGAGTTTTAACTTTGTCCCCTCAATTTAAGGAATCCACTGGATTCTAAGGTTTCCCCTTCCTGTGCTACAGCCTGGCAACTTTCAGTCATAGGCTTCATTTTTTTTCCCCCATCCCTATGAGATCACTGTTTTTCAGTGGTTCTAATAAAACCCTATAATTTAGGAAGAAATGTAGATTCATTATGTTGTTTTACATAGGGAGGGACCTGTGCTCAAAATGATTGATTTCTCTGCTACTACTAGTGTGATTACAAAAGTGTTTTCCTCTATTTTATCTTGTCTTTTACAGAACATGTCTCTAAATATTCTGTACTACTTTTAGAAACAATTTATTGAAAAATGTCCTCTCTGAATTGGTGAGATAGAACAATATCCTCATCCAGTTTTGTGTATAAAATGCTTATCAGTATGATTATATTGAGTGTTCACATATATTCTAAACTTTTTCGCTTTATAGTATTTTATTTTAAATTAAAGTTTGTTGTAATATTTGAAAAAATTATATTACACACTTTAAATGTTGATAAAAAAATTTTATAATATATGGTCCAAAAAAACAGCAAAGAATAATAATGGAGAAATATGCCATTCACTTTTCCAATCCTTTGCACTCAGTCTCCAAAACTTCTGTATTTCAGGATGATAGAGATAAGTTATTCTTCAACTTTGGGCTCATATGATAGTGGACCTTTCCAGCTATTTGTGACTAGTTTGAGATAACAATTCTAGAAAAAGGAGATCAAGAACCAAATTCAACATTTTTTTTGTTTATTTTTTAAATATTATTTATGATCACCTGAAATTTTCAGAACCAGAAGGAAAAAAATATGCTCAAAATACTGGACTTTAATAAATCTAAGTACACAAATCAGCAACACAGCTCCACTATAATTCAATGAAATTAAAATTGCTATGCAGGATCTGATATAATGTGTACCTTCTGAAGGTCAGGCACCACCTGGATTGTGTAAACAGACAAGTGCAAACTTCAGCTCATTAGTTTTTCATTGAGGATCTTTATTTCTGTTCCCTAAAGAAAATTTACTTTTAATAATTGTAATATTACTGACCTTTCCCAATAGCTTGTTGATTAATTATATCACCTTTAACTCTGCTATAGCATTGTGTGCCTTCAGCCTGTGTCCTGGATACCAATTTAACTCAATGAGAGGAAAGGATAGGCGTTAACCTATGAAATAAAAATTGTAAAATATTTGGGCTATCGGGAATATCCATGCTCCAAAAAATATTTTTAAAAGTAATTAACTATTGATCAAGAAAGAAAATCAAGAACGTAAAAGCAAGAAAATTTTCTCTGTGGAATCCTAGTTACCCAGGAAATCATCCTGATTTTGGCTTATAGATCTCCAGATCTGAGTTTAGAAAGAAGAAAGAGCTCCTTTAAAAAAAAACGTATTTGGTTTTTACTTGTAAGATCTCCAGATCTGAGTTTAGAAGGAAGAAAGAGTTCCTTTAAAAAAAAAATATTTGGTTTTTACTTGTAAGGAGATTATCACAGAATATGTGTAATTTGGTAGGCCAGACAGGAATCAAACATAGAAGTCATAATACCCAAAGAGCTGAACAAAATGGAAATTACTGCTTGAAGGAAGGATTGATTTAAATAACTGAAAAAAAAAATTAAGTAATATCATAACAGGCTGTAAGAATTGTTTTAGTCAAGGCATTTAGGGTCTGGCAACTTCTAATATTTAAAAAAAGAGGAAGAAAACATATAAGGTGACATTAATAGATATTTTATAACTTTTAAATGTGCTCTTAGTTCTATTACTCTTGTAGTTTATATCTTGTAGAAATTAATTATCAAATTTACATAATTTTATCAGTGGTAATTTTGAATAGAGATTAATATCAAACACATACATTGTTATATATATTTGTTGAGCCTAAGCCACCTTAAATACCACCTCTTTCCCTCAGTGCAATTGGATTGAAGGAATAGGTTACTAGGAGAAGATGAAGGAAAATGAAACAACTATTAGTTTGTTTTGTGAACACAATTTCACAAAATGTCAAAAGTCATTCCACGTTTCAGAATCAAGCTTTTTATCTGAGATGAGGTTTTTAAAAGATTCAAGAGAATTTAGTATATCCATCTGGGGATCCTTTCTCTGCATTTTGTGGGAAAATTATATGTTTTCCCTAATCCTGAATTCTGAGACAAGTCAATCAGAAATCAGAAAATATATTAGAATTCTTCTGTGAGAATTAAAGCTAAACTATCAACATAGAAATGTTAATGCTTTGAAAGTATTCATGTCAAGTTGAAAACAAAGTTTAAAAATTGCTAGCAAGAGAAGTAGAGGTTATGGCCAACATTTCTGAAAATCAGGACAGGAGCTGGTTGGAGAGAAGTGGTCACAATGTAATCACTCGCTCTCACTTGCAGCCATTGGCATATTATAAGTATATATTGTGGCTCTGTCTGCTGCTAACAGTGGTACATTTTGTTCTTGCAAATAAAATACATATTAATAAGTTCATATTCATAGTATACTTTATATTAAGCCTATACATAGTGTTCTAAGAAATAACAAGTTTGGAAGCAAAATAAACTTTAAATTGTCAATTTTGACACATGATTATGTGTAATGATGTTATCCTTGCTAAAAACATATTAATACTGTATTATTTGAATATCACACAAAAATGTTCATTAGCATTTTCTAGTTTTGAATATTTGCTGCAGATTATTCTTCTTTTCAAATGCATTAGCAGAAGAGATGCAAAGGAAAGATGTGTACATGAAATAAAAACTAGTCTAAAATCTGAATTGGAAAAAATAATATCAATATTAAAGCCAAGGCCAAAATCAAGGCAAGCAGACAAAATATTTTAATCATTAAATGAAAAAAGGCTTCTATGAAATAACCTGTATCCTAATGCCTAGCATGAAGGTATTTTAGACACTCAAACAATTTCATTGTAAACTAGAAGGCATTTTATTATACTTATTTTTTTTTTTCAAAGCACAAGGATATGACAATAGATGTTTTAAAATTTTATTTTAAAATGATAAATTTTCATGGTGTTCTCATGGTATTATTTTTCAATTTGTAAAATGATTTTTAGTGGGCATTTTATAATCATATTCCTTTCTTTTAAAATATTTTATTATGCAATATCTGCATCAGGTATTGATTACTCATTCATGACATTGAAATTCTTAATCTTGCCAAAATTACTGGTTATTAACAAAAAATAAGTGGTGTGTTTTTTCATATTATATATTTCAATAGAAAAAAAAGCTTTCACAGAAACTTTTCATCACATAAAAATGATTCATTCTGTATTGTTACGATTACTCATTTTTTAAAGACATATATATATAAAATGTTACAACATTATAGAATAACATGATTTTGGAGATATCTCAAGAAATCCCTGGAATTTTGCTTTTTTTATTCTAAAATCCTCCAAATTAAAATTTGTTAATTAAAATATGAGGAAATTTTATTTTTTTTTATACCTAACCAGCTTCTCTTTCTACCTCCTGATAGTTTCTTTTCAAAATTTGCTTTTCCACTCCTGACCCATTTCATGTTGTTCTATGCCTAAAATCCCTGGCTACAAAGTGGAGATCCAGGTTTGGTCACTTAGAGTTTTTCTCTGGAATTTCCTGAACTTGAGACCAAGGTATAATTTTGTCTTTTGATTTTTTTTGTTATGCTATAGAGTGTACAAAAACTTAGAGTGCTGGCCACCGACCATAAAGAAAAGCTGGAGAGAGAGGTCAAAACAATGACAAAAGCTGTGACAAGAAAATGAAAAAAAAAAAAAATGAAGACAGACCCAAAATTCTTGATATTGTTTAAGATTATGGATTTGCATATGAGACTAATTGCACTGTGAATGTCTTACAAAGTAAGTAAATGTCTCTGGTCTATTCTTTTGTTGTTAAACTAAAGCTTGTTTGAGATGAGTTTCTTTAATTTGCAGGTAAAAGAGACCTAATAAATTGTCTTGGTCTGATCTGGATGTCACAACAATATACCACAGACTGGATGGCTTAAAGAACAGGAATTTGTTTCTCATAGTTTTGGAGGTTGAGTAGTTCAAGATCCATGTACATCTGGTTCTTGGAGAGATCCTCTTTGTGGCCTCACGTTACAGAGGGAGGAAGCTCTGGTGTCTCTCTTCTTAAAAGGGCACTAATCCCATCATGGGGGCTCTTCGTGAGCTCATCTAAACCTAATAACCTCTCAAAAGCCCCACTTTCTAATACTATCACATTGCGAGTTAGGACTTCAACATAGAAATTTTGAGAGGATATAAATATTCAGTCCCCTCAAATATTAAGCATTTCTCTTTTACAGAGACAGCTTTTTGCTTACTCAAGAACTCAGAGATTTATGGTTTATAAGCAATACCTTTCTAAATTAAACACCTTGGGCAAGGCATTAGTATATAATCTTTCTCTATTCAGATTCATGACTCTTATTAAGCCTGCCTGGACTTTCTCAGTACTCTTGACAATATTTGAATATAGGAAATGTTACTTTTTTCACATAATTCTCTTCATATTTTTAATTAAACAAAACCAATATTTAGTTTTCTGTATTAAAAAGGAAAAAAAAAAACTTTTCCACAATACACAATCTTGTGCTTGTTCAATAATTTAACAAGTAAAGAGTCTTTTCATTTGGGATTTCATATTTCACTTATTTGCTGATGACTGTGACATAATCTGCTAGATATATTTTACTTCCCTTTATTTCTGAATGTACGTGAAGATGGTAAAGTTAATTATACTCTGGTTCATGAACCATTATTACCCTTGTTTCCAGCACTCCCTTGTGTTTTTATTTATTATCCACATTTCCCACTCTTTGATTTTTCCCTTAGCATAGACAAACATTTTAATATGTTTAATATGTATATTTCTGTTTGTATGTGTGCCAGATATAACACATATCTCTTCTCGATCACTTATTTCTAGAATCTTGCCCACTTGTTCCACCTGAGTCATTGCTTCAGCACTGAGTCTGTGTGTACCCATATGTTATCTCCACCTGAAGCTTGAGATTTTTCAATTCACCCACCACACCATAAAGTGCCAGCATGAGGCATGGGGTCTGACTTTCTGAGGGGCTGACTTCCTCCTCATTTTTAAAGTGAAGTAGAGTTATTTCCCTGTGGGGAGAATTCTGATCAATGGAATCAGGAGATGAGCAAAATACCTTCTCTTGCCATTCTGAGCTCCTACTGACTCTTCTAAAATGCAATTTTCCATATTGTCTGTCTAGCAATATCTCACATGGCCAAGCATATGCACAAGACACATGAGAGACAAGCTGTGTCTTTTTATAACTCATCATAAAGCAGTGGCCAGAACAGCAATGTATCACTCAGCTGTAGCATCCCATTCTTCTCTGCCTCCCTTCTGTGTTCTCTGAGATTGTATCTTTCAATAAAAGATCAGCACTTACAACTTGCTCTGGATCTGTTGTCCAAGATTCTCAAAATGAAATAGTACGAATTATGCATTCTTGCAAACTATAAATTGTTATTTTGTGTGTATGAAATTTTATAATGGCATTCTGTTTCTTACTTTTTCTCACTCAACAGTTGATTTTTAAGATCCACCCATTTCTGTATCTACATGTTTTATATTACTTCTAACTGTTGCATAGTATTCTGGTATGCATCTACTACATTTTACGCACAAACTCCCAAGGATGGATATCTAGGTTTCCTCTTCCAAATATTTGCCACCACAAATAACATCGTTATAAATATCCTCAAACTTTTTATTCATATATCTATGAAAAAATTCCATAAAGTTTATACAGGAATCAAATTCTACAGGAGTCGAATTACTGGCTTGCTAGTTCTGTGTGTATTTAGCTCAGTGAATATCACCAGAGTATTTCCCCACATTGTCTGATGTAGGCAGCAGTCCACATTCCCACTGGAAGTGTAAAAGAATTCTAGTAGTCACACATCACTGCCAACTCTGAAGATTATTAATCTTTCTAATATAAATAATATATTGTTGGTTTCACTTACATTTTCTTATTGTTAATGACACTGGATATTTCATTAACATCTTAGCCATTTAGGTATCCTCTTATATAAATTGTTTCTTTGTATATTTTTATATATTGCCTAATTATTTGATTGAAGTGCCTTTTTTATGTTGATTTGCAGAATTTCTTCATCCCTTTCATTAGTTTTATATACAACATATACTGTTATTTGTCTATTAACTTTATTCAAGTCTTC
>NW_011888789.1:9331677-9350764 GCF_000151845.1 Pteropus vampyrus
GAGTTGAAAAGGAAGAAATAAAACTGTCTTTATTCACAGATGACATGATTGTTCATGTAGAAAATTCTAAAGAAACAACAAAAAACTACTTGAACTAATAACTGAGCATTGAAAACTCACAGGATACTAGGATAAAATGCAAAAGATAATTGCTTTCCTATACATTTGCATTCGAAACAAATGTAACTTAAAATAGAAATGTCATTAGCAAAAGGACCCCAAAAATGAAAATTTGACTATAAATTTAACAAAATATTTACAGAATTTATATGTGGAAAACTACAAAACTCTGATGAAAGAAATCAAAGTGCCCAATAAATAGAGCAGCATTTCGTTTTCACGGATAGGGAGACTCAATATTGTTAGCACAATTCTACCAATCTTATCTATAGATTAAAAACAATCTCAATTAAAATGCCATTTATTTTGTAGCTTTGACAAACTAATTCTAAAGTTAAAACGGAAAGGCAAAAAAGATATAGAATATCCAAGACAATACTGAAGAAAACGTAGGACTGCCTGATTTCAAGCCTTCCTATTATTCGACTATAGGAAGTTGAATAATATAGCAATCAAAACTATAGTAATCAACTAAAGTAATCAAAATTGTGCTGTATTGGTGCAAAAATAGACACATGATTATCTTATCATAAAATCTTATGACAAAATCTCAGTCTTTTAGTGGACATTTGTCTTGGGTTTATGACCTTCGGTTGTGTTTCTTCACTGGTCTGGCTTCTCTCCCCTTATTGAGACAAGAGGTTATAGGGAGCTTGAATATTAGGAATACTCCTTCCCTGATAGGATAAGGCTGTTAAATCTTTTCCACATGGAGAATTGTGCCTCTGTTATGGGAATCTCTCTCCCAGCCAGACTCAGCTCTCCCCTGCCAGAGCAAAAAGAATCTTTTTTGATATCTCAATGTGAAAATCTGGTAACATGTATGGAGGGAAAACCCTCTAAAATGTTGGAACCCTTCTAGGAGTTTCCAACTCTAATGCTAATCTACACTGAGCCTCCAGCAATTCATCGAAATTAACATTTAAGTTTTCCTACTAGTTTATGGCTCCAGAAGTTTCTGTTTCATATAAATTTATCTCAGCTGTGACTCCCGTATTTGCCTATCTCTCCAGATTTTGTGGTGACAGTTTACCCTCCAACCTCAGTTTTCTAATGGGTCTCAGAAAAGTCATTGATCTTTAGTTGGTTCAGCTTTTTCTTGTGAGAATGACAGTGACAATTTCCAAGTATTTTACATGTTGGAGAGAAATCCAGAAGTCTTCTCTGAACTTACTTTTATTTTTCTTGTTCTACAAGCTTCTGGCAAAGACGCATTAAGGTTTTCAGCTAAACATGCTAATCTACATATTTTTCTATAGTTCTATCAATTGCTCAATATATTTTGAGCCATATGGTGAGGTTATGTTTACAGTGGTATATTTCTTTTTGACCTGTACATCGCATCATTCATTACCAAGTGTGATATTTTTGGTTCTTAATTTTATTTTAATGGAATGTAAGATTTCTAACATGTTGCTCCCCACAACATTGGTCTCAAACTTTGTTTTTAGTTAGTTTCGACCTTTATTTGTCTTTTTTAAAGTATATTTTTTTATAAAAAAATTACTAAATTTTTAAATTTAATCTGAAAAATATTGCCTTTAATTGATTTAATTTATGTTATTGCACTGGCTGTTATATTAGAATTTATTTATACCATCATATTTTTTATCTTTCTTTTTACTTCTTTTCTTTATTTCTATTTCCAGGTCAAGTTCCTTAACCCGGTAAATAAGTTACACATTTTGTTCTGAAAAAGTATTATCGAGGTATAATTCACATGCTATACAGCTTACCTATTTAAAGACACATTCTGTTTTTATATTTAGTGTAGTGCCCTTGACTTAAGAGCCATTAATTTCTAAAGTCATAAAAAGTTGTTTTGAGGTTGAACAATTCTGAATTCTTATTTATAATGACACTTAATGTCCATGTTTCCCTACTGTAAAATAATTCATCAGTTCTTCATTAAACCAGCAAGAACTTTTTTTAAAAAACTTACCTTATTCATGGATGAATGATATTGTGAATGTCTTTGTCTTTCAAGGGCAATTCTGCTTGTAACTCTCAGGAGTGGTAATTCTATAATCACAACAAGATAATATCAGTTATATTTTGAGATTTTTTTTCCTAATTCTTAATTTTAAAATATATATAATGTAGAGCATGGAAAAGCTTTTCTTGATGCTTAGTCTCAAAATTAAACTGATGAAGAAGTATCAGAATAAAGATTTTAATTGCAAAAAATACACATACAAGGGGTCAATCCCTTTCCCAAACAATACACAAAGAATTGTGAGAGAAAAAAAGAACATGGACTTTGACCTGGGAGGTTTGGGTGCAGTTGCATCCAATATATAATAAATTACTAAACTCACAAAACAACAATAATTGTATCAAAGTACTAGGGTAATTTCAAAGATGACATTAATATACGTAAATACCATAAAAAGCAAATATCTATCTAAGCAGTTATTTTCCATTACTTTTGTAAATTATTTTATATTGGATTATAAAATCTATAAATTTTCATAATGAGAAATAGAATATATAGTTTAAAAAAAGAACATTCCATCTATAACTCCAGTGATATTGTTTTTATTTCAGCAATCAATACTTTATAACTATATTCAAAATACACAAAATTTTTACCTTATTTTATATATTTATAATTTTTATAACAAGGATCTCTTCATGTCATTAAAAATGGTAAAGTACCACTTTAAGTGTTGCATACTTTTCTATTATTGAATACAAATTATTTCCTTTCTATTAACTTAGTATTAAAATTTTGTGTTTAGAATTATACACAAGGGCTATATAATTCTTCAACAACTTCACACTTTTTTTGCATCTTGTTTTCCTTTCTAAGATATATTTTTAAAGTTAGAATTATTTGGTCATAGCATATTAATATTTTATATTACTTTAAATTAATTGCCAAATGTCTTCCAAAAATATCTACTAATTTACACTCCTATCAGCAGAATATTGTAGTGTCTTTCATGTTGTGCTCTCACTAATATTTTAAGTGAATCTTTGCTAATTAGAAAGGTAATAAGTAATAACTTTGCAATTATAATATTTATTACTCTGATTTCTAGGAAATTAATACATTTATTTAGATATTTCTTCTTTTCTGAGTCATTCATGGATGTTTTTCCTGATTTATCTATTGCTGTCTCTTTGGTTGAATTTGACTCCTTAAATATTAAGAATTTAAAATTTTTTTCTTATTTACAGCAAATAATTTACTTGCATTTTTTACTGCTTTTTTGAAAATTTGTGTAATTTAAAATGTTTTATGTAATCATATCAGTTATATTTTGAGATTTTTTTTTCCTAATTCTTAATTTTAATATATATATAATGTAGAGCATGGAAAAGCTTTTCTTGATGCTTAGTCTCAAAATTAAACTGATAAAGAAGAATTAACAGGAGAAAAGCATACAAATTTAATTGAATTTTTACATGTATGTGGGAGCTTTCACAAGAGAATGAAGACCTGAAGAAGTGACCAGAACAGAAAGCTTTTATACCTTTTAAATAAAGAAACAATAAATTTGTGAAAAATTGACAAAACAAAGGAGTTTAGATCAGGGGTAGTAAAGGGATAAGAGTTACTTTAAAGTGATTTGTTTATATAGTCTTCTGGGCCCTAAATTTCCTGTCTTTGGTGATAAGAACATCTTCTTCTTCCTGGTACAGGTAGGGTACATTTCACATGGGAGTTTTACGACTTGTTTCAGGGGAAAAGAGCGAGGGGCATAGGTCATTGACCTCCCTGTTTCTGCTCTCTTCTCAAACTCCTTCAGTTTAAGATATTTAATATGTCAAGGTATCATATATACCATATATTTGGGGTAGCATGTCCTGAATACCATACCATAACAAGCAATACAAAATGTATAAAAATAAAACAAATTATTTCTACTAATTTCCTCTCAAATTAACAGCTTCCTGTTCTTTTCATTATATTTGCTGAGACAAATATGTATACACATATACACACATATGCAGTGTTTGTATCATTTAAACTAAATTAAGTAATATGATATACATTTCTACAATATGCCTCTATTTTTTTCTTTAAACACTGTTTCATGAATAAGCTTACAGGTTTATAGATGATTTCTTTTAATTTCTTTTGAAATGTGCCCATCCAAACAATAAATTTTAAAAACCTGCATTTCTTTTTAATGTAATCTTTATTTATTTGTTTTCATATTTGCTTATTTTCTATTCTCCTCTCCTTTCTTCATTGTTACCCAAAACCCTATCTCAGGTTACTTCTCCTAAAACCACTTCTTCCATGTTTTCTTCTCACTTAGATAAAGATCTGTGTCACTGTAGTTTTAAAAAAGATCTTGATATCATAGCAAAATCATGTTTGTCCACAGACATAGTTCTATTACATTCCTTTAAAATTATTATGTGGTATTACATAATAGAAATATAGGAGATGAGAGAAAATGGCCTAGATGATAGAGGCAATGTTCATCCCTCTTGTGCCCAAATCAAAGTTGTGACAGAAACACAGAGCAAACAGCAAGGAAAGTTGCCTGGAATCTAGATGAACAGAAGCACTACAACTAGGAAGAGAAATAATTAATCAACCTGCAAGGGTAGAAGGGGGTGAAGACACAAGGTTGCCTGGTCCCAAGTGGCCAAGTGAGACAGAGGCTACGGCAGCGACAGCGGCAGCTGCAGATGCATCTTAAAGGGGCTTTGCCCACAAGCAGACTTTCATGGTAACAGACCTGTTTACTCTGAGCACCAGCGCCAGGTTGCCTGCACAGGGGGCGCCAGGGTCTTACACAAAGATACTGATTTATTGGAGTGAGGGCTGGAGGCGAGGCTATCTCCCAGGTAGAACTGCCAGTGGTATCCATTGTTCCTCTGTTGTGCCTTCCCCCTTCCCAGTGTGCAGACTCAGTGCTGCCATAGCTGAGACATCATCAAACTGGATAATAGAGGTTGCTCTGCACAGAGGAGTCCCTGAAACTCTGCCTCCTCCAACTTGCGGCCCCACCCAAGCCATATCCAAGTGTGTCCTCAGTGAATCTGGTGCTCCTTGCTGAGCAGTGCCAAGACTCACACTGGAGACAGGGGACCTCGGTTTCTGGTGTGGTTTCTTGAGGCAACTCTAAGCACAGCATCTGCGGATTGCTTGCTGAATCTTAACAGGTGGTCCCAGAGGGGCACAGGGTGTGGCTAAACTTGGCCTGCAGCTGAATTCCTCTCAGGACTACTACTACACAAAGCTGCACTAATAAGACCAGGAGACTTAGGAGCTTTGCTTAGTACATAGAAACAGACACAGAAAGGCAGCCAAAATGGGAAGACAAAGAAGCAGAAACCATATGAGAACAGAACAGAGATCCAGATGTAATGGAATCAAGTAATCTAACAGATGCAGAGTTCAAAACACTGGTTATAAAGATGCTCAATGAATTTAGAGGAAGTGTAGATGAATTCGGTGAGAATTTTAACAAAAAGATAAAAAACATAAAAATGGAAATGAAAATTATAAAAGGGAACCAGTCAGAAATGAAGAACATATTATCTCAGATGAAGAGTATATCAGATGGAATAAACAGGGTGAATAAAGAAGAAGATCGAACCACTGATATAGAGGATGGGGAAGGCAAGGGCATTCAATCAGAATAGCAAGAGAAAAGAAGCCAAGACTATAATAATAATCTAAGGAGCTTATGGGACACTATTAAATGTAAAAATATCTGTGTCATAGTACCTGAAGGAAAACAAGAGGTTGAAGAGCTATTTGAAGAAATAATGATGGAAAACTTCCCTAATCTGGTGAAGGAAATAGACATAAAACCCCAGGAAGCTTAGAGAGTCCCACGAAAGAGGAACCCAAAGAGGCCCACACCACGACACATCATAATTAAAATGCCAAAGGTTAAATACAAAGAGAATCTTAAAAGCAGCAAGAGAAAAGCAGTTAGTTACCTACAAGGGGGCACTCATAAGACTGGCAGCTGATTTCTCAAAAAAAAAACCTATGCAGGACAGCAGGGCTTGACACAAAATATCTGACATGATGAAAACCCAGGATCTACAACCAAGAATACTTTAGCCAGCAAAGCTATCATTTAGAGTTGAAGGACAGATAAAGAGCTTCCCAGACAAAAATAAGCTAAAGGAATTTATCATCACCAAGCTAGTATTACAGGAAATGTTGGAGGGACTTCTTTAAGAAGAAAAGACATGTATCAAAAACAGAAATAAAAAATGGTAATAACTACATTCCTATTAAGGAATATCTCAAATGGAAAAGAACTAAGTACTCCAACCAAAAGATAGAGTGGCTGAATGGTTAAGAAAACAAGCCCCCTACGTATGCTACCTACAAGAGACTCACTTCAGATTAAAAGACACACACAGACTAAAAGGAAGGGGATGGGAAAAGATATTGTCTTGATGGACCTAGAGGGTATTGCACTGAATGGAGTGGGTTGGCTAGAGAAAAACAAATATCACGTGATTTCACGTACATGTGGAATCCAAAGAACAAAATAAACAACAGCAACAAAAGCAGAAATAAACTCATAGATACTGAGAATATTTTGAGGGCTACTAGATGGGAAGGAGGTTGGGGAATAGCAAAAAAGAAGACAAAGAGATTAAGAGGTACAAATGGATAGTTGCAGAATAGACATGGAAATATAGAATGTAGTATGGGGAAGATGGTTAATAATGTAATAAATATGTAAGGGGGAAAAGGGGTTTTAGATTTAGTGGGGTAATTACTTTGCGAGTTATATAGATCTATAATCGCTATGCTGTACAACTGAAACTAATATATTATTGTATGCCAACTATAATTGAAAATAAAACTCATTGAATTGTACAATGTAAATAGCAGCAACTAATTGTCTATTATATTTCAATAAAGCTGGGGGAAAAAAGAAATATATCATCATTTATTAAACCACATACCTTACAATAAAAATAGACATTCATGTTTTTCCAGTGTTTTGTCACTCTAAAAATGTTGAAATAAAGAAATCCTTTTATATAAGAAATCCTTTTATATAAGAACTCCTTTTATACAAGAAATTTTATATATATGAGATGTATTTTTTAAAGTGATATTTGAGTCAAAGAATGCATGTTTAATTTAGACTTGTTTTTAAATAAATAAATCTATGTAGATTTTCAGTGCACCTGTTAGAATTCCCCATTGTTGATGTCAGCAATAGTAATTACTGTTCCCCATTTTTACGAGTTTAAAAAAACGTTTCCATTGATACTATACTCAGCAAAAATACAGACCTTCTCATAGAAATGTAGTTGGAGAACTACTAAGAAGATAAGCCCATATAGTTTTTGTTTGTTTGTTTTTTGTTTGTTTTTTTTAAATAATTTACTGTGGAAAAGATTTTCAGGGTGTTTTGAATTTTCTTTCTATGACCACAGGAACAATTACACTTCTTAGTTGGTGAGAAGAAAGAGATATATATGTTGATAGAGAGTCTATTAGTTTTCTATTACAGTAAAAACAAACTTAGGCAGCTTAAAACAACAAAGATTTATTATTTTTAGTTCTATAGGTCAGAAGTTTAACGTGGTTCTTACTGGGTTGAAATCAAGGTGTCACGGTCCTGCATTTCTTACCAGAAACTCCATGGGATAATCCAGTTCCTTGTTTATTCAGGTTGTTGGTAGAATTCAGTCATATATATATATATATATGACTGAGAGTTCCATTTCCTTATTAGCTGTTAATTAAAAATGATTCTCAGCTTCCTGCCTGCACAATTAGCTCATGGCCCCTTTCTCCATCTCCAAAGCCTGTAATGATGGGTTGAGTTCCTCTCACTCAACAAGTCTCTCTTGTCCCTTTTCCTTTATCACATCTCTCTAACCAACTCTTCTGCCTTCCTCTTCCAAGTTTAAGGGTCCATGTGATTGCACTGGCCCACCCACATAATCCAGGGTAATTTCTCTATTTTAAGGCAACTCATTAGCCATTTTAATTATTTCTGCAAGCTTATTTTCCTTATTCCATGTAAAGTGATATTTGCAGGTTCCAGTGATGAGGATGTGGACATCTTTATAAGGCCATTACTCTGCCTACCATGGAGAAGAAATGAATACTAATGAATAATCCAATTTACTGTCCATCTTAGACTCTTTCCAAGGAACAATTTTGACCCAAACATGAGATATGTTAAATCTGAATTTAAGAGGCCATCTAGAAAAGTTTTTCATATAAATTCAGCAATGTTACCTTAATGTCTGTAGTTTTATTTGTTATATGCAAAGTAAGGGTAAAAAGAAACATTCTTGTCCATTTCCAAGGCAGACAAAATGCTAAATATTCATCACATCTTTTAGTTTTCCTCCTGGGTACACAGAAAAACTGCATTTTCAGCCTTCTGTATTTAGGTTGGGCCATATAACTATTTTTTCCCAATAGTATGTTGAATAATATAATGTATGCGACTTCCAGCTTTGGCCAATTAAAAAACTAAACTTCCCATAAATAATCTTTCTCTTTTGCTGTTGTTAGGGAGGAAATGTATGAAGAATGGTGGCATGATGATATAAAATGGCTTTGGGGCCCTGAATAACTGAATGGAACATGTCATTCCCCTATCCCTTAGCAAGCAATATGCTTTATTAGTTAAATCTCTGGTAGTTGAGGATTCCTATATATTTAGTCCAATCATTAACATCATCTGTCAAATGCTTGTTGAGTGTATTAGTCAGCTATGGATGTATAACAAAATACCATAGGCTTAAAAAATAGAAAAATAGAAATTTATTCTGGAGGCTGGGAAAGTCCAAGATCAAGGTGCTAGCCAATTTATTTCCTGATGGGAGCTCTCTAGGAGTAGCCTTCTTGCTGTATACTTCTGTGGTAGGAAGAAAGTGAGAGCTCTGGTGTCTCTCTTCTCATAAGAGTACTAGCCTTATCAGATTAGGGCCTTAATTTTATGATCTCATTTAACCTTGATTATCTCCTTGTAGGCCTTATCTCCAAATAAGTCACATTGGAGGTTAGGGCTTTACTATATGAATTTTGGGGCATACAATTCAGTCTATGGCACTGAGCATTTACTTTCCCCAAAGCTTGAATCCTAAATCTCCAAATATAAGAAACAGAAAGAATTTTGCATCGATGGTCCAGACTTGGCTATGGATCAGAAGTACTTAGAGGAAATTTTAAAAAATAATAATAATACGAATTCCTGATTCAATCTTGGAGCCAATGAATCAAAATATTTAATGACTTTAGAGGTTATCAAATCCAACTTTCATGATGCCCAGGTTTAAAAAAAATCTTAGAATCAAGCTTCTTAAGTGATTGCCCCATAGACTGTCGATGCCACACTTAGCACTAGAACTCACACTTCTCAAGTCTTAGCTCAATGATATTTTATTTCCTCCATACTGTCATTTTTAGTATAACATGAGAATTGATGGAATGAGAATTAAAATGATATGTAAAGTAAGTAATTACAAGAAAAAAAAATATTAAAACAATTTTTCCCAAATCATCCATAAATTAAATACCAACTTGCTAATTTTCTAACACCTCCACATCAGCTCATTTTTGTAAACATGAATGTCTACAATTAGGAAATTTTATGTCATAAAAACTATTGTGTGGAATAAGCCACTCTAACTATAATGAGTGTATTTTTTAGTCTCAATTTCGACTCATGGCATTTTGTGACTTTTTCTCAGACACTCTCCACTCTATTCCATTCCATTTAAATTTGCTTATCCATAGAAACTTTATCAAATATTTGAAAGGCAGTGATTGGAAGAAACATTTTTTATTTTAGAAAAAAAACACATTTGAATTAATTGGAAACCAAAATGTTAATAGTTGTAGACTTGCTGTTGAGTAAGTGAGAAGATTATATTGACTGCAACTAAAGGAAGCACACAAACATCATACTTAACCCACCTGTTTCTACCAGGAATGCTTTTCATTAACTTTTTTTAAAATATGAAAATTCATGACAATGATCCCAAGTAAACTATAAATTTTGTTTTCAATTACTAAATTTGCTCATGGAAAGAATTTTCACTTCTTATGAACCATATGTAACTTATCACTTTGAAATAAACTAAAACATTGTTTAAAATAATTCAGATGTATACATTTACACACATGCACGCACACACACGCACGCGCGCACACACACACACACATACACACACACACACACACACACACACATCAGTTCATTTAAACCTTGATGGCAATATTTCCTTTTTACTCTCTGTTAATGTTGAGATATGAAAGCTACTTATTACTAGCCAGATTAAAATTTTATCCCCCCCCCTTTTTCTATGTTTATTAATTTAGGAAGTAATTGCTTTATGCCCAACAGAAAAAAAAATATGAGAAGTGGATGCATAGTGGAGTAAAGAGGTCAGGAAAGAAATATGTAAAATTATAGTACTTCTGTGTTTCTGACTGCTGGTCACAGCTAGAATTTGTCTAGAGAGAGGTATCACTTGTGAAATTAGCCAAGTGGAAAATAATTAGTTTCATTAAAAATTACAGTAATGAAAGAGTGTCTACCTACTATCAAATACATATTTTAGGCAACTAAACTGAGAGCATGGCTCTGGTGCTATACCCATCCACAGGCTGGAAATTATGTCATGTTTTGTGTAAACTGACTTAGAATTTAATTGAAACATCCACAGATTACTAAGTATCAAAAAAGTGGTATGTCCTTCTTTACTCCCCAACCCAGGCTTTTATTTTAGTCATTTAAAGGTTATGAAAGGAATTGTAGAGGTATATAGTGGTGGTCCAGTAAAGAGGGCTCCGACCAGATGAAACCACTGGCTCTGGGAGACTGCCCTTCACACAGCCCAGGGAATATTCCGTAGCTCCAGCTGAGTCACCAATCTGTGGTCACATAAATGTTGCTGTCCTGCTCAGATAATCTCTAAGAGCTCTTGGAGATTAGAGAATGATGCTACTGATATGGAAAATCATAATGGCCCCTAAAGCTCTGGGGTCTTTAAAGTTTGCTATACTTATGGCTTATGTCAAAACATAAAAATTAAGAGCCAACTCTCATATCATCACAGGTTCTAGCTTCAGTATTTAAATTACAGTATTTCTTATTTAATCTTTGCTCATACCATATAAAGTTCTAAGTGCTTTGGAATCAAGATAGTATCACGTTTGATGCTCATTCTTCACAGTGACTCTACTGTGATCTTCCTGATTCTATTCCTATGGTTTTAGCCTCAATTATTCTAAAGATTTTGGTCAAAGCTGACCTTTGTTTATAAAACCATGATTTTCAAGTAATCCTTAATTCATTCTTTTAGTAAAAGCAAAAAGTTTATGTCAACTAGTAACTTCAAACATCATGATAAGAAGGCTTGTCAGGGCTCAAAGTTGGAGAGTACTTTGATGAACAGAAATATCTTTCATTAAGCATGGAGAGTAGCATGGCATGTAATTTCCATCTCTATGTTGTACTTTCTTTTGAATTTCTACGGAAATAATGTGTTACTGTTATGGCTAACCAAGACATATCTAGGCTTAGTTGCCTATTTTTAAGCATTGATACATAAAGAAATACAATAAAAGCAATGTTAGCAAGTAGAGAGATTTGTACCTAATACCACTGAAAATTCTTTTCCTGAGACAATTTTTTCCATGACCACCTTAAATACTTTTGTTCTACACCCACCATTACTAGATCCCATTCTCCTTTCTGTCTTACCTAATCCTGCTACCTTTTTCACTAAACCACCTAGTGGTCTATAACTAATAACTAGTCTTTAACTAATACATTTAACTGGTTTGTCTACAAATCAGGCCATTAAACAAGGTTTAAAATGTCAATTTACTTAAGTAATACCACTTCCGATATCATTGTGGAGTCAACACAATCAAATCATCCAGTATAAAGATACAGATCAGTGATTAAACTAGTCAAAATAAGCAAACATATTATGGTCATTTCATGCCGATAGAAATGATCTCAGAAAATGTTAATTAGCGGTGATTCTATGACACAAAGAAAAAGAAATGTTAATACACTATGTATCCATTCTGCTGTTCTGCTTTGGTTGATATTTGGCTGCTTTGGCTGTTTGCATGGTCAGTCTTGTTTATATGGTCAAGTTGTTTATTTTGAAACATTTATATAACAAGCCTCAACTATAGAAAAATAGAATATGTTTGCATAAAGAAAATGCAAACAGCATGAAAGATCAATGCATCAAAAAGCTGATTTAATAGTAGACGTTATTCAAAATAAAAATAAATCCTGAATAGAACTTTTCATAATACTCTCATGCAACTATCTTCCATTTTTATACAAATATATCAATAAAATGTAAGTTTTTAAATAATTCATATGTATATATAATTGCTGATTCACTTACTAAAGCTTAATATCTTCCTTATGTTTTTGATTAAGAAAGAAAAACGTAGAATTTTTAATATTTATGTTTCATTCCTTCTGAGATATGAGTATTCCACTATGGAGACCCTTTCTTTAGTAAAACTATTAATTACGTAACGTGTTTATTTTTAGGAAATAGCATAGGTTATGAAAAAGTGTACTGGATGATTTCTGTTGGATAATGGCTACTATCTAAACTCAAGTCTCTTCAGACATCCTCCACACAACAGATCAACAAGGTGAGCAAATAAAACCATACAAACCTATATATATACTGAATAACTAGGATACAGAGGACATTATAAACTTCAACTTACATACTAATTGGGAAATAACTGTCTGAAACTATTAGAGACACTCCTGAACTGCTATTAGAATGATTGGCAGGCAAGAGACTGTATGAAAAACAGGAGAAGGCAATAGAGGCTTCACATTGTTTCAATATGTGTAAAATCATCCTTGGAAAAAGTTACAGTCTGATTTGGAAATACTGAAAATGGTTATTGAGACAGTTCTAGGATAAGCTCAATTAATCTCCGGTGGAAAAATAATCAATCAATCTGAAAATGGATGGGATGATGATAATGTGCTGTATCTTTAATTGACAGCCAGGTTACATAGTTGTATGCGTTTGTCAAAACTCGTCAAATGAGATACTTGATATCTGTACATTTTACTTCATATAAATTTTACCTAAAAATTTTAAACATATATTGAACTCTAGTTAAAGATAACTACCCCAAAGTAGTTAGGGGTACCATGCATTGATCTTAGCAATCTACTAGTAAATGTATCCAGAAAGAGAGACAGAGAGACAGAGAGATAAAGTAGAAGGAAGGAAAGAGAGTTTTGTAATGAAGGAAATACAGCAGAATGTTAATTGTAGAATTAAGTTGTTCAGAATATTTTCTGTATAATTCTTTTAACTTTTATATGTTTAAAATTTTTCCTAATAAAGTATTTAAAAAGTTCTGCATTATACTATACTTGCATAAGACTTATTTTTAATACATAACAAATGCTAAAAATTATTAACCATGATAAACAAAGTTTTCTACATATCACATGAGTTCATGGGAAAGATGCTCTTATATTAATATCTATTAATTATGGAAAACTGAGCTAAATTCTAAAAGTTGTAGCACTTCCTATGAGGATAAGCAATCCTGAAATTTTTCTTTTTTTTTTTTTGAAATTATGATATTGTGAGAATGCAGTGATGTACAGTCATACTTTTTTCTTTAACTCACTTAATATGTATCTATTTAGGCCTAAAATAATGTGCCAGATACTTTGCAAAGCACTAAGAATACAATAGTGAATATAATACCGAGAGAATTCCTGTAGAGTGCAAGGAGGAGGGAGAAATTAAGCATGCAAGGAAAATAGTCTAAATATTCTAGTCCCCAAAGTTCATAATGCTAGTGAGGTGCATTACACGACACATGTTAATTCAAATAACAGTTTCATCTCTACATCTGAGTAAGCACTGAGGAAGGTGCAGCTAAAGAGGTAGCTCAGCAATGGGAAACAGTACCTTTAGTCTTCTGTTGGTAAAAATTTAGATTAGTAAATCGTCTTACCAAGAGCTGAGCTAACTTGTATTGAAAGCAATATAGCACAACAATTAAGAGCCTGGTTCTAGATTGCTTCACTTTGGCACACTAGAAGTTTATCATCCTTGTCAAATTATTAAAACTCTCGATGCTTCAGTTTCCTTCTTGTAAATTGAGAATTATAATAGAATCCATCATAGATGACTTTCTGAAAAAAAAAAAAGAATTGAATTCATGTGAAGTGCTTAGAGTATTTCTTGGTATATAGTAAACATTCAATGAATGTTGACTACTATGATTATGTGGTCACTGACTCTTTGATCAGATTCTTTTTCTCCTGCAGGAAAGGTTAAAAACTTTTCTTTTTTCAGTGAACAATTTTCTCCAAATATAATTAAGAAAGTTAAATATATGGCAGCAACCCAGCAAGAAAACAGAATTCTATTCACTGTCGAAATGGAGAGACTTGCATGAAGAGAGTAATTTTAGAGGAAAGAAGAAAGGTACCAGAGACTAGTAACAGCGGCAGCCCTAACCACTTCTAAGATTTTAGGAGCACATGCAGGACAGAGTATTACTGAAGGCCGTTGCTGGAGCCCTGGAGGAGGGACTGCCTGGCTGAGGCTGTAGGTGCAGAGAGAAGACCGCCGCCAGTGTCAAGGTTTCAGTGCACAAAACAGAGATACAGCAGGGATGAAAACACATCTGATTTCCCACAACTGGCCAAAGCCACCCAAAACAAGTGAGGAGGTAGCTTGGGAGATGTAGGGATTACTTACCCAGGTTCAGAGCAAGGAAGGGAAATATGGAGAGTAGATTTGAGGAAGCGAATGGAGAAAAATCAGCATGGTAACTTTTTTTCATAGAGACCACACAGACATTTGACAAATGGGTCACATTAAGAAATTTATCATTTTGATTGCCATATTGAGCACTTCAATAACAGTAAGAGAAAAACTCTGTAAGAAAAGACAATCTCGGAGAATTCAGTGTTTGTGCATTCAGGATTTACTATTGCTTTATGGAAAACTTGATGATATATCTGTTACAAACTTGGCTTCATCTCTGCACAAGCCCATGCCCTTTTCTTGACAAAAAATTATTTACTACTAGTTTTTCTATTCTATATTTTGCAGTTAACACATTCCATAAACAATACTATAGAATCTATAGACACAGAGTAAACAAAGACCAAAAAAATTACCCAAATAATATTTTCATGGTAATTTCCAAATATCCTGGTGAACCTTATTTTTGCTACTTAAATATAAAAATAATCTTTTATCTAAATAATTTTTAGCCACAATAAAAAGTCATTTTAGCTCTGATTCTTTAGAAGTTCATTTTGGGGGCGGGAACATCATGTTCACTCTCTCTCATTCTTACTCTCTCCCTTTTTCTCTTAATTCAAAAAATAGATTTAGGTATCTATAGTTAAAGGCATTGCCAAATGTTCTCCAATTACCTAAGCTTCACTTCCTATAGGCAATCCTGAAAAGTCTTGAAGGAAGTTCGAATGTGCTTTCACTTCACATTTGATTTTGCTTTTCATTATACTGTACCTAGACAAGGCTTTTTTATTTGCAAAAAGCTGGTAATTTTCTTCTATCACTTTTATTCTTTTTTAAATGTCTGCAAGTGTCATGGTCTCGTGGAGTTATTACTTAGAGTTTATTCACAAAAGAAGCTTAGGCTCATTTTCAGATTAATAACAAAAATAATTTCCTCATATAAATCTTTAAATATAATCATAATCTGCAATTATTAGTCTAACTATAGCTATTTGTCAATAACTATGAATAGAGTCATATAACCTCCATTGTAAGATTTATTGCTTCTATCCTTAGGGAAAAACTTCTATTCTACTACTAGTCTTCATATTGTTCTAAAATATTTTTCAATATCATTTTTATTGGTTTAATTTTTGTATTTCTAATTTTTTATTTATATAGAAAAATATTTCTTGTGGAAATATATATTTTGAAATTGATACATTTGAAAAATATGAATAATGAAAAACACTGTAACTATAGTTATGCATATCCAAAGATTTTACCAATCACCCAACAAAGTTTTCTCTACTTACATGTTATGTAGCCAGATTTTCACTGTAAATTCCCATAACTTAGATCCTACTTTATATTTCCATTTATTTCTTTTTCTTCCTTCCAGATTGCAAGTTTAAAAAGAGCAGAATCATGTAATTCTTGTTTACCACTCTGCTCCCATTCCCTAGCACTTTCCTGATACCAAATGGGCATTAAGTAAATATTTATGAAGGTATGCATGCCAAAAAAAAAATGATGTGATTGAGTGCTCGTGGTATAATAATTTGAGGAAGATAATTTCTTTGAGATTTGATAGTTGTATTAAAAATATATTTTAGAAAAACAAAGAATGCCCCAAGGAGGCTCATGGAGAAAGACAAAGTGTGCCCCAAGGAGACACATGGTCCCAGCACTGTAACCAACACAAAGGGGCCAACATGGCCACAAAAGGGCAAAATGGCGGCAAAAGATAATCAAAAAGAGAATCCAGAAGGGGGAAAAAAAAGGAGCCCTGAGGGGCAAAAAGGAAGAAGATTTTTTTTAAGCAACTCAAAGTAAATAAACATTAGTTCATAAACTGACACAGCATTTAAAAATATATATAAGCTCATCTATATAAGGTCACAAATAATAATTTTGAATGATATCAACAAAATGAACTCTCACTTCAGTATAAACTCTATTTGCTTTGCACAGACTGGGATATTAACAACACTAGGTTATCTTATACAGCATCAAAATAATGAAATATCAAATTATCGTAAAAGCTCAAGTTACATATAATAGTTCAATTTTCTGAGTCTTTTTTTTTTAAAGAACAATACTTAAAGACAAGAAAAAATAGAAAAAAATTCATGATTTCCTTGTACACAGTATCACCAACTTTTAATAACATCAAAGTTTAAAAGATCATTCTCCATATTTTCTAACATAATTTGTGATGCATAAAAACAGAGCCACTTTAAAATGGAGTAAGAGCTGCCATCCCCAAAGAACTATCTTACACATCTTATGCCTCAAAATTTTGGAATGTTAAAACCAGGTAAAATAACCTTTGGACTGGGCCTAAAGCAGCACTATATCCCCCCAAAACTGAAGCAAACATTATGATTACTGGACTGCTGGCCATAGGACTGACAATTGAAAACATTCTTTAGAATTAGCATCACTATGTTAGCGTATTTGCATTTATAGAAATGCCTCTCTTCTATTGATGTAATTGTTTCCCTTCATTTTGTAACTATTCCCTTTCTCTTTCTCATAAATATATACCCATTGCCTTTGCCTCCTAATTGGAATACTATTGGGTTTCTGCCTGAATCAGTGCTTCCTAAATAGCTATTCAAATAAATGCTTGTTGTCTCTCACTTTGTCTTTTTATTTATAGGTTAACAATGTAAGAAAATATGTTGTGTCGATAGTGTGATTCCATGTAATCCAGGAATACTGTCATGTGCCACAATTTGAGAAGTAAATCTATGAGTGACTTTCCAGCTCTAATACTCTGTGAGTTAATAATTCTAATTCTTTAGTAATGAACTTGTCACGTAAAATCAAAGAGGCCCAAAAAGAACCACTTAGATTCAGTGGCTTAAGTACATATATATTGTCAATACTTAGAGAAAACAAGTTGTTGAATTAATTAACTATAATGTTTTTGAGCATATTAAAAACACTTAATATCTGATCACAAGTGTGTACACCTTAAGCAGCATCTTACTTTAGCTTTTGTGGCTTATATTTAATTCAAACCATAATAGCCTTTGCTATGCTATAGAGCTGGCTTTGCAAAAACAAAACAAAACAAATCTAATATTAAATCATTTCACATCACATTGGGCATCTAGGGAGATAAAAAATGTTTATGTGTTACATTTCTATTTGAAGATTTCATAATAGCAAAGCATTTAAAATTATTCTTTTGAATATAATACAAAATAATAGAAAGTTATTAAAGTAGTGGCTGAAAACTATTAGCTAATTCTTGAAAAATGAAGAAATATTTCACTACAAATGAAGGAAATTAGTTGTTTAAAAAAGCAACATTAGCAACAAAAAACAACTTTCTATATAGGTTCAAATTTTTCAATTAAATTAAGAATAAAAGATTGTGGACAGGACTTCTGCTTTTGAGAAGCTATAGTAGACATATTTCCCCTATTCTTTCTGTTAAGTACAACTAAAAACTCTGGACACAAGTGTGAGAAGACATTGTATGGGAGAGAGAAAGCAGACAGCTCAGGACACGAAGAACCACATGGTGGTGAGTTCTTTGAGTTTTCTTTTGTCCCATATAACTCAGACTTGGAACTGAAAAACCTGGAAACTCAGAAATACCAATGGGCATCTACTAAAAAAGCCCCAACAAAGGTCTGCTGTCATTGTTACCATTAGAGTTGCAGACTTCAACATCTCCTTCAACAGCTGATAAAACAAGCAGACAAAAAAATCAAGGATATAGAATAACTCAACGTTAACATTAAACAAAACGATCCAATTGACTGTTATAGAACATTCCACCCAATAGCGACAAGAGAATACACATTCTTTTCAAATGTATATATACCAAGATAGATCGTATCCTAGGCATTAAAGAAAATTTCTCAAAAGTTAAAATAATTGAAATCACAAAGAATGTATTTTCTGACCATAGTGGAATTAATACAGGAAATCTTTAGACACTTGGACAATTTTTTTACATAATTGATGACAAAGAATAGTTAAATGGAAAGTCTCATGGGAAATTTAAAAAAATACACTGAACTGAATAAAAATTAAATTAAACATATCAAATTTTGCATGATATAGCCAAAGCAGTGCTGGAGGAAAATTTATACTACTTAGTGCATGTATTTTTAGAAGTCTCAAATAAGTATTCTAAGTTCCCACCTCAAGAATTTAGAAAAAGAAGAAATAAGCCTAAATAAAACAAGCATAAGGAAGAATAAATATCAGAGCAAAAATCAATAAAATTGACAACATAAAAACAAGAGAAAAT
>NW_011888789.1:9350814-9362655 GCF_000151845.1 Pteropus vampyrus
AAGCTATAGTAGACATATTTCCCCTATTCTTTCTGTTAAGTACAACTAAAAACTCTGGACACAAGTGTGAGAAGACATTGTATGGGAGAGAGAAAGCAGACAGCTCGGGACCTCAGGACACGAAGAACCACATGGTGGTGAGTTCTTTGAGTTTTCTTTTGTCCCATATAACTCAGACTTGGAACTGAAAAACCTGGAAACTCAGAAATACCAATGGGCATCTACTAAAAAAGCCCCAACAAAGGTCTGCTGTCATTGTTACCATTAGAGTTGCAGACTTCAACATCTCCTTCAACAGCTGATAAAACAAGCAGACAAAAAAATCAAGGATATAGAATAACTCAACGTTAACATTAAACAAAACGATCCAATTGACTGTTATAGAACATTCCACCCAATAGCGACAAGAGAATACACATTCTTTTCAAATGTCCAAAGTATATATACCAAGATAGATCGTATCCTAGGCATTAAAGAAAATTTCTCAAAAGTTAAAATAATTGAAATCACAAAGAATGTATTTTCTGACCATAGTGGAATTAATACAGGAAATCTTTAGACACTTGGACAATTTTTTTACATAATTGATGACAAAGAATAGTTAAATGGAAAGTCTCATGGGAAATTTTAAAAAATACACTGAACTGAATAAAAATTAAATTAAACATATCAAATTTTGTATGATATAGCCAAAGCAGTGCTGGAGGAAAATTTATACTACTTAGTGCATGTATTTTTAGAAGTCTCAAATAAGTATTCTAAGTTCCCACCTCAAGAATTTAGAAAAAGAAGAAATAAGCCTAAATAAAACAAGCATAAGGAAGAATAAATATCAGAGCAAAAATCAATAAAATTGACAACATAAAAACAAGAGAAAATAAATGAAATAAAAGCTGAGTTATTGAAAAGATTAATAAAATTGAAATCTCTAGTAAAACTGTCAATGAAAAAAAAGACAAAAATTTTTAATATTAGTACTTAAACAGAGGATATAACTGCATCAATAGGATAATAAAAGAATACTACAAACAATTCTACATACATTAACTTGACAACTTAGCAGAAATGGATCAATGCCTCAAAAAATACAAACTTCCACAACTCACCTAATATAAAAATAGATAACTTGAATTTCCCTATAACTACTAAGGAAATTAAATTCTGAAATTTAAATCTCAAAAAAAAAAAAAAACCTTCTAGCCCCTGATGATGTCATTGGAGAATTATATTCAATATTTAAAAATTAAGTAACACTAATTCTACACAGTCCTTTCCAGAAAATAGAAGAGAAGGAAACTTTCCCAATTCATTTTATGAAGCTAGTATTACCTTTATAATAAAACTCGAAAAAGAGGGTACAAAAGCTAAAATTACAGACCGATATCTTTCTTTCATGAATGTAAACAAAATTCTTTTAAACAAAATATTAACAAATAGATTTCAGCAACATAGAAAAAAGTATTATACATCATGATTAAGATGAACTTATTTCATAGATGCAAGGCTGGCTCCATATTAAAAAATTAATTAATGTTATCCAATATATTTATAAAAATCATATGATCATATTAATCAATGCAGAAATGGATTTGACCTAATTTAACACATATTCACAATAAAAATAGCAACGAAGAGGAACTTCTTCAACTTGATAAAGAACATCTACAAAAAACCTACAACTAACATTATAGTTAATGATGAAAGACTGAACACTTTCTTGCTAAGATCAGGAAGACAAGGATGTCTACTCTTACCACTCTTGTTCAACATAAATGTTGAAGTCTATCAAATACCATAAGACAATAAGAAGATATAAAAGGAATATAGGTTGTAAAGGAAGAAATAAATCTGCTCATATTGGCAGATGACCTAATTGCCTAGGTAGAAAGTCCAAAAGAAAAAAAAAAAAAAAAAACACTCCTAGAATCTATAAGTGAGTTCAGCAAGATTGCAGGATACAAGATAAACATAGAATGTTGTACACCTGAAATTAATGTAATGTTATATGTCAATTATACCTCAAGAAAGAAAAGATAAACATAGAAAAATCAATTTTATTTTTATTTATTAGCACTGAACACATAGACACTAAAATTAAAAATATATTATCATTTATCATTGATAAATATACGAAATACTTTGGTAGAAATATCTCAAAGCATGTACAGGACTTGTATGCTGAAAACTAAACAATGCTGACAAAAGAAATCAAGATCTAAACAGAAAAATATACCATGCTGGTGAACTGGAAAACTTAACATAGTAAAGATATCTCTCTCCCCAAATTGATAGGTTTAATGCACTTTCTATCAAAATCCTAGAAAAAAATATTTTGTGTGTGTATAGACAAGACTTCTCTAAAATTTTATGTAAAAATAAAGGAACTACAACAACTTTTAAAAATAAGAATATATTGGGTGAAATCAGACTACCAATTTAAGATTGTGTAGCTACTATAATCAAGACTGTATGGTATTGGTGGAGAGATGGACACATAAATTATGGAACAGAATAGAGAACCCATAAATAGACCCAAACAAATATGCTCAACTGATTTTTTACAAGGTACAAAAACAACAAAATAGAGTGCAAATAGACTCCAACAAATGATGCTAGAGCAATTGAACATCCACAAGCAAAAAAATGAACCTTGAACTAAATCTCACACCTTATAAAAAGATTAACTCAAAATGGTTCTTATACATAAGTGTAAAATGTAAATCTACAAAACTTTTAGAAAAAAACTGAAGACAATCTTTGGCATCCAAGGCTAGGCAAGGAGTACTTTAACTTAACACCAAAAGCAAGATTCATAAAAGGAAAAAAAATGATAAATTAAACTTCATATTAATTCAAGATAGTTGTTCTGTGAAAGACCCTGTTTGGAGCATAACAAAACTAACTAGAGAGTAGGAAAAAAGCATTTGTAAATCACATATCTGACAAAACAGTAGTAACTAAAATATTATATCTATCTATATATCTATAATCATATGCATATATACCTATAGTGTATATAATTATATATCTATACATATATCTATAGATGTTTATATAATTATTTTTCAAAACCCAACAAATATATATATAAAATACTAAAAAAAATCTAACTTGAAAAAGAGACAAACATATATCTCCAAAAAGGATATAGATGTGGCAATAAGCATATGAAAAGATTTTCAATGTTATGATGTATTGGGTAAATGCTAATTAAAAGTACAAGAGAATATTATTACACAGAAATCAGAATGACCTAATATTAAAAATAGTGACAACACTAAATGTTAGTGAGTGTGAAGAAACTGGATCACTCATGCTGCTAACAGGAATGTAAAATGATAATGGTGGAAATGTGAAATGGTATATAGCCCCTCTAGAACACAGTTTGGTAGTTTCTCAAAAAATTAAACATGCGACTACCTTATAACTCAGCAATTGTACTCTTGGACTTTGTACCAGAGAAATGAAGACGTACGTTCACATGTACAGGAAAGACCTATTTACAGATGTATATAGTATTTTTATTCATAATTGTCAAAAATCAAAGCAAACCGGACGTCTTTCAATGTAAGTTATGATTAAACTGTGGTACATTAATGTTATGGAATACTATTGTATAATAAAAAGAAATAAACTATTGATACACATAACAACCTGTATAAATCTCCGGGGAATTATAGTAAATAAGATGAATCTAATTTTGAATTTCCATACTGTGTGATTTGCATACTGTATGATTCCATGTATATTTTATTCTTTAAATGACAAATTTGTAGAAATTAAGAATTAGCTATTGCCAAGGATTAAGGAAGGAGTGGAGGAAGGAGAAAAGTGAGTGTTGTTATAAAAGGATAACATGAAATATTCTTATGATGACAGAAGTATTCTGTATTTTGATTCTATCAATGTCAATATCCTACTTGTGATATCGTACTATACTTTTACAAGTTGGGGGTGATAATGATGTGTCAATGTAGTATCGTCAATTGTAACAAATGTGCCACTCAGGTGGGAACTGTTTAAAATGGGAGAGGCTATGCACGTATGGTGGCAGAGTGCATGTGTGAAATCTCTGTACCAAGAAAAAAATCATTAGGAAGAGGAGGAGAAGGGGAAAGAGGTGGAGGAGAAGGAGGAAGAGGAGGAGAAGGGGAAGGAGAAGGAGGAGTAGGAGATTGTGCACAAAATGGAATTTTGTTTTGTTTATTTATTTGTTATAAAGACACACTAAACATGTCTCATAACAGTCAAAGAAATAATCTGATGGTTCGAGTTCATGGTGTCTTATATAAATAAGGAGTGTAGCTAATTTTTACTTTTTTGTGAGCTCTTGGTATTCAAGGAAATAATTCTTTGGCCTAACATTACGTATGCAAAGCTATCTCTAACTGATATCTAAGCAAATAATGTTAAATTTGAATAGAATTTCTAAAATGTCCGAGCAGGAGAAGAATGTCCACACAGATTATATCTTAATAGAGATATCAAAGGAAATGAGTTTGGTGAGTTAATTAATATGACTTTTAATTGGTCTATCAATTTTTATATAGGCAATGAGTGTTTTTAAGTATTTTAAAACACTAGTTAAATAGTGTTTTATTAAGTAATTTAGCCATTCTCTTATCAGTCTTGTTTATACAACTTCCTTCGGAAAGAAATACATATATTTATCCTTAAAAAGAGAAAACTTAAACTTTAAACAAATCAGTTTAAATTGTCACAAATGTTGATTTACACATGAAATTGTTACAGAATCTTACAGATATTAGACAAATGAAGTCAACTAATGTGTGAGAAGTATTTCTAATATCTTTATTTGGAAAAAAAGCTATCGCTCTATCTTTCAGAGTTTCAAAGAGGATCAAAAGCAATGATGCAATTTAAGAAGCTTTACAACCATAAAACTTTGTATGTATGAAGTAACTTTTACCATTGATAATAATTATTAATATTTCACAGTGGTGATTTGATTTTGAACACCAGTCTTCCTGAAATTCATTATATACCATTTTAAATTTAATGCAACCTGTTTAAGTTGCCTTTCATAATCTATAAAACAAGTCTGTTTTCTCCCTTTTTGGGTATGCCTGGTGACATAGGAAGCAGCTATGATTTTAAACCAACCTTTAAAAAAATGGAACTAATATCTCTGTAAATTCTTAGCTCACTTTAAGTCATGGTAAAAAAAATTTAAAACTATCATTGTGTTTGTTTAAGCACTGGCTCAATGCACTTTAAAGCTGCCATTTCTCTACCTGGACTTAGCTCATTCAGTTTAATCTCTTAAGTGTAAAAGAACAAATCATAATTAAAAGAGGGGAGGAAAAGGTTCATTTTAGAAGGCTATTTCTTGGATATAGTTGAGTGATTAGAGTGACCTCAATATGGTGGCTTCCATTTGTTGCTGAGAGACAAATATTTTTGTGTGGCAGATAAACAAACTCAGCTCTGCAAACCCTTAATGTGAACAGCCTCCTTGGAAGCTAGGGGTAGTTTTTGTTCTTTGCAGTTGGATGAAAGAGAGTAGAACCTGAAGTGAAAACAAGAGTGGGGAAGTTTAAAGTTGGACGTTGCTGTCACCTTACCATGTGAGGTTAGCTCACTAGAAATCAACAGTCAAGATTCCAACATACTTTCTTTACACACACGCACGCACGCGCACACACACACACACACACACACACACACACACAGAGACAGAGAGAATGAGAGAGAGAGAGACAAAGAGAATGACATTATGGAAAAATTTAAGAAAGAACAAGGTATGGTTTATTTGGATTTAGAATGTCTCCGCCTAAAAATGAAATTTTCTCATGGCAAGACATGAACAATGAGAATTTGGTTTCCTGTAACATCAACAGTGTCTTGCCTTTTGGGAGAGTGGAATACACATAACATGGAATCCAAGATGTAATCATTAAAATAATGTGTTTATTTCATAAAGAGAGGCAATCCATTGGGTAAATGGGTAGATTAAGTGGGAATTATAAATACATCTCAGGAAGAACATTAATGTTTATTTAATATTTCCTTTTTCAAATTACAGAAAAATGACATTTATATTATGATTGTGGTATAGTGATTATATAGCCAGCCCTGTTTTCAGGTAGAGTTTCAAAAATGGAAATTAAGCTGTTCATTCTTCCTATTCTTGATGATCTCTAAGAAAATAAATAAGAATTTGCAAACCTTCTTCATCAACCGATATTCCTTGGTTTCACAAAATAGATACATAATTTTTTCCCAGCTATTCCTTTCTTCCAGTAGCATATTTAATTCAATCTATTTGGCATGAGACTGCCATGCTTTCTCAGCAGATAAAATATACATCCAGGTGCCATTGGCTTTGGACTTACCTATGTGACTTTACTTTGACCAATAAAATATAAGTGGAGGGGACAAGTACATCAGCTTGAAGTAGAAGTGTGGCATGTTTTTTATTTAATTTTTGCAACTCTGCCCTTTGACAGGAGAAATGGCCTACCCTACATAGGGCTTAAGTCTTCATTCTGTGTCTCTAAAGACATGTAAAACAAATCTCAATCTGGAAATGAGCCCAGAAGGACCCCAGAGGCCGCAGTAGAGCTATCTAATGACCAGGCTCTAGGAGGTAGTATAGTCGAGGTGCTGAAATGAATCAGCCTTGTTTCAAATCTTGGTTATATTACTCAATTACATCGTGACCTTGAATGAGTTAGCTGACCCTTGACTCTCAGTTTTTCATGGATTATTCAATTTAAGAATGCTCTACCAACAAACTATTGTGAAATTTATGCACCTTTGTCTAGCCAGAATATGGCTCAAAGTGAACGTTCAAAATTTTTCATTTTTATTCTTCCTTTCGTTACTCCCCTTTACTTCTATGCCCAGACCAGGAATGTGGCCCAAGCAAAGACGGAAGGCAACCGAGTAAAAACTATTATTAACATTAGTGTTGATGAAAAGTAAAAATGTTAGATAAAATAGTTTGATTAGTCAAAGTCTATGCCACCTGGTACTTTTAAAGAGTAACGAAGTTATGGTATTGTATTTGGGGTTCCCACCAATTTGCCCTTAGAGTCAGAATGCTAGAGCTTGAAGGAATGTAAATGATGACTTAGTCTGATCACTGCCTTTCAAGAATGAGAGAATTGAGGCCCAAAGAGATGAACTGTCTTTCCCCAAATTGGTTAATGGCAAATCTGTCATTTAAATGAATAAAATAGTTTTATAAATGAGAGCTGGATGTTCAATTTGGCATATTAAGAATATACTTCCTATCTTAGCATTCTTTTTCCAAAATAGTGGAATGTCTATATCCCAGAGCATATCTTTTTTTTCTCACAGAATAGTATGCAAATATTAACTTCATAAGAAAGGTTTGAAACTTATGAACAAGGATATGTTGTTCACCAGAAAAACATGTTTGGTACTGTTACATGTTTGGTACTGTTACTGAAATCTAACTGCACTCTTACAAAAGAGCCTCAATCAAGGGTCAGCCTCTTGGCAATCAATGTGATTTTTATATATCATCTATGCATCTATTGTTGTTTTTATTGTTTAAAGTGACAGATTCACAGTTTAAACATAAATTTGCCCAGTTTTCAAAGCCTTAAGCTTTTAGGAACAAGTAAAAAGACAGGGTTTACAATAACTAAGACAAGAGCAGCAATTCTCAAATTTGTTTCCTTTAAAAAAATGTTTCTGGCCATGTGATCTTCAGTGAGATACGGGCTCTTTGTGCCACCTGCACTCTTTGCCACAGTCAAAAGAAAGAAACAAAAATACATCAGTAGCATTATAATGGAAAGCAATTTTCAATAAGACTTCCATGTGGTACCTAAAAAGGATAGAGAAAAATGAAAATAAAAGGGAAAATAAAAGGGTAAAAAATAAATAAGAAAAAGGAATAAATGCAAGGAGAGAAAGGTAAAAAAAAAAAAAAGTAAAGAGGATAAAAGAAAGACTATAGAAGATTAGTGTTTGCTTAATCTTTTCATGACCCACAGACATTCCATACCTGCTAATCGTATAATCAGACCTTAAATCAGTCTTAGTTTTGGCCCACCCTAAAGTCCTAAGCCACCTCAATACCAAACTCTGCCTAACCAATTCTCAAGAGGCAATTCTTTGGCAATTTGTTTTGCTACTGAAGCTCTTAGCAACATGAGTTTCATAATAAAGATCCTCTCATGTGATCCTTTACCCACTGCATGCAGACCAGCCTATGAAAAGCAGTAGACTGAGAAAGAAGTGGTTCCACCAAGCGGGGTGACTTCCATACCTCTCCTGCTGCTCTTCTTTAAAGTAACACTGGACAGGAAGAAAGTCTAGACATTCAGGATTCACGTCCATCCCTGTTATGAGGGTTTGGTGTCAAAAAAGGAAGCAGCCTCAGCACAGCCAGTTCTCTCTTAACATACCTTAAGCTAAAACTGTACAAGTAAATCCATGTTGGAATATTTAATCAGATATTGCTCCTCTTGAAACTAGGTGAAGTGCACATCAGATTGCATTTATCTTATATGGTATTTTTTTCTCTTTTTCTACTTCTGGGAGAACAATATGATGGATTCACAGAAAACTTCTATACTAGCTGTCTTGCAGCCATGAAGGAAGGGGTAATATTGGAATTGCACTAAAGCATTCTAGATTTGGCTGAATGGCTGGTAGGCAGTAATTCCTCCCAGCCCTGTGAATCCCAGCAATCCATCAAAGAGAATTACTGGTGAAAATGACTGAAAAATGTCATAAACCTTGCTTTCATTTGATTCCTGTGGATGTGAGGACTCGTGCAGTTTAAGCAGATTATGCTACTGAACTGGAGCTTGGTTGAATGATTAAAAGATAAAACACTTCCACTTAAATCTTTACCTAAATTTATCAGCTTGGATTTTCTGAATTGTACTGTGAAGTTTTGTCATAAAATGGAAATGTTTGATTCAAAGGTAATAAAAGCCATTAATCTACAGTGAAGCAATATTAATATTAACATACAGCTTTTATAATTAATTTGGTGCCAGATAAAAGAAATAATAAAGATGTTTTAGCTTTGATGATCAAAGGGGGAACAGACCTTTAAAAATACATTTAGATGTATAGCAAGATGAGTTTGTTTTAAAGGAGGTTTGGAAAGGGTTATCTGTTAGTGTTGCATATTAGATGACCAATTAGCAATGACTTAGTTAAGTGAGAAGGCCAAATATGTACTTACTTTTGGTAAACTCTCATTTAAACATGGGACACAGAAATATGGCTTTTGGGGTCAAAACCAAAGAAGATTTCACTCTGCTTAGAGTGACAGCACAAAAGTTTGCCAAATACTGTTTTTTGTTTTGGAAAAGAACTGTTTTCCATGGATCTTGTCCCAAGGCACAGATGGCAGGCATAGTTGAGAGGAGAGTGATTTATTGTGACCTCAAGATCTTCATCACTAATCTTAAATAATGAACACTAACAGTGTGAAATGGCTTTCGTGTCAACCTAGGTTTCCATACAAACGGTAGCTTAGAGTAGATATAAGATCTCAGGAATTTTACTGGGAACTTTTCCCTCCCTTCATAAGACTTCAGAGTACTTATCTATACAAAAGGGAGAATATACATATTTCAGAGAATAATTATGAATATGAAATAAGCTAACAAATGGAAAGTACCTAGAAAAATCATGATATATTGCTTCTCAATGGATGCTCGTTCAGTTGTGCTTTCTCTCTTTCTCCCTTGCTTTGTATTTGTTCTCCGAGTATCTTCATGTGATTTTGTGGTTATGGGAGACAGAGAGGAAATGAGGAAAAAGATCTAAAAGATGTAGGAAGAGCAATTTACAGAAAATAAGTTGACAAAAAAAAAGACTGTTTAGCCACCTTTCCACAACATATGCCCCCTCTAATAGAATTGGCTTTTCGATTTCATTTGAATATTTTCTTCAAGCTATAAAAGGTGAATTTTCTAAAAATCCATATACATTATCCTTCATTTATATATGAGTTGTACAACAAAATTACTTTTACAGCTCACAATGGCATATTTTTGTTTTAACCATAGAAACTCTTAGAATGTTGCTACTATAACTTCATGAGGGCTGAATTTGAAAAATATATATTTATAATGGTATTATTCAGAGTATTGTGATAAGAACAATGCTATTTGTTATATATATATACATATGTATATGTATATATATCTCTCTGTGTGTATATATATATAATAAAAAGTGCATATAAACTTTTCCTAGGTAAATATAGAGTTTTTTTCTGCCATAAATGTTTCTTTAGCAGTGAACATGTGACTATTTCAGGCTATCTTCCAAACTACAAGATAATAATAATAGCTACTATTTGTTGAACATTTACTATTTGACAGATACTATAAATAAGATTTAAAGTGCATTACCTAATTTAATCCTCACAATACCTTTGAGAGTTTTACAATTGTCCCCATTTTATAGAAGAAGAAATCAAAACTCAGATATGTTATATAACTTGTTCAAACTCATTCTCTTGTAATTTATTAACTGGAAATTCAGACTCATCTCTCACTAATTAAAAACTCAGACTTTAACCCTCTGTACTTCCCGAAGAATCAAACAGTATAGGTTACCAATAAACAATAATTTTACATGAAATTTAACTTAGAAGATTTTTCCTGGAAATATTTTTTGTCCTTTAGAAAATATCTATTTATTAGAACATGAAAAACACAGGACAAAAGGATTTTCTTTGAGATAAAAATTTAAGAAATTAAAAAACGAGTTTTATAATATTTTTTGTTCTGCCTTTCAAGACATTTTTGGGAGAAAATAGTATTTTCAAAGGGTCCTAGGGCTTGAGGGAGGAACTTTGGATCTGGGAAGGCAATTGCCTCCAAAATCAGCAACAAATTAGGGACAACTAAAAAGCTGTTATAGATGGGCTTAGACTTTCTGAGACTGAAGATTGTGCAATCTTATAAAAGAGGCTATACTCTATAATAAACGACTCTCAGATTGTTAATGGCTTACAAGACCAAAGTTTTTTAAGTTGCTTTTTGTCTGTTTTGTTTTGCTTTTTTTAATTCTATATTACATGTTCACCAATTGTCAGCTGGGGGCTGTGGTCACATTCCATAACCCTAGAATCTAGATTGATAGAACGATTCATAACTCATTCTTTAGCTGGACCATTGCTATGGCAAAGGGGAAAAATAGAACTCTGGAGAGTAGGAACACCAGCAAGTAAATGCTCAGTCAACAGGTATATCACTTCTGTTCAAAGCTCATTTGGTTTGGCTTTACCAAAGCAAAATAAGCCAGAAATTTAACTCTTCTACGTGCCTGATTCCCACAGAGGTTCAAAGTAGGTCAAAGAGAATTTGCAATGCCATGCCCAAGGGCTGGATGGAACAGTTGTGGAACTACAAGGGCTGAAATAGCTCTTTGAGAAAAAGTTTATTTTTCCTAACAGCAGAATTCTCCATGGGATGATACCTGATAGTGTGAGATTAATACTTGGATAAGAACTGGAACTGGAGCTCCAGGGCTTGTGGGACCTCTGGTGATCAGGGGGAGAGAGAGACAGAGAGAAAGAGAGGGAGGGAGGGAGAGTGCAAGCGCCAGCAACCGGGCACTCACACTCTTGGGTTAAATCCAAGTATTGGTGGCTGAGGGGTCTTTGGGCAATAATAGCAATGTTTAAAGAGAATAAGTTGTTTGCTTTTTTTTTTTCCTCCCAACGAGGTTCTTAGTTAAACATTTGTTTTGTTTTGTTTTGTTTTGTTTTTACGATGCTTTGTGGAGTTGTGGCAGAGTAGTGAAGTGCTAAGCCTGCTCGGGTTGGTATTGGTTAAAACCAGAGGTAATGCCATGATAATACCTGACCTT
>NW_011888789.1:9364140-9366452 GCF_000151845.1 Pteropus vampyrus
CCAAAATCCACGTTTCCTCTTTTCTACACTTACACTTCTGGAAATATTGAAGTATATAAAAATAAAGTTCTCAAATTCAGTTACTCTGTTATTAACGATAATACCTCCTCCCTAAAAGAAGACAATCCAAAATTTTACAGTATGTAGCTTCATACACCACTTACTATCTATAGCTTCAAGCCTGGAATCTCAAGATGTCCATTTCTCTACTAATTTTGCTATTATATCATCAATATTTAGCAATCTTAACTAAATAGAACAAACAAATCTTATTTTAAATAGTAGGGAAAGGGATAGATAAACAAGAGAGCATTGTCAAACTACATAAATAGATTTTTGAGATTAAAGGAGGAAAAGAGAAATAGCGATAAATAATATAATAGTTACTACTAGTTAATAAATAAAATTTACTAAGCATTTAATTTGTGCTTGTTTCTACACTATCCCGTGTAATATTAATAGTAATTTTAAGAGGTAGGTGTCATTATTATGCACAATTTAAAGGGACAAAACAGGCACAGAAAGATTAGGAGGCTAATCTTTTAACAAGTTAGTAAACCAGTCTGCAATCCAGGCAGCCTGCCTGCCTCTAGATCCCATCTATGCCTGCCACATGCTGCTGTTTCCTCTGATTTCTATGCAGTTCACAGAGAGTGACTACAGTCCTCAGTTCTGCACCTGGATCCAAGGCAGCTGATGACATCTATTACACTCCTTCTCTATTATATATTTACCTTCATTTGGTATCTCAGATGGTCTTTTGTTTTGTTTTGTTTTGTTTTGTTTTGTTTTGTTTTTTACCTGGTGGAGTAGCCCAAACTTTTATTCCTGAAGGAATCTAAGCCTTTGTGTTCTGGCCTGTTTGAGCTTATAGAAGAGTCCCATGCACTTTTGCCCTTGCATGAAATAACACGAAGCATTGCTGGTGATCCCCTGGGTTCAATTCACACTCGCTTCTGCTTCATTGAGTGGCCCACACTACTTCCTCTTGATAGTCAGGTTGAACCTATACAATCTACCATACAACTCTTTCATGTCATTTTTTTTTTTTTCTGCCTACAGCACCTGGTATTCCTACATGGTCTCCCATCCAAGATCGGATGAGATCGGACATGTTCAGGGTGGCATGACCATAGACTCATGTCTCTATCAGTGATATGAGGAGGTTTAAACTGCAGCGCCGTCCCCTATTTCATTTGAATTATTGTGATATTTTCCAATGATAGCATTCCTCCACTTGGTTCTAATCATTAGCCCAAGGTCACTGAGATGGGAAGCAATTTTTTTTTTTTTTTTTTTACTTTTGTAGGAATAATTGTAAGTGATCCCACACCATTTCTCTGTTTTTTTTCCCTTGATCTTGTGTATGACCTGTGGCGAAAATAGTAGTGTATGTTGGTGGTATTTTCAGATATTATGCTACGTGCTAAAGATAATGCCTCAAACTCACAGGTATTGCCTTCTAGCTGGTGCCATAATGGTGCCTTTAATAGGCGATTCCACTAATCTACAAGACCAGCTGCTTCTGGGTAATGATATATTAGGTATGATCAGTGAATCCCATAAGCATCCATTTATTGCCTACCTGCTTTCACTGTAAATTAAGTCAGTTAGTAAGACTAAGTATAATTTGAGATTCCACAGCACCCAGAAAGTTTCTCTCATATAATTGTGCTGGAAGGTGAGTGAAAGAAAAAAAGAAAATTCAAATATAGAATTAACACCTATTCTTTGAGGACAAATGGTGCTCTCTCTGTGATCAAAGGGGCCCAGGTAAGTACCCTGCCACCAAGGACCGAGCTGTCCCCTGAGAGTTGTGGTACCACAAATAGGCTCAAGGTTAGTCACTGCTGGTAGCACATTAGGAACTCAGCTGTATCAAGAACCAGGGCAGAACTGACAAGAGGAAGTGTGTTTATAACCTCCATCCCTGACATGAGTCTTGTTGTCAATGGGAACTCATTCTAGGTGACCACAGAAGTAATAGTGTCAATTATTTTACTATAGCATACCATATGCCTTCAAGAGACCCACTGTGAATTATAATAGGATTTTGTCTGCCATCACTCTCACATTAAAAACAAAGCCACAAATGATGACGACAAACAAGCCTCTGTCTGAGACTGAGCCCCCTCTAGGTATCTAATAACTAAAGCTGGACTATAGATGGAAGAAAATGGTAGCTTTCACAGGATAAAAGAAGGAAGTGGTTGCTGATGAATAATGGACAGGAAACAGGAAGCAAAAAGAGAAAAAAGGAAGACACAGAGAGCTAAAGAGACGAGGTATTCTAGGCTCAGCTTTGCTGATTA
>NW_011888789.1:9368057-9373228 GCF_000151845.1 Pteropus vampyrus
TTTTTCTCATCTTACAATATAAAAAATATACTTATATCTTAAAATTGCTATGAAGGTTTAAAAAAATAAACCTCACTTGAAAGTTTATTACCTTAGCACAAAGTGAGTATCTAGTAGGAGCTAATTAAATTTAAGTTTACATTTAAATTAATTGACAATGAAAGCTGGATTTTCTCAATAAATTACTTCAAAATTGGCAATCATTTGAGAGTATTTCCTAGCATTGTCACTAGGAAATACTGTCAAGTGATTGAAAAGCAATCCAATACATGTTCTATAGCTTTAGGAATAATATTGGTTTTAGGTGAAAAATACAAGAACTAAATGGTTAGTGCAAAAATCTTCTGGGTTTCAGTGAAAACGGACACTAAGACTGAGTGTAAATGATATGGGCATCTTTGTGATTAATTCCATTACTTAATTTTTTTTAACTTTCAAAGTGATATTGAGTTGCTGTACAGATCTTGCCTCAGAGGAAAGTCAACAACATTTATAAATGGGAAACTTAAGGTATTATTGTACTACATAGTTTTTTTTTCTAATTCCTTAGTCCTGGATGCAAAATACCTGAGATATTATTAATATTGAATACATTTCCTACAAGTAAGAGAAGAAAAATAGATAAACAGCTTCTAAAGCCATGCTGCTTACCCATAACTGTGATATCTAGATCTGATTCATCTATTTATCCACTCAGTTGGTGGAACCTTATGATAAGGTAAGAATGGAAATAGATGGAAATAATATTCTGCCTTTTTATTTTCAAATGCTTCAGATTGATAGCAAACTCAGAAACAGAGAAATCGATTGCAATGGAGATCAAGATCACATTAAGTAAAGATCTGTCCTTGAGGGAAAGTAGCCCCATTGGTTTTAGATGTTAAAAGCTTCTTAAGACTTGAACAAATTATAAATAATCTGTAACAGTTGAGATAAAAGGATATATTTAATTTTGTATTTGATTCCGAGAATTAACACCCAGCTTAAAAGTTTGATTCCATCATGGTATCTTTCTTAAAACTTACTTTTGGAAAGAATAAAATTAGTTTCCTATTTTGTTTCCACTTCTTTAAGTCATAGGATTTTATTTTCTAAATTCAACTACATCATATTTTTAAAAGAGAAGGGAGGAATAGGTATCATCATGATTTGAACATTTTATTTCTTTAAAAAATGTAAAAAATGGACAGAAGGCCATATGTGCGGACTCTGAATCTAAGACAATACAGAAGTAAAAAATATACATATGTAATATAGAAGAGGTGAGAGTTCACACCACTAGCATAGATATCCCCAAGATGTAATTCTGTCAGATATAATTATGAAGGAGTGGACATTTTATGGGTTTAAAAGGAACTGAGAATAACCAGTGAGGAAATTAGTTTATTCAATTACATTTTAACCCTTCTTCTGTTTAGAAAAAAAAAAAAGTGCAGCTCTCTGCCAATATTTATTTAACATTACACATAGGAACGCTACGTTTCATAGGATTTGACATTTTCAGCAATTGAGAATTACTATATTTTGTAAATAGAAATACCACTACTAAAAACAGAACGCTATAAAAAGAATGTCATTGTTTCCAAAGACTATCAGTATACTAGGGCAATGCAAAAATAATAAAAGTGAGATATTTCATGGCAGACTATGGAGGTAAGGTTAGGACTGTAATCCATGAGTTATCTCGGGGTACACGTTGGAGCTGTAAGTGCTGCTGACAAGTACTCTTCAGGGCAAATGGGAAATGGGTTAAAAAATAACTATAGTAAATACATATATCTGTGGACATAAGAAAGCAATTATTCTCCCTCACTTTACTATATCCTCACACGTACAGACACGGATGCATTTTTTGCTCCACAAAAGCTTGCCTTCTCTCCTTTACTGTTATCTTCAGAGAACCGGCACTGATTAGATAGGACAAGAATCAGGCTTGGTGAGGCTTCACTGTTGCTAATTAATATGATTTGTGTTTAGAATCCCTCTCTAGTACTACAGCAGACATCAACTGGGAACTAAGACACTATCTGAAAGGGTTGTTTGTGATCGATTCCATTATCTTTGTGTAAAATCCTAAACCTGCAGTCCAAAGTCCCAATCATATCTTCTTAAATTTTGATGGCTGTTTCACTGATTAGCAATTGTATGTATTTTCTCAGGAAAATAATTCTGAACTCTTAGGCTAAATATATTGAATTTTGTTGTTGTTGTTGTTGTTGTTGTTGTTGTTGTTTTAAATTTAAACCTAAGCCAACAGTAGAATGAACGTACAGTTAGGATTGGTTTGCTGGAATTCTTAGAGCCTAATAATTCAGTTGCAACCTAGGCTTCCTGGGACACCCAACAGAAAATTACCTGTATGAATGTTTCCCATTCTACATCTGTCACAATAGACACATTACACTGCTAAGACTGAGCAGCAGGCAAGATTCTTAGCTTCCCCTTCCTAGCTCATAAGCAGGGATAATGCATGAGCATTGTAACCTCTGCCTATAGCTATTGGTTGGCTTGTACCACAGCAATATGCATGCAGCCCTAACTGATGCTGCTGGTAATTCAGCCTCCCTGTTTCTAAGAACAAGGACCCCAGATCAACAATATACGAATCTTTCTAGTTTGTTTTTGGCACACTGCTAATGAAAAAAGAAAACTTGCAATGTGGCCTAAAAATAAAGATTTGCCTTGAAGCATTTCTGTGATTAAATAGAAACGTGTAGATTGGGTATACATGGTGAAAGGGTAGAGTTTAAAGGGTAGAACAAAGGCCACTTGTCAAATATCAAAAAATGCATTAAATTATTCTGTGGTAAATGAGCTGAGTTTCCAGAACGAGAGAGAAAATAGTTCATTAAGTTGTTAATACAAGTCTTTAAATTGGTTTAGTTGAATTCTTATTGACTACAATAATAATATTTATATCATCTCATGAAATAAGAAGAGAGGACAAGAAACTGGAGGTCCTTTTCCTTTGATGTAAATAATAGCACATGACAGAATTTATAAGCTGATCATAATCAGTGGAATAAACCTTTATGGGCAAATATGGCTGTACAAATACAATACTGGGCTTAGAGTAAAAAAAATTATTGTTCAATTCAAATAATAATGGGAAAATCTATTAGTTTAAAATATTAGCCAGTTATTTGGAGATTTCATTGTTTATCTTATTGGATTATGCAGTGATGATCACAATGGTTGAAAGGTAGTTACAGTTAGGGTAGAAGGTAGAGATTTGAAAAGAAAAAAAAAAAAAAAACAAAAGAAAAAAAAAAGAAATAAAAGTAAAAAAATAACAACCCAAGAACAAAATTAACAAAAAATTTGCTATTTCTGGTTGCGTGATTTGAGTCAAGTCATTCCTCTTCTCTGAATTTCAGTTTCCTCATCTTTATAAATAAGGTGTTATACTACATGATATCTCTAAACTTTCTTCCAGCTCTAAAATATTTTAGCCTTATAAATCATTTTAAAATAAATAAATTTCACATTAGCACTATCTCAAGTTCCTTCTGAAAAACCTCCACCATTTTTTGTGGATTTATCCACTTGCTTTGTTTTTATGAAGAAAAGCATTAATTCCTAATGGTAAATCAAAAAAAAAATTGAAAATTAAATTCAGATTGTGGATCAAATAAGGAGAACTAGATTAACACAAGACACTAAATATGCACTTATTCAAGGAACATTGCCACTAACGCATGCATAATTGTCAAAAGATTGCATCCAGAGTATTAAGTATCATATGTGTTGTTTCAAGTTGTACAATTACAATAAGTTTGAAGCCTAAAAGGAATCATTTTACAGTATTAAAAAAAGAGGAAAGAAAAGAAAACAAAGGGAAGGAGGCAGAAAAGAAATGGGCCATCGTAGTCCAAAGTTCCAGTGGGCACCATTTGTACAGACAACTCTAAGAACAGCATCTCTCCCATTCTGCAGTGAGAAGGCCCTGAACCATATTCTTCTTTGGCAGAGCCACCGATTTATCTTGATAGACGGAAAATAGCATTCTAACTGTTCTTCCAACTATTCCACTTAACTTTCTCACTCCCTAATCCATTCTCCATGAAGAAGTTACAAGTAATTTTCCTAAAATGAAAGTCTGATCTTGTTGTTTTTCTGCTTATAACCCTTAGGAAGACATTCTGTTGAACTTGGAATAAAATCCCAAGGCTTCCCTACGTTGACCAAGGCCCTGTGTCATCTAAGTCCTACCTGTTTTTATAGTATCACCTTGTGCTCAGCTCCAGCCACACCGGCCTTAAAGTTCTTCAAACAGAACCAGATTATGCTTTGGCCAGGATCTTCGCAAACACTACCCCTTGGCTTACAATGTTTCTGCTTGCCTCTTTATTCTTTACTTGTATCATTCTTTTGGTCTCTGCTTAAGTATTACTTCCTTATAAACCTTTCTCTCGACCTTTCCTCTCTGTCCTGCATCCCATATGAAAAAATAAATAAGTTACTCTACCATACATGTTGATTATATATCATAATACTTTTCTCAATTTGCTGTTATTTGTATCATTATTGGTTCAATTCTTTAGCAAATAAACTTCACAACTATTTTGGCCAGTTACATATTAACTTAGAGCAATGCTTGATACATAGTAGGTACTCATTTGTTGGAATGAATGAATGAGATTTATTTTCAATTTACAGAGAAAGTGAAATATTGAATTCTCCAGGTCATTTCATTAGGATCAGAATGTCTGATTATGAAAAATCTGTAGAAGAGAACAGAGAATGACTAGTGTGACATAAAATTTTTGGGTAATACGAGGCTGAAGAGAGATTCCCCACAAGGGGTTGACTCATTAAACTAGGAGTGTACCAAAGTGCTTTCTCTGATCACGTGCTTGTAAAGTAGTAAACACTATACAATGAAAGTGCTTCTGGGCTAAAGAAGAAAGCAGGTCCTCTTTGTTCAACATATCAAATATATCTATATGTATGTATGTATGTATGTATGTATGTATGTACGCATGTATGTATGTATGTGTGTATGTATGTGTGTGTGTGTATGTGTGTGTATGTGTATGTGTGTATATATATAAAGGTGAGGGAGGATAAGGCCAAGAGAAAACAATGGTAACCTAAGGGAGTGTAAGTAAATTAAGGCAAGATTTGCAGGAGACAATTCTAAGTGAAGAAGGAAGAAATGGAAAATCTAA
>NW_011888789.1:9373278-9404809 GCF_000151845.1 Pteropus vampyrus
CTCCAGGTCATTTCATTAGGATCAGAATGTCTGATTATGAAAAATCTGTAGAAGAGAACAGGGGATGACTAGTGTGACATAAAATTTTTGGGTAATACGAGGCTGAAGAGAGATTCCCCACAAGGGGTTGACTCATTAAACTAGGAGTGTACCAAAGTGCTTTCTCTGATCACATGCTTGTAAAGTAGTAAACACTATACAATGAAAGTGCTTCTGGGCTAAAGAAGAAAGCAGGTCCTTTTTGTTCAACATATCAAATATATCTATATGTATGTATGTATGTATGTATGTATGTATACATGTGTGTATGTATATGTGTGTGTGTATGTGTGTGTATGTGTATGTGTGTATATATATAAAGGTGAGGGAAGATAAGGCCAAGAGAAAACAATGGTAACCTAAGGGAGTGTAAGTAAATTAAGGCAAGATTTGCAGGAGACAATTCTAAGTGAAGAAGGAAGAAATGGAAAATCTAAATAGTACATCAAGATCTAAATCATTGCGTGATACCTAAGAGTTGGAATCTTCAACTCTTTGGAGGAATTCCTTGAAAAGATATCAGGGTAGAGTGAAAAAAAACCCCACTAGATTCAGAGTCAGGACAGCTGCCTCTGATCTAGCATGAGATTTTGGTAGATCATGGCATCTCATATTCATAAATATAATGAAAGCATGAAAATTAGTTTAAAATTTAGATTGCATTTCTGTTATTTCCAGACTAAAATTTTAGATAAAATCAACTAAGTCAAATTCTATTCAAGACAAAAGCTAGAGTGTTTGAGATAAATAGGAAGATCTCAGCCAGTAAAACTCAGGGTGAAACAGAGCCCCAGACCCTACTTCCTCATCTTGATGACTCTCTCTGCTTATTGACATATCACATCACTACTCTGACAAATTAGAGGTGGGAAGCCTGAATGGAAAGTTTGTAAGACTAATAAAAATCTGTGTGTCCAAATACAATTCTTGCTTTCTAGAGTGCTGTATTATTTTTATGATTGCTGTTAAGAATTTCTATGGAGTTTGACTTAGCACCTAGCTGAGGACGGCTTTTACTGCCCATCACAGTGATTCTAGCATGCAGCCTGAGGTGGTTACCCATATTTTACATTTTTCTTTACCAAAATTAATACTGCTATTTTCAAATGAATGGAGGTTGTGCCAGAGAGGCAGGATTATTGACTTTTACAGCTACTCTGTGCTGGTTAGATCACACATCTTGAATCTCTCCTCTCTTCCTATCCACACTGCCTAGCTCAGAACCCTCACATCTCTCACTTATACTATTTTAACAGCATACTAGCTGCTTTCTCTGCCTCCAGCCTGTCTTCCCCTAAATTCAGCATGTTCTATGCTACCAGAGTAAATTTTCTAAAATAATCAAGTTTCATCACTTTCCTGCTTAAAAATCCTCAGTTGAGACTCAAATTCTTTTCCATGATATGGACATACCTTTACAACCAGGGGCCATAGTCCTTTCTAGTCATTTCATGACAAACCAGATTCTTTTCTCCCACATGTGCCATTTCATGTCTCTTCACCTTTTCTCATGCTTTTTCTTTCTCCAGACAGGTATTTCTGTCAAGTAAACACTGACTTATCTTTCAAACTCCAACTCAGCTATACCTTCCCCTCTGTAACTTTATCTGATATTATGCTTCCCATTACCACACACCAATACTAGCTGTTTTATTTCTGTGCTCTTAAAAGACTTCATATATACTTCTCTAGCCTCTTTTAGCACATTGCATGATTTACTGTAAATAGATGTTTGAATCTTTGGTGCCTTGTATGATGTCTGACATATAACTATCATGTAAAATAAATGATGATTAAATTTTTCTGAACCCAACTGAATTAAATTGAACTAAATAGTAACAGATATCATAATTATTGAGTATAAAAGACTAAAAGACCTATTAAAGACTGGAGAATGATGGCAACATGCCTTTTTGAGTCGCAGGGGAATGTGGCATCACTGGCCCGACCCTGCTTAGCTTCCGAGAGGCACAGCTACTCTCTCTTCAAAGTGAAAGTGATATGTATCTTCCAAAAGTAGGTAGGTGGGTAAAATGAAAAATAAAACATCCCTGAATAGAGCAAGATATTTCCGATCAATCTTACTTTTTTCACATGCCCTGTGGTAGAAATCCACGACTTAGAAAATCCTGCAGGCAAAATTTTTTTGTGAGAAAATTTTTATGATATTGCAGAAATAAGGAAATTAAGAAAAAATAGGGACATACAAACACAGAGATAGATATGTGTGTAGGAGAACCAGTGTCAAATTGCTAACTTTTTTAAGAAGGAATATCCTTTATTCTGAGATTAAATTCTTTCTGAGTTCTTCCTATTAATATTTCCTGGTTTACAAGAAATAATGGTGACAGTAGTTGTGTGTTCTTTGATTGTTATAGCTTTATTCTTTGGTTTTAATTTTTATTTTGTTTTTTTTTTTTGTTTTTGTTTATTTTTTAAAGATTTTTAAGTGAACAAATTAGAATCGAGTAATACTCTTGTGGAACTTATAAGAATTTAAAAATTTTTTATCTACAAAACCTGAAACCTGAGAACAAGAGAATTCTCAAAAACACAATATGCAACTGTTGATAGCTACTGGAAGAATTATGGACTAAGAGGCAAGAGGCCGGAGTTTAAGTCTGATTTCTGTCACCAATTGAATATGTACTAGTCTGCAAATTGCTTCATGTAACTATGGGGATCCCATCTTTCTACATCTATAAATGAGGATGCTGAAGCAGATCGTAGGTCATTTTTTCAAGGTCTGATATAAAGGTTGCTGAGACGGTACAGAGTTACAACGAGGGTATGTATGAGAGTATTTCTCCACTTTTCTCCATGCACCCTCTCACTTCCACTCTAGTTTTCTCTCTTTCATATATCTAATGATTGAGTTTTCACACGACTTCTTTGGGAGAAAAAGAACTGTGCACTTGATATCTCTACTTAGATGTCCAATAGATAGTTAAGTCCAAAACCAAATTCACCTTTACCCCAAATCTGCTCCAACCACAGCCTTCTGTGTCCCAGCTGATGGCAACTCCATATGTAGAATTACTCAGATAAAAAACCTAAGAAGTTACCCTGATTCCTTTCTTTTACTCACAACTCATATCAGATTTTTTAGCATATCATGTTGTCTGTATCTTCAAAATACATCCAGAATCATACCACTCTCATCATCTCCATGAAGGCTGCCACCATAGTCTGTCACCTGGATACAGAAATATCCCCCTTCCCTGATTTTATCTTTGACCTTTTTAGTCTGTTCTTCTCACAGCAGCTAGATAAATACTTGTAAAATTTAAGTCAAGTTATCCCATTCCTTTGTTCAAAAATTTCCAGTGGTCCCTTATCTCACAATTCTCTCATCCATCACTCAATTCCTGCTGCCATACTGGCCTCTGTGCTATTTGTCTAACAAGCTTAAATGTGTCCTGCCTCAGAGACTTTTCACTTCCTGGACTGTTCTTCCCATAGCAAATGATGAACATGTCACCTCTTTTGTAGACTCCTGGAATTATTATGTACAATTTAGAACTTTTTTCCCTTTTATTTTTGGCATTTCTATGATATCACAATAACCAATTATATATTCTATATAACTTTAAAAAAGTATGTTGCTAACATTTTCTTCCCTAACATTTTATTTTTTAAATGAGAACTACCTTGACCAATTAATTTAAAACTCAACCCATGGCCTGCTCCAGCATGTCCTTTCCCTCTTATCCCACACTATTTTTTTCTTTATCCATCATTCATTTTTTTATATATTTTTTTAGAACCCAAATATCTTCAACAGAATATAAATCTTAATAATAATGAAATGTTTCCCTGCCTACTTTTTCCCATTGCTATATCTTAAGCATCTAAAATAGTACCTCTCCTCTACACAAACTAAATGTTCAATTAATATTTGCTGAATCTTGAAAAATCAAGAAAGAATTTTATTACTTAAAAAAAGATCACTATATGATCTCAAAGATCTCTCCTATCTCTAAAATACAGTTATTCTATGAGTCAATACATAAAATTGATTCTGTGGCCTCCCGGGCCTACTGTCTGGCTTTGAGGCCTAACTGCTTCCAGAAACATCAGTAACAAAGCAATGTTTTTTTATGTTTTGCTAGGCTAAAGTCACACATTGCTCAAACCATCTCACATGTGACAGCAGTTAATATACCATCTCTGCTTCTCATGCCTGTATCAGTATCACTCAGAGAGTGATTTAGAACCTCTCCTGGTGTTCTATTTTGCTTCTGACTGCTGTAAGTTTCAGCCACTGGGAGCCATTACTTAGAATTTTGCATTGCTGTCATATTCAGATCTGTCAGACAACCAGTGGCCAAAGAGAAGAGATGATTTAGTGGAATGGAATCTTCACGTAGCAGATAGTCTCCAGGATGGTTCTTCTGAAATGAGTGCAGCTTGCACACTCTTATGGCTTCAAAGACATTTAGCTTGTCAGGGCTGGAAAGATGGGAACCTTTCTCACTGGGTTGATCCAGGAGGATACTTTCTTCAAGGAAAATGTTTTCCGCTCACTTTGTACAGGATATTTCTCCATCACCTTCTTACATTATTAAATCCATACCATCTCTGAATGGTCACTGCAAAGACAAGCAGCTAACCAAGGATGCTAAGGAAGAGAGCTATTTAGATGTGTACTCCCCCTTTCCTCTTCATTCACAGATGAGTTCTTCACTTATTCTAACAGCTGACTGTCATATATATAATAAAATTCTAGAGATAAATTTTACAAGTTATTTTGTGGGTAAGAAAATAGATTATATGATTAGGAAAAAAATAGGTGAGACAACATAATTATTTTTGTGAATAGAGTGCACAAAGAGGGAATTGTTCTTGTCTCTGTTTGGCATTGTCTGGTTTTCTGTTTTTTTTTTTTTTTTTTTTTGGTCTTTTTTATTTTTTAATAACTTCAATTTTTTGTTGCAATCTTTCTTTCAGAATTTTTTAATCATGCTATGGAGGAAAAGATTTGGAAGCAGAAAGGTGTGGTTAAAGTATCTTAAGATGTTTCTTTGATTTATCAAGTGATTATGATAAGTTACTCAAAGTCTTAACTTTTCTTATCTTTAAATTCTTAGTAATAAGAGTGCTGATTAATCAGGTTTGAGTGAAGGTGAAACAAGATAATGGAATGTGCGGCATTGCAGATATATGAATATGTACATATGTATACATGAATATGTAAAATCAATCACTTGGCCATATTATTATTACCTGGGACAAGACATTTTACTAGGATTTTTTTTTATTGTTCTCCAAACCCTCCCCCACTGGTATGAAGCTCCTACACTTCAGAAATTTGTCCTGTTCAACATTCTAATACTAATGCCCAGGAGAGTACTGAACAGCCTGTTTCAGGGACCTGAAAAACTTGAAGAATGAATTAATGAATAATGGTCTTTTAGGAATTTCTTTCCCTTTAGATTGCTTTATGAATTTGGTTAGGGACAAATGTTTTTTAAAAATCTTATGAGACTTTTGAGAAATAAATGACAATTAATTTACGATCCCTCCAGGATTTTGTCTCTCCACTATTTCCCTTTTCTTTATCTCTTAATAGATATCTAGATGCAATTACTATGCTACATTGCTAAAGGAGAAATGAGACAAGCTTAGAACTGAGTAGAATTGTTTCTCAACATACTAAAATGGTATCTACATCAGTTTTGTTTTTCTTTCAGGACCCAGAATGGGAACAAGGGAAAGACAAAGGTCAAAGTCAGGCAGAAAAGAGTGTGTTACTTCAGCTGGGGGACATTTCATTATGTAAATGTAATGGAAAGCTCATGCATTTTTGTTTGCTAACCTGAGGGAGATGGGAGGGTATCCATTGACAACTGGAAAATGTTCCTGTTCTCCAGGCAGTGGCAGTGAGAGAATTCAGTTGACTCCTTGAAAAGGGTAGTGGAATGGCAAAGGTTTGATATGAATTTCTTGTTAAAATCTTAAAATTCAGTATAGTGCAAGCACATATTAGATACAATACAAAAGCATACAACCTTAAAGAATGACCATATAAATGGTAATTTTTGAGGAAAATTCAAGTACTATGAAAGGCACTTGGAGGGTTTCTTGGAAGTTTTTGCTTACTTGAATTCAAGTGAAAAAAAAAAGAAAAATTTTCAAATGGAATCAGGTTGGCATTTCTGGGCACCTTTTGTTCTGAGGAGGCAGTATGTGTGAAAGCAGAAAATGCACGTTGCATCTTGAGGTCTGTCTTACTGATTTTACACTTCCCAAACTCTCTCTCAGTGGCCTTTGCCTTCATACCTGAAAATGAGAGTGGTACATCAAGCTCTACAGAATTACTGGTGATAAGTTGATGGATGCAGTAGGCCGACTTCTAAGATGACTCCCAATGACCTCGGCTTCCTAATAGCGAGTGTGGAATGCACCTAGTAACTTTCTTCTAAAAAATACTGTAAAAAAAAAGTGGCAAAAGTCACTTCAGAGATTAGGTTGTAAAAGATTGACTTCCATTTGCTTACACACTCTCTCTGACTCTCTTTGCTTGTTCTAAAGAAGAAAGCTGCCATGTTGTGAGCTGCCCTATGGAGAGGCCCACATGGCAAGAACTTGAGAGTAGACTCCGGGCAACAGCCAGTGCAAAGTGAGGCCTTAGCCCAACAGTGACAACCATGTGAATGAGCATGGAAAAGAATACTCCCCAGTTGACCCTTGAGATGACTGCAGCCCCAGATGTCACCTGGGTTATAGCCCGTAGGAGTCCCTGAACAGAGGACCCACCTATGTTGGAGTCCTGATCTATAGAAACTGTGAGAAAATAAATGCTCTTGTTTTAAGCCACTGTGTTTCAGAATAATTTGTTTCTTGTGTAGATCTTGCTTTATGTGATTAATGAGCTTCTTCCAATTAGTTTGTAAATCTCTTTTTAGTAGTTGAAATAGGCACAATAGTTATGTACGAAATGTGCATTTTTTTCAGGCTTCCACAATGCATTTGCTAAGGAGAGAGAGTGAGGAAGAAAATTTGGCTTTGGTTCTCACCTGCACCACTGTGGTATCATGGGAAACATGTATTTGGTCTTCTTCTCAGATTCTTGGCAAACACCTCCAAATCCTAAAATATCTTGGAATTTCCTGAGTGATCTGAGTGATAGGAACATCTTTTGTTATTCATAACAAGCACCTTTCAACCATACCATAGTATGCTTATAAGGTAACTCTCATCAGAGTCCCAAGACAGCTTCAAGATGGGACTGGTCTCCAGAAAAACCAAGCCTTGATTAGAACTTTCAGCCCCATGTCCTGATCTCTGAGGAGAGAGAGGAGCTGGAGGTTGAGTTCAATCACCAATGGCCAATAACTTAATTAATTATGCCCACTTGGTGAAACCTTCATAAAACTCCATAAATGACAGGGTTCAATGTGTTCAGGTTAGTAGACACATTGGGGTGCTGGCACAGTCAGAAAGAACATGGAAGCTCACCTCCCATACTACTCCCCCATCTTGCCCTATGCATCTCTTCCATTAGACTTTTTTTTTTGAATTGTAGTGTATGCTTTATAATCAACAAATAATAGTAATTAAGTGCTTTCCTGAGTTTTGTGAGTCATTCTATCAAATTATTGAACCTGAGGGAATGGTTATGAGAAACCTCAAACTTGTAGTTAGCTAAGCAGAATTGTGAGTAACACGGGTATTCCATTTGTGGTTGGTATCCGAAGTGGAACAGTCTTGTGGGATGGAGAGGTCTAAATAGTTAATACCGAAATTGAATTGTCGAACACCCAGTTGATGTTAGGGAATTGGAGAACTGGTTGTTGGTGTTGGAAAAGATATCACGTATTTCATGTCAGGGAGGATAAAAACCTCTCAAATGTCTACTGAGCGAATCTGAGAAAACTACTTATGAACCTCAAAACTGTTATGAACCTCAAGGTCCTCATCTATGAAATGTGCATAATGCTTCCTTTGCATGGCTATTATACAACTCATAAAAAAAATGTCAAACCCAAGTAATGCTTGACTTTATTAGGTGATCAATAAATTGTAACTGTAATTATTATTGTTTTTACCATATTCACTATTCTCATTTTCACGTGTATTTTCCAATTTCTTTTATTTACTGAGAGACTTTGTGTTGTTACCAATAAAATAATTATATCATGAGAAAATATTTCTAAAAATTCTTTATACTATCTCCCTTTATACGGGTAAATGACTTAGTAACAATAAGTAAATGTCAGGAAATGAATCATAGATGAGTTACCAACATTTGATAGTGTTTTGTAAATAAAGAAAATGAGTCCAGGGAGAAGTAAAAACTATTGATGTTTCCATAAAATTTCCATAGGACCTCTGGAAGGTGACTGTATCATTCACTGAAAATTCATGAGTATAGACTGTGAATGTTGAAGTCTTCCCAGGCTACCCTGTATGAAAATGTATAGCATCATCTGCCTCATTTGTTATCCCAGTCCCTAGGTTTATTTTTTATAACATTTATATTGTTTAAAATTATCTTGCTTATATTTATTTATTTGTTTAATATCTATTTCCTTACTACCACTATATATGTTTTACAAGAGCAGGAATACTATCTTTTATTTTTATCACTCTATTTCTAGCACCTAGAATAGAAACAAAAAAGTTCAATAAATGTTTGTGGAATGAATGAATAAATGACTGTACATACAATCTTGAAAATGAAAACTTACAGGTTTATGATTTGAGGAAGAAGGAAAGAGAGATAATCCCTCTCACTTCAGGCCTGCTTAGAACAACAGTAGATGGATGCATTTGACATGAAACGGTCATTAGTACCATTGCCAAGTTTGATCATCAACCCTGTCTTCTTCAAAAGTAAAATGAAATGCTCCAGCCTTTTGGTCTCAGATGGGAAGATACAGATATATTTTTTAGGATGTGGTAGTGTATCTACCTCTCCTTCTCCTTGGATTCTCTGAAATGGATAGCTTTATTATGAGAATTGAAGCCCCACCCCCACCCCACCCCCCGCCGCCCCCAATCCCAACTCATGCTCTCATCAGGAAAGGGAAGAAAGATAGTACCAATAATAGCTCGAACTACCATACTTAAAGGGAATTGTCAGTCTCTCCCCCAAGTCTCATCCCATTCCTCAGTTATTTTGAAGGATTTTATACATTCCATTGAGGCTCTGGATGTCAGGGCCAACCATGAAGTGGAAGGTATAATCCATATTCAGGGAATAAGCACAGCTCCATGTTTTCCCTGCCACCACACCAGATTCAAGGTATTCAAAGTGTAGTATTCTTGCTTGGGAACCAGTGATTTAGGAGATCATGAATCTTCATGCATGTGTGTGTGAGAGAGGATGTGGGTAGAATCGGAGGAGGAGAATATTGAGGCCCTTATGTTATTTGCCACCAGTGTCTGAACCACATCATAGTCCTCTCTTTTCTATATCTAGATTGACTCAATATAGCCATACACAGAAAAGCCCACATTATCTACTTCACTCTATACCTGCCATCTTTGCCTTTCGCATCTTGTCACGTGCACACTGGTAAAGGGGAAATGACAGAAATCCTAGGAAGATTTGGAGAACCTAAATGAAGAAATGACTCATACCTTTGTCCTTAGATAGCCCCTTGAGTTGTAGTAATTCCCATAGAGTTCTTTAGGCTCAGCATAGTGAAGGATCAATAGATTAGAGGTGATTGTGTGGGAGGTGGTGTCTAGGCAAACAAATCTGAAATTTCTTAGAGTTCCCCAATCTCAGTGAAATATAAGAAGAACTAAAATTTCCCATGAGCTCAAGAAGACACAAAAGGAAGTGAGGAAGAGGTAGATTCAGAATATCTTGTGTTGGGTATGAAGACATCCCCAGGAATGATTTCTGCGTATTGATGTTGAGAAAGAAAATGTGAAGAATACCATCTCAGTGCAAACCATGGATAAATAATAACACAGAACCAGATGCTGCATCTCCCATATCAAGCCTTTTCTGTAATCTCCCTGGTACCAACTCATGCGCACTAAAACTTACTGCCTCAGAGATCAGAATGGGGCAGGTGTTGAACTCAGTGGGGCTTTGAAATAATTGAATCTTAGTTTTCATCATTTGGTAGCACAGGAGCTCAGTAAATGTAAATTAAATTATATTACATTAAAATAAAGTTGTATTCTATTATTTGGTGGATGAGATTTTATACTTATCACAGAAGTATTTTATTCTACAGAAAGTATTACCCTTTATAAACTTCCATCTACCAGGATTTACCCTGACGCAGCAACAAGATATCAAGAACAAAGCATACGTGACCTTTGGCATCTGTCAAATCTGGATTTGAATTATGGTTTTGTATCTTTCTGCCTATGTGGGTTTAGGAAATTTATTCCTGGGCCTATTTTCTATTCATAAAATGTGGAAAATAATATCCATATCATGGAATTTTGTGGAGGCTATAATGAGATAAGGCAAATGGAAATCCCTAGTACAATATCTGATATATGATCAATTCTACTGTCCAATTGTTAGCACTAGTGGAGGTCGGCTCTGTTTAGGATGGGTAGAACTTGAAAATAACTGTCTTGACATCACATGGTCTGCGTTTCTGAATGGGGCTCTCCAACTTCTTGCCATGTACAGAGACAGGAGGAACAGAATCTCCTGAGGGAATGACAGGACGGCTGATCATCAGAGCTCTGTAGTTCTCTTAACAGTATTCCCATTCTCCCTCAGGCCCTGCTATTTTATCATCCAAATGGGTGGATTTTCAATCAAGCTTCTTATTACCCATCAATTCTTATAATAAATCCCAGTAACTTAAATATTCTGTTATTTTAATTTCTTTGCCTTTGAAAAATGACTAATTAACTAAATGAGTAACTTATTTAAAGCAATTTAAGCCTTAAATAATTTTCTTTTTTCAACATTTTCCAATTACTTACATGCGGCAGGCACTGCACTAGCCAGAAAGGATACAATCATGAATAAAACAAAGTCCTTATTCTCAAAAAGCTCAAAATATAATATGAAAGACAGACATAAAATTAAAAGAACACATGAGTTCTATAAAAGAAGTGTATTTGGGGTACTATGAACTTGGCATAAAGTTTAGGAGGGCAGAGTGAGAATAAAACTGCTAATTACTGACCGCTTACAGAATTTCCACATTATCTTTAAAAATAGGGGTTATTGAATCCATTTTAGAGATGGGGAAACTGGAAGCAAAAGAGTTAAGTAATATTTCTTAATCCAGCGGTCTAGACAAGAATGAGGCTAAAAAAAAAGCAGCCGGCTAAGTCAATCTAAATCCAAAGCCCACATTTTGCCCTCTGCTTTAAGGCCACTTAGTGGCTGCTTAGCAGATAAAGAACCAGAAACAACCCTGTTACCCAACTCCAAGACATCTTAAGTGTTTCCTCTGCAGTGACTTCCACATCTGCCACCAGACAATTCCTAAAAGTTCATTATCATCTAAAGAGAGAGAGCACTACAATTTTTTCAAGTTTTTTTCCCATTATGAATATTGGTGTTATTTTATATTTATGCCTTCCTTGCCAACTATATTAACACATTCACTGTACATTTTTATTCCTTCTTTAGATCTGGTTGGGAGAGAGGAGTTTTCTCTAATTAGTTTATGTATCTCTGTTTATGTTTCATTCTGAAACTGCCTAAAAATTCATTGGTGTTATATGTACAATATAAATGTAGTTGTTAGGATAAAACCTCAAAAACATTTAAGCAATGTAAAGTTATAATTTGGGGAGCTTATGGAAGAACCTGAAATAATTCGCATCATGAAAAATTCCATTATTAATGGCTGCTGGGCTGGTTTCAGTAATATATACTGCTTCATTCATTTTTACCCTAGCTGTCCTTCCACACAGCTCTATTTTGACAGGCAAAAGCAATTAAAGTCACTGTTTTGGAACTTAGTTCATCTTCTTCTCCCTTCCTCCTTCTCAGCTTCTCTCGCCATCCAATCTGTCATTAACACACACAGTGTCGTAGCCTTGAGTTGGCCTCAGTAGAGCCAAAGAAAGAGAATAAGAATTGCTGGGAAACAGGGAGCCCTGTCATGGAGTGTGAAGGACTTTGCACTAGGACTCAAGGGCCCTAGAGGCTGCCTATGCTTTCCAGTACGTGAAAGTTTGTGTAGCAGCGACTTAAACATAAGCACATGTGTGCAGACTCTCATAAGGGCCAAGATCAACAGAGAAGAAAAAGGCTGGCCATCGGTAAAAGGAGGCAGCATTATGAGATGCTGAAAAAGACTACTTCCAGCTCCCAGTAAATGCTGAAAGTCTGGGCAAACGCAATTGGAAAGAGGAACTTTCAAGGTTATATCGCAGCTTTTTTCCCATAGGTATGGACACAAACAGAAATAGGTTCCTATTGCAAGATCCCTGGATGTTGCAGGGGAGAACTGTCTTTTTTGTTTTAGGTCATCTGAGCACCTTAATCTTAACTCTAATAGGTAAGTTCTAATGCGTTAAACTAACAATTTACACATTTAATACCTAGAAGAAGTGATCTTTTAAAATTTTTCTCAAGTTGTATTAAATATACAAATCTTAAATGTGCAGTTTCATTAATATTTACATATGTATATACCTGTATAACCACTGCACTCATAAAAATATATGTTTCCATTACCCTAATGGTTCTCTAGTTTCTCCTCCTGGAAAGATTCTTGACCATATATGATTTTATAAAGTTGATAAAATGTTTTGAGAAATGCATAATTCCACATTCTGCAATGGTAATATAAAAGGGAGTAATATAAAGTAAATGTATTCCTGGTTTTTTTCTTTCTTTCTTTCTTTGTATTTTGGTCATTCTCCAGATTCTTCTCACCAGGACACCAAGAACTATTTAGTCGGGGCTGCAACAGTCTAAATCTTTACCTGTAGGTCTTTCTTTATGCCTTCGTTTCTCATTGCCTATATCAGGAAGTCGAACTTCTAGTACCAAGGTCTCTGACAATGAGATTTATGTATTTATTCCAGATGAATTCCTTAAGATCCAACTCTTTTTCATGGGATTTAAGTGGAAGGAGATACTTGCTCCTAATCTAAGCACAAAAATACTGGTAGCTCTCCAATTTATAACTGGAATATTTGGTGTCTTTCTCTGTGTTCCCTGGGGTAGTCACGTTTTATCTGTAGGGTCAACATTTGCAGTGCCTCCCATGGTGACAAATGGCATTTCAAATCTCTTTGTTCAGGTAGCATCACTCTGCTTGGATTCCCCACTTGCAGAGGGCTGCAAGACACCCTGTGCGATATCACGAAATACCCTTCCAAAAGCAACAGCTTCCATTTGATAAGGTGATTATTTGATGCAAATACCTTGTGCACATACAAGATGACAATTAAGATAATGTTTTTAACCAGAGTTTTGTGTTTCATTAGGTAATTTATCATATTTTAAAGTCATACAATTATCTTGTAAAGATAGGTATACTTATTAGCTTCATCTGTTACATAAGCTGTAGGAGACTTCAAAAAGGTAAACAATTCTGACAATGCAAGGCAGAGCTGGGATTTAAACTAAAATATTCTAATTCCAAATTTTGTTCATGTTTTTGAGTATATAAATATACTATATTATCTCCAGCTAGAACAAATATTGGTGGGGTAAAATCCAGCTGCATGAAATCAGCCAGCTGTCTTTATCTCTGTTGGTTATTGGTTAGTGAACATGGTAATTTTTTTTAACATTATCTAAGGTTAAAATGCATGAGACAAATTGTTCAATGACACCACTAAGGGACAGAGGTTTAAAGGAAAACAGCTGTAGATGCAAAAACTCCATGTCACACTGGTTTCTCTGCTCTTCTATTGAAAGTATCTTCTTGAATTACAAATGTGATCATATCAATCTCTTATTTAACACTTTCATCGTCTTCTCATTGTCTAAAGACAAAATTAAAAACTCATAACTAAGCTAAAAGGGTCTTCATGATCTGACACTTAACTTTCCAGATTCGTCTCCCCCTTAGCCCTCAAGCATACATTCTTTCAAAATCTATACTTTAGCCAATCTGGTCTCTCTCTCTCTCTCTTTTTTTTTTTTACTCCCTCAAATGGTCTTCCTTATTTCTAGGCCTCTGTGACTGTTCTTTTCTCTATCTGGTTGAATTTCCCCTATTCTTTGTTCAGTTGACTTCATCACAGCTTATTATTCACTTCCTTTGAGATGTCCTGAGGACTGAATGTGATAATTCATGTGAAGTATTTTATTTTTTCAGAACTCACTCTAGGTAACATTATAAAAATAAGTAAACAAATAAATGTAGATAGATGATAGATAGAAAGAAAGAATAAACAAAGAGCAAAAAGCAACACACTGCAGTGGAAAGAATGTAGGCATAAACTCTGGTATCCTGCAACCTTGGTTCCCATGCTCATTCTTGCCAGGTGACTATAGGTGAATCATTTAATATCTTTGAACTTCAGTTTTTTTCATATGAAAAATAAGAATGATAATAACTACTTCCAAGATTCTCTGTAAGAATTGAGAAAATATATATGAAAGAAACTAGCATTGATTCTTTTTGTGTACTGTTGGCTCCTCTGTTACACCATCTGTGCTTCTCCCTGATCCTAGTGGCCTCCTTTCTCCTGGTTGATCAACCCATAGATTATTCCCAAATGACCTGCCCTTTAGGATATCAATCAAACCACCTCAAATATATGGACTAAAAACATTCTAAAGTGTTATTCTTCCCTTAAGGTATGCATTTTAATGACACTCCTCGAAAACCTACAAGCCTTAAAAACTAAAAGAAATCAATGTTTAGTGGTTGAATTTGAAGAATTATGACAGGGGAGAAGTTGCTGAAAGGGATTTTAAATTTCACTGAGTGCAACCAATTCATCTTATGGATGAGAAAACTTAGAAAGAGAGAAGGAAATGATAGGTGTTGCTTAACAACCCAAGTTCCATAACTCAGGCAGAAACTCAGAAAAACAGTCTCATAATAGGATGTTCTGCCCCAAGTGCCATGTGCTCTGAGGGGAGGCTCAGCAGCAGTTACCCTGAGACTAACAGCACAGATTTCCTGTCCTTCTTACTCAAAACTCATATCCAATAACAGCTGGATCAGCTTCTTGGAGTCCAGGACCCAGGGAAGTACATTTTTAGGGGCATTTCATCTGAAAGGACATTGATACTTTGCACCTAGAAGCAGTGAATAAAATGGTAAATGCCTCACTGGGAGAATACTCACTAATCAGCTACTATTAAATAATTATGAATTATTCAGGGACCATTAAATTACAAGAAGGGATGAATCAGCTTAATATTTATTTCACTCCACACAGAATTAGAAGCCAAGCCTTAAAAACATAGAATGTAACAATTTGCTTATTCCTATATCATCACACCTCTTTCATTCCATTACTTCATACAGAGATCAGAGAAAAGACTGTCTTTAAGTATAGGCCTTATATCTGAGTCAGAAACTTGGACTTTAGTTTCTAATGGAAAGAAAGAACATAAACATTGCCAGGATCACACCAGGCAATTGTATTTTCTTGGACCAATATAGAAAACCATTAAAGATATACAGTACAAATGACCTATGAAATCATGCAGCTTAATGTGAATTGAACTTCTTCTTTGAACACACATCGGTCGCCTCCAGCCCTGCCTCTCAATTTGTCAATTCTCAGTCCTAGTTTGATTTAAGTGCTACAGAATATCAGTTGTATCCTCCTTTAAATAGCTAAGAGAGCCATCCTGGGTAGCCAATTCCTTTGGAGAGAATAATTACAAACAAAGGAAGGTAGGAGAGGCAAAGAGATTACCTAAGAGAATAAATTACTTAAAACTCTAAGGTCAAGAATGGGGGATGGGACAAAGGGGAAGAATCGTGGAAACATTAAAAAGAAAGTAGGGAGATCATATTTCAGACACATCAAAAAAAGGCAAGATGATGAGAGAGAATAGTAATAAAATTGTCAAAGGAAGATCAGAGAGGAGACAAACTAAGAGCGTTAAATAAAAATTTGCATTAAAAAGGATTAAAAAGAATTGGAAAAAATTACAAAGTAAAAGATCTAATAAAGATCATTGGAAAATAAATGAACATGGCAACAAGAAGGGTTCTGCAAGGAACAATACATTACAGTACTGCAAGAGGAAAACATCAGAGAGAAACTGCAGAGTGAGGAAAATAAAAGAGGGAAAATAATTTAAAGTTCAGCCCACAGAGGAACCAAGAAGATGGAGATAAAAAGAATAAAAGAGGCAGTAAGTGACAGATATTAATACAATACACAGAAGGCATGAGAGAACTATTCAAAGCATAAAAGAGCGAAGGTAGGTGACAGGCACAAGCATGAAAGGAAATGCATGCTACACATAGGCAGAGCTCTTTTTCAAAAAAAAAAAAAAATCCGAGAAAGCATTCAATATTGCTTTAAATAGCATTGACAGGATGATAAAAGTATTTTCAGAATTGTAATTAAGAGTTTATTCGTGCATAAAAGCAGCAACTGCAATATTAGAAAAGTGAGGGACACATATCTCTGTAAATATCTAGAGAGCCAACTCTGACTGTCTGCATGCACAATTTAGCTGTTATCTGCCTCTCTTAAAGAAGTATCCTGGGATTTTGCATTCAGGTATCAAAGGAAAATGGTTTTTAATTTTTTTCTTTATACATATGACATAAATTTCAGGACATTTGGAAGACCAGGATTGAGTTCTAAATATATGGCTTTCAAAAATGTGTAGATTTTCTTTCACTGTACCCTTCTTCAAACTCCAAGACCCAAACAAAATTACAAAATAAAAAATGAATTGACTGCTCCACAATGTCCAGGTAACCCTAGGCCCAAGTACCCAGGCATCAATGCCTACGTAATCAGGGCCTCCCACTCATAGCCTTTATTTTGGACATACCTCATCTGTGCAGCCTCTGCACACATGACTGTAGACCATTGCTTCTAGACGTAAGACTTATTCTCTCCTACCTAAATAATGGGGTAATCTGGATGACTCTCATTATATTTCAAGAATCTTCCAGGTTTGTAGCATCACAGAATGTTGGATTAGAAAGGGACTGAGACATCAAATCATCCTAACTCTTATTTCAGAAAGGGAGATTAAGGCCATCAGTAGTGATATGACTATCTTAATGCAAAGCTGACATTAGCATATCAGAAACCCCTCTGCAAATGTTTTATTTGGAGGAACACACTTAAAATATTTTATTGTATTTGGATAGACTATATAAAAATAACTTCTTGAAACCTTCATAGGATAATAAATGAATTAACATTAAAAAAGAAGCAGCTGTGGAGTACATAGCTACATGAAAAAGCCAAACCTACTTTATTGCATTAGGCCAGAGGCTCCCAGTCTTTCTTGGTTCTCAGTGCCCTTAATGTCTCAGTAATTTTTCATGGCACTCTTGGGCAAAAACAAAAACAATAAAAAAAACGAAGAAAACAAACAAACAAAGAAAACACTTAACAGTTCAGTTTATTAAGAAAATAGGTCCAAACACTTGGAAAATATTTATGTCTTAACAAATTGTTACCTTTATGAAAAGAGTACACACAAGATGAATAATAAAAAGATACGCTTATTTCATTCTTAACCTCAATATTGGCTAACAGGCTGTAGGTGCTTATTAGGTACTGCACAGGTTCACAGACCTTGGAATCAGATTACATACTGCTATCCTCATTTCCTGTTTCATGTCAATTTTCACACCACATTTGCTTTTTATCACAACTGCCAAAATAAAAGTTATATGATATATACTGCTGAAAAGAAGGTAATATGATATACTATTGAAATTGAACTACCTCTAGTTAGCAGTTAACACAGTGTCCAATAAATGCCAATTATGATCGTGTTTACCTTAAAAATTCTAAATATCCCATAGTGCTCCTATGAGTTCACTGTGGTGTCTGTGGAGCTTCTTGGCACAGGGTTTTGCTTGCAAGCAAATCTATGATGAAACAAAACAAAACAAAAACAAGCAAACCACCATGGACATATTTCTGTAAAGAGTGATGCCTCCTCTATAGCCTTGGGTAGGTCCTTGAAGAGATATTCCAGAAGAAGGCATTGTTATCATGGGGGATGACAGCTTCAGGCATGTTATTGCCCCTGAAAATCTTCCAGTGGTATAAGATGTGGAGGTAGAAGACAGTGATATTGATCCTGACCCTGTGTAGGCCTAGGCTAATGTGTGTGTTTCTTCATTTTTAACAACAAAAAAAATTTAAAAAGTAAAACAAAACCTTAATAGAAAAAAGCTTATAGAATAAAGATATAAAGAAATAAAAATATTTTTGTACAGCTGTACAATATGTTCATATTTTAAGCTGTTATTATGAAAAAGTCAAAATTTTAAAAAATTAAACTTTTAAAATTTATAAATTTAAAAGTTTATAAAGTAAAGAAGTTACAGCAAGCTAAGGTTAATTTATTATTAGCGAAATAAAAATATTTTTTATTAATTTAGCATAGCCTAGGTGTACAGTGTTTATATAGCCTATAGCAGTATAAATAATGTCCTAGGCTTTCACATTCACTCAGTGACTCACCCAGAGTAACTTCTAGTCCTGCAAGATCCATTCACAGCAAGTGCCCTATACAGGTGTACCAGTTTTAATCTTTTATACCATATTTTTAGTGTGCCTTTTCTATGTTTAGAAATGTTTAGATGCACAAATATTTATGTTTTGTTACAACTGCCTACAGTATTCAGTACAGTAACATGTTGTATAGGTTTGTAAGCAAGGAGCAACAGGCTATACCATATAGCTTAGGTGTTAGTAGGTTATACCACCCAGGTTTCTGTAAGTGCACCCTGTGATGTTTGCTCAAGGATGAAATCACCTAATGAAGTATTTCTCAAAAAGATATCCTTGTTATTAAATGACACATGACTGTCTAATTATAAAATGGTATAGAGAAGAGAAGTTACCACATGAGCTTATATTTTAAGTTAAATTCAACACCGAAGGAGCTTTCAAAGTCATTTTCTGAAGGATAAAAATAAAACAAAGATAAATCTTCAGCTTGACATTGATTACACAATGACAATGAATGAAAGCTATAAAGACAAATTCATCAACTCCTCTTTAATTTTCAAAGAAAATGAGCTTCAAGTTAAATAAATAAATAAATAAATGGATGAATGGATAGATGATTGATAGATAGATTAAACAGATAGATAATAGAGAACAAACATCGATAGGAGGAAATAAGAGTAAAGTTTTTAAAAGAAGTAAAAAGTTAATAAAAAAAAAACAACCGGTATTCTAAATGAGCTTGAGGTTCTGAAATCCCTAAAATATGATGAGGGGACTTTGAGATGCATGACGATTGGAAAAGGTTTTCTGATGCAATTTTCAAGAAGTGGAAGAAGGTAAATTTATTTAAATTAATAAAAGTGAGTATGATACATATTCTAGTCCACAGTTTAGAACTAACCAGTGAAAGTTTGTTTTGTGGGCATTTAGAAAGAGAAGCAAGGATTTAAGGAGATTTTAGCTTGCATATTTAAAAGGAAACTGTCTAGGAAAAGAGAAGACCATTATGTTCATTTTGGAGGCACCAATTTTTTATAGTGATAATTTGAAGGCCATTTAAAATTGAAGATCAGAATAGTAGACAGGTTCAAAGCATCGTGTATGAGAAAGAATAGTTGAATAAAATTACAGTTGTGCCATTTTTAAGAATTGTTATTTTTAAGAATACATTTCTACTTAATCTTAGAACTAAGCACGCATGGAAATCTAATAACTTCCATTTTTTAAAACACATTTTTAATGGCTTCCAGACATAATTCATATGCCATTTGATTTACCTGTATAAAGAATGGGAGAAAAATATTTCCAAATCATATGTCTGATAACAGGTTAATTTCATATATATGATATTATATATGTATATTTTCATACGACTCAATAGAAAAAAAATCTGATTAAAAAATGGGCAGATTATCTAAGTAGACATTTTTCCAAGGACATACAAAAGGCCAACAGGTATGTGAAAAGATGTTCAATGTCATTAATCATAAAGGAAATGTAAATCAAAACCATAATTAGATATCGCCTCATACCTTTTAGAACGGTAAATTGTCTATTTCTCCCTTCATTTCTATAAAGCTTTGGCTTTACATATTTTGATGCTTTGCTATCAGTTGCACACATGTTTATTATTGTTTTATCTTTTTGGTGATTGCTTCTTTCATTATTATTAATTTTATCATTATATATATTCTCTCTTTATCTTGAGTTACATTCTTTGTTTTAAAGCCTATTTTGTTTCATATTATTATAGCTACTCCATCTTTCTATGGTTACTGTTTGCATAATGAAATTTTTCTATCCTTTTACATTTAATCTGCTTTTATCTTGGAATCTAAAGTGTGACTCATGTAGACAGCATGTAGTTGTATCTTGCCTTTTTTTAAAATACAGTCTGACACACTCTGCCTTTGAATGGATTTTGTTTAATTCATTTATACTTAGTGTTATTTTTTACATACTTGGATTTATATCTGCCATTTTACTTTTTTCTTTATATGTCTCATGTCTATTTTGTTTCTCTCTTCTTCCTTATTGTATTCTTTTACATTAAGAAAATATTTTCTAATAAAGTTTTAAATTTCTTGAATGATTGAATGATTTTTCCAGTTTTATTTAGTATTTTTTTAGCTTACATTTTAACTAATCATAATCAGCCTTAGTTTTATACTACCATAATTCCAGTAAGATATATAAATGTTACTCCTGTATAGCTATAGTTGTTTCTCCCCTTTGTAGTATAAGTGCTATACATATTACATCTAGTAATGTTACAAAACCAAAAATATGTTGTTATAATTATTTCTATACATAATTTTCTGTCTTTTAGAACAGCTGAGAGAATAAAGGAAAGCAAATACACGGTCATAGTTTTTGATATATTAATGGCCTTTTAAAAATTTTCCGATAGATTCAAGTTACTATCTGGAGTCATTTCCTTAGCCCGGCACAACTTCGTTCCCACCTACAGATCTTCCTTTACTTCTGTAATTATGTCTTTCTTTAGTTTTTAAACATTTATAACAACTACTTTTAAGTCTTTTTCTCTTAAATTCAACATCTAATAACTTTCTAAGCAGTTTATGTTGCATGCTTTTTTTTTATTTCTTGGTATATGGGTCATACTTTCCTGTTTTTTGTTTGTTTGTTTGTATATGTAATCATTTTATTGTTGGAAACTGGACATTTTAGGTAAGACATTGTAGCAACTCTGAGTGCCCCTTTCCAGGGGTTGTTACTGTTATCTGCTTGTTTATTTCCTTAGTTACTATGTAGATTGCATTATTGACATATATTTCTCTCTTTCAGTGTTAAGTTTCTGATAATGCTCCATAAGGAAGCACAGCTTTGGATATGTCCCAGAGCATCCAGACAAAAGCACATCATCTTAGCCAACCGTTGCTTACAGCCTTGTGAAATCCTACACTACAAACCCATCTAAGCACACTCAGACTTTTCACCCACAAAACAGTGAGTAAACAAATGAGTTTTGTTTAAGCCACCATATTTGTGGTAATTTTTAAAGTATTAACAGAAAACCAATACAATGGTTAATCAGTCTCCAGTATTATCCCTCTCTAATCTGTTCTCTAGATAATTCTTTCTAAAAGAGAAATAAGATTGTAATTCCTTCTGATTCCCAGTTTCAAAGAAAATTTAAACAGCATAATGTCCAAGACCTCATTCAAATACATTACTTATGCTGAAATAAAATGGTTAATTTGCACTCTTATAATAAGTCAGGCTCTCACTCTCCTCCAGGTGATTGCACAAAACATTCTGGTCCCTTCATACTGCATTTAAAATGAAATCCTGTTTTCTCTTGTCCGTTAATGTCTACATAATCTGCTCCTCCTCCCTTTATTTCCTTGAATTTATCTTGCTTACTAAACTCTAGCCAAATGTTTTCTCTTTATGCAGTTTTTGGACTTCCTCTTCCTTCTGCCTGAAGTGTTCTTCTCCAGATCATTGCTTGCTGAATAATTTTTATCATTCATATCTTAGCTTAACTGGCACATCTTCAGAGATGCCCTTTCTCACCACTTGGTCTAAAAAAGCCCTCAAGTCACTCTTACATAGCCCTATTTTATTTTAATCACACAACATAACTGTATTAATCCATCAGAAAAACAGAACAATTATAAACGTGCATATATCTAATAACAAAGCATTAAAATGCATGAAGCCTTAAAGAACTGAAGAGAGAAACTGACAATTTAGTATTCTAACAGAAGTGAAGTGATAGCTCATTGCAATATATTTTCTTGGTTATTTATTTACATCTCCTCACACACACACTAAAATACCAGACACCTATAAAATCAGACACCTAGATCATCTAGTTTAATTAATTCCTATTTTTCTTAAAGACACATAATGGACACTCAATGTTTTAATGAAATAATTGTTGTCATCAGTGTGGGTGCAAGGTCATTAAGTTGGGTTGTATAGTGCACAACCTGCTCAACTGTCCACAGGAGGCAGCCACTGAGGGGTAAAGCACAAAATACAGAGCCCTATATTATGACTATGATTTAATTTTCATAAGAGAGTTGCAGAGCTAATGGGGGTGAGTGGGAATTTTTTATTTAAACCAATTTCCCCCAGTGCTCAAGATTACATGATGTATTACCTTGGCAAAAGACTTGATCGCTCTAATATTAGAACTGTGCAAGTATATCTGCAGAAAGGCGGAAAGGGAATAATGGTTGAATTATTCAGTAAGATAATATAATTACACTAATTATTGTCTTATAATAAATTAGTAGCAATCAAAGGCTGTAATGAAGATGTTCAGTACTTTGGGCTTGGGAACTAGAGGGCTGAAATTCATTGAGCCATCTACGAAATAAACATATTAGAGAGTATATTTTTTTCTAAAAGCTTCCCTCGCTAATTATGGCATAGGATTCTTTATTAAAACCAGTATGAATCACTCAAATCATGCAGTGTGAACTCTAAAATTGAAACTCTGAAACAAATGAAATTACAATAGTTATAGGATACTTATTACTAAGAAAATCCATGTTCGAAAGGAGGAGATATTTAGTGGATTATCAGATTGAGATTCTTTGGCATAGGAGTGAAAGATTCTATGGTAAATATTTTGGAGATTTAGGTTAGCAAAAATGTAACTAGACTCAATCATCATTTAGTAACATTTTCTAGAGAAAGGGATCTCTGAGTCTGACATTAAAAAAATCAATTGCTGCCTACATAGTTTTATACAAGTTGATTAAATTCCACAAGCTTTAATTTTTCCTTCTATAACACAGAGACAAAAGGACAATAAGAACAGCAGTGAGCCTTGCCATCACATACAACAGTTTGGGACTCAAATAAAAAATTTTTAAAAAACTGCTTGATATAATATTATAAGTGCAATGCATGGTTAAAAGCAATCTATGCATTTTTGGTAATAATTATACACAGATTTGTTAGGCATGGGTTATCCAAATACAAAATTATACTCTAAGCCACTTCTTATTTTTTTGTTTTCACAGCACGAATTGCTATGAAATTCCAATAAGATTAAATAGAATAAAATATATATTAATAATATATTTAACCTGCTGACTTTCTCCTTTTATACCCCAAAGACACTAAGGCCCTGGAATCAAATGCCAATGTGTATTACTATAGATAGCTTATCATAGTAGATCTCAAGACTGTAAACTTTCATACCTCCATGTTCAAATTTCAAGAGTACTGTATAACTGAAGAATTCTTCCCTGCTCTTGAATGGGTCTCTAGCCATAGGTTATATCTGCCTTGTGGCCTTGTGCTTTTTTCTCTCCATTCCCCCTCCATGTGATATTTTTGTCACTGCATACAAGTCCTTAGAGGCCTAAGCATCAGTAGTCACAGCTGGTAGGAGTGATTTCTATAAAGCATTTTAGGGTAAAAGGTGCTTCATCCACCTACAATGCTATCATTATCAGTCATCTCAGCAAAATCAGAGTTGAGCCTCCTGCCAGTGTGACAGCAGCTGCAAACCGCTGATATCCTCTTGATATGGATTTCTTGATTGTTAACCTAGAACAAAATGTATATTGCTTTGATAAAAAATGCATGTGGAAAGCTTCTTATTTGACAGATTAAAAGTAAAATCTGTTTTTGTTCTAATTTCCTTCTGTTCTATTTGAACAGCAGGAATACAGACTTATTTTTTACTATCCTACTGCCCAGGGCAATGGGATTTTGATATTAAACAAAAGAAAGGATTTATTTCAAATATCCAGGACTAGGCCAAGGAATCAGGGCTATGAATCAGTGACATGAAGATGGTATTTTGTTACATGAGAGGAACTCTAGATATTTTTTCTTTAATTGACTTGGTGACTGCAGAAAAGTTCATTTACTGTAATCAATATTACTTTACATTGTGCCTCAATCAAAAACTACTTTCCGTGGTCAATAGCAATTAGACAGATGGACAGAAATGGCAGCATCAATGATGATGAAACTCAAGATATATACCTTCCATTCTTCTAATAAAAAGTATCACAGCACACGCACACACACACACACACACACACGTACACCCACATGCACACATACTATATTGAATTTTCAACCTTACAGAGAAGACCTAGAATGTATTCTGGAAAAGTCCTAAGTACCACAGATCAGGAAGCTGAGACAAAAAAAAAAAAATCTCTATGAACCCTTATCTTTGATTTCTCCTTAAATTAACTAAGATTTAGTAAACAAGAGACAAAACATTGGAACAGAAGAACCATGAAGGACACAAGTGAGATGTAAATTAGTATCTTGTAGAAATTTAAAAAAAAATAATGTCACTGGAGAAGGAATTTATAAATAGTTATCTTTGGTGTTCATAAAGAACTATGGTTGGTGAATACTGAAAAAATAATAAGGATAAAAGGAAATCATAGCAGGAGACACACTAAACTGAAGTGCAATGCATGGTTAAAAGCAATCTATGATGAAAAGTGATGTGAGCACCTGTATGGGATTGAATGGTTTGTAGAACACAGAAAATTATTTACCTTCTGCCAGGGTATGTCAACCTAACTATATTCATGCATAAAGCACCTCAAACATCTGCTACTTTGTGATTGGTTTTCTATTTTTTGTCTTTGATCCTTTTTTTCAAACCTGTATTGGATGGTTTGGGCCAATATTTCCAGGAAGACAGAATTGCAATGATACAGAGGAAAAGGTCACTAATTGTTGTTAGAATTAAGATGGGATGTGTTAAATCAGACTAGGGGTAGGACTGGCATTGGAAGCCAGAGAAGGAGTGGCAATGTGGGCTGCAGCAGAGAGAGATGGAGGCTGAGGAAAAGGCCTGAGCACAGCAAAAGTTGCCACATTTGATTAAAGCAAATATGAAAATGAAACTGTGTTGAAATCTAGGATACAAAGACAGAGGTTAATAAAGTAGCTAGGTCCTGGAACCAATATCTAGATGAAGTTAGGTGAATAAAATCCCTAAAGTTACGACAGGACACCAGGACTTAGGGGATATGAAAGAGACACCTTTAGTATCACAATCATTATAAATTGCTGATTTTTCTGCAGTTTCCTCCCTCCAAAATAGCAGCTCCTAAGAAAAGAAAAAAAGGAAAAGAAAGAGAAGGGAAGGGAAAGAAAGGGAGGGGAAGGGAGGGGAAGGGAAGGGAAGGGAAAAGAAGAAAAGAAAAAAAGGAAGGAAAAGAAAAGAAAAGAAAAAAGAAAAGAAAAGGAAAATAAAGAAAAGAAAAAAAAAGGACAGAATAGAAAAGAAAAATAAAGAAAAGAAAAAGAAAAGACAAGACCTAGAAATATCAATCTTTTATATCTTTGCTTTCCAGTTTAAAGCAGTTTTTGTATTGTATCATGTATTGGACTGTAAAATGTTCACAAATGCTTATACACACAATTTCCTTTTATCTTGCTAAAGCAAACTTGAACTTTCTTTGACCATCTGCCTTTTCGCTTCTATCCTTGTCATCTTTATACATCCACTCTCCTCATGATACTCAGAAGAATCTTTTGAAAATATAATGAATTGAGTAATGTCATTCTCCTACCTAATTCCTTTCAATAACTTTCTATTATACCCTAAATACATTCAAAACGTCTTCTAATGGCCTGGAAGGACGTGCAAGATATACTCCCTCACCTGTATAGCCTTAACTTATGCTACTTCCCTCAGCTTATGAGTCTCGATACACCATGCACTTCTTCTCCTGAGGAACTTAACACCTCTATCTCCCTTTTTCTTCCTTTTCTTAAGAATTTCCCCTAGTGCCTGAAAGACTATGAGACTGTTTAGACTATTTTTCTTACCAAATAATTTATGAGTGTTTGTCCTGGGCAAGAATAAAATTAGCTAGAAGCCCCAACGATCTCTCACAATACTTCTTTTATTATATGCAAATAGGCATTTATGGTGATCCTAACTTAATTTTTAGTGGTATGGACTCACCAATGAGCATTTGATGAAATTTCAGGGAGCCCTGAGAAGAAGGAGAAAATGGAGAAAGATGGAAAATCAAATATTATATGTATAGTAATAAATATGGAAAATTATCAGAGATTCAAGTAGTAATAACGAACTAGGGAGGGGTAAGGAAAAAGATTGTTCTCTATAGCAGGAGAAACTTATAAAAGTAATGAATATGAAATTACAAAAGTAAAGTAACAATGAACCTAAAAAGTCAAAAGGGAATTGTAGAACATTATTTGAATAGCCACAGAGCGCCAGTGAATGTAAAGGAGTGAGAAAGCCCAGTGAATAATATACTATTCATAATATTTTGAATTGACTCATACGGCACAATAATAGGAGAATGCAGGGAAAAAAACTAATTCTTGAATCTTTTTAAAAATTATCATTCTTAAAATTTTGGCTAGTTATAAAATTAGCATAGAGGCCAAGATTTCATTGTACTTCAGAAAGGTTTGTTTTTCTTCAATTGTGCTATTTACTTTCTGCAATGCAGTGAATTTCATAAATAATCTTTTGTCAAAAAAAAATGTTCTACGTATGTATAATGCACACACATCTTGAAAACAGGACAAGGCTTTTACCGTTCTAGCTTCATTCAGGCATCTAGTACAAATCTGCTGTTTTCTTAAGCTTTATTGTGTCCCTATCTTCTCACTTACAAATGATACAAAGATCCAATTTATAACCATTCAGATGGGCAGGGGGAGCATTTATCTCTTGTGAGGACATATACAAGTGTAGGAGGCACAAATGGGTCTGCGGCGCTTGTCACAGTCCATTGGAAGTTGAAGATGTATCAACAACAGAGAGGACATTTTAAATTATCATTTTGATTTCAATTTACTGCTACACCACAAGTCTCTCTAAGTAATGGAGGAAATAAATAATCATTCTATAACAGGAAAACCACCTATCCTTAACATCAACAAAAAAGGTTATAATAATTATGGAGGACTTAAGTAGGATGAAATTGTGAACTAAAAATCAAAACAAGCAGCACTAATATTCTGAATCTAAAAATGAGTTCATAGAATTTTTTTTTTTTTTGGTTTATTCTTCCACTGAACCTTGAACCAAACAAAAGTTTTGAGGTTTTGTTTCTTTGTTTTTCATGTCTTAGTGAAACAGAATGAACAGAATTTATATGATTTCTAAAATGATTCACTTAGAACACAACTAGAATAGCATTTTCATTCCAGTAATTTCAATTATATATGATATAATCAGGATATCTAAATAAACATACATATATAGATGTTCATGTGTGAATGGTGTGTGTTTGTGTGTACATGTACATACCACAGGGATATTAGATATTGAAAATTAATTTTAGGGGAGTATAAATTGATAGCCATATTTATCTCTTTTTGTACCACATTTTAATAAATGACATAACATGTAAATAGTTTCTTAAAGAGCCTGGTACATTGTTGGTCCTCAATTCATGATAGTTATTTTCTCCTTTTGTATACTGATTAAGAAAGGGGGTGGGGATCTTTACTTGTATTAATGCTGTGTTCATCAAAATTGTTGAATGCCTGCTATATACAATAAACCTGTATATAATGTCTTTCATTTGCTCTTTTAAAATGGATGTTGCAATTCTCAATTTAAAGAAGAAGGAAGACAGACAATAAAAATGACTTGTCTACTTGCACACAGACAGTGGTGAAGGCAGTAGGGATTAAAATTTGTACCCAGAGATTCTGACTCCTGTTATGGGTTGAATTTTGTCCTCCCAAAAATATATATTTAAGTTTCGACCCCTAGGACCTCATAATGTAACTTTATTTAGAAATAGGGTAGTTGCAGATGTAAGGACCTTGAAGTTATGAACATAATTTTACTATAAAATTTCTTGTGGCTTTTCTCTTGTTCTCCCTTGCCACCTTCCTCCTTCTTCATACCTGCTAAGATTTATTGAGAGCTTAGGAATTGCCAGGCACTAAGTTAAGAACTATACAAATGTTTCTAGACTTATGATAGGGTTACGTCCTGATAAACCTATCAAAGTTAAAAATATCATTAAGTCAAAAATGCATTTAATACACCTAACTTACCAAAAAATGTAGCTTAGCCTAACCCACCTGAAACATGTTGAGAACACAATATCAAAAAATATTGTGGCAACACAGTACACTCTACAGGATGTTATTTACCCTCATGACAGGGTGCCTGAATGGGAGCTGTGGTTCGCTGCCACTGCCCAGCATCACAGAGAGTATGGTACCACATATCACTAGATCAAAATTCAAAATTCGAAGTTCAGTTTCTACTGAATGTATATTGCTTTATCATCATCATAAAGTTAAAAAATAGTAAGTTAAAACATCAGAAATCAGAGAGCATCTGTATACACATTATTTGATTTCATTCTAGCAAGGGCCTAAAGAGAATCATACAATTATTATCTTCACTTTACAGAGACAGAAAGTTTAAGTCTACCTAGCTGAAGGTCATATATAAAGTAAGGTATGGGGAGCCAAGATTCAAAGCTATATCTATCTGACATCAGAGACCATATTCAAAAACATCTTTTTTGTACTGCACTATTCCAATTCAGTTTAGTATCCTGATAATACATGATTCAATATCTGTACATTTGGATAAAGCATGCTAAAGAAGTACTAAGAAGAATGGCTATGAAATTCATTTCCTAATAAATAGAATATGGTGCAGCTTTATAGAATAGGAAGTAGAACCAGCTTACATTGCACTCAGTATGATGTTAGATGAAACTTACGTTTCTCATTTAATTTTCAAAATATATTTTAACTCTATTTTATAGACAAAGTACTGAGGCTAAAAGTACTTTATAGACAAAGTACCAATAAAATCACATAAGATCAGAGAGACTGTAAGTGAGAAGACTGGGATTCAAATCCAGACTTCATATTTCTTACTTTCAGTTTCCCCAGAAAAAGATGAGAAGCTTGGTGTGCTATTTCTTTCTTATCTCCATCCCATTTTCCATATATATCTCTCTAATTGATGTTCTTCCAATTAGCTTCTTCGCTGTTTTTATTTTCTCAGAGCTTTCTAAAGTCCCACCGGTTGCTTTCCACAGATGCCACACTATGAAGAATTGAGAAGGATGACCATAAAAGTTAATCTGGAAAAAAATGCCCAGCATAGAAGGCTGAGGCTGTCAGAATCTCCTGTCAGACCACAGACATCACCATTACTTTCTGCAAGGCATTTGGAGGGGACCCACAGAATAATATTTGCATAAGTAACAAAGATTATCTTTTCTCTGAAATCTGTTTTCCTTTCTACTACATCCCCTTCTCGAAAAAAGAAAAAAAAATGCTAGGTATCATGAGTAAAATGAAAGATAAACCCATTTGGGTATATAATGGATCCTTCTTTAATAAAATAATGACTACTAGTAAACTAATAAACTACTGTAATTATCTTGGAGGTAATTATTCAGGGTCTTGGAAAATAACTAAAAAGCTGGAGAAGAAGCAACTGAAGATTGTAGAGATAGTTCCAGGTTGAGTTAGGAATAGAACAGAGGCTGAGAAATATAACTGGAGTTCTTCTGTGCCCTAAAGCAGCACTGTGTTACAAACAAAACTGTGTCTCACCAAAATTCATATGTTGAAACATTCCCTCACTAGTGATATTTAGAGATGCGGCCTTTGAGAAGTAATTAGGTTTAGATGGCGGGGCGGTCCTCATGATAGGGTTAGTGCCCTTATAAGAAGAGACGCAGAGCTTACTTTTTTTCTCCCTTTTTCATTCATATATGAACACAGCAAGGTGGCCATTTGCAAGCCAGGAAGAGAATCCTCACCAGAACCCGATGATGCTGGTACCTTATTCTTGGACTCCTCAGCCTCTAGAACTGTGAGAAATAAATATCTGTTCTTTAAGCCACTCAGTCTATGGGATTTTGATATGACGACCCAAGCAGACTAAGACACTGACCAAAAGAAATTTCTGTGATGATGAAAATGTTCTAGCTCTATGTTGTTCAATATTATAGTCACTAGTCACATGTGGCTATTAAACACTTGAAATGTGGCTAGTGTAGCTGAAGAACCGAATTTTTTTGTCTGATTCAATTTTATTTGATTTAAATGTACACAGTCATATATGCCTAGTCGTTACCACACTGAGCAGTGCAGCTCTAAAGAGTAAGGCTACACGAGAGATATACTGAATGATTTCTTAGAATAGACTTGGTGTCTTAGATTTAGTCCCAAGGGACCAAGATTTGTACACGGAGTGTATATTGGAGGGTGCTCTCAAGCTCAACACCTGACTTGAAATGAAAGAAGTATGATTGGGCAGAGAGAGGAGTTGGATTGCAGTGCTGATCCTACCAGAGCTCCAGTGCCAAGATGGCCCTTCACAGGTGTCCTGCCCTGAGGCAAGGGGGATGGGCCTTTATATCTCTTACTGTTCCCCACTACTTTGACCTATCATTGATTGAGGTTTGTCCCCAGTAAGGTCCATAACTTAAGCAAGAATGTTATCTTCCTCTAAGAGCATTTTCTAAAAGTGACTCAACTGAGAATTGTCATCTGCCAACACTCCCAGCAATTAGGGGGAATGTTTGTCTCAGTTGGGAAAGGAAAATCTGGGCTTTAGAGATGCCATCAACTGCATTTGACTTAAAATTTTATTACTTTATCTCCGTAAATACATTCTTTTCTGTCAGATCTTATGTTCCAGTTTTTCACTCATAAAAAACATGTCACCAGAAGGGCACTGAGTGTATACTGCTATATAGGTTTACATCCAAGGCAAGTATTATGCAGAACACTTTATAAAAAGAAAAAGATCACTTCCTTTTTCAGATCTATTTGTTTTAAATTATCAATGGATAAAAGGGACACTGTTTTGGGAAAATTTTGCTAAGCAATTGAGAGAACCATATTTTAGTGTTCTGCCTATTTGTTCTATTCATTAAATGTTAAAAGGGACCAAAATAAATCAACTAAAATAAGCCTTTCACTTTAAAGATTGGGAAATTGAAGCCTGGAAATATAA
>NW_011888789.1:9404859-9433199 GCF_000151845.1 Pteropus vampyrus
TCATTGATTGAGGTTTGTCCCCAGTAAGGTCCATAACTTAAGCAAGAATGTTATCTTCCTCTAAGAGCATTTTCTAAAAGTGACTCAACTGAGAATTGTCATCTGCCAACACTCCCAGCAATTAGGGGGAATGTTTGTCTCAGTTGGGAAAGGAAAATCTGGGCTTTAGAGATGCCATCAACTGCATTTGACTTAAAATTTTATTACTTTATCTCCGTAAATACATTCTTTTCTGTCAGATCTTATGTTCCAGTTTTTCACTCATAAAAAACATGTCACCAGAAGGGCACTGAGTGTATACTGCTATATAGGTTTACATCCAAGGCAAGTATTATGCAGAACACTTTATAAAAAGAAAAAGATCACTTCCTTTTTCAGATCTATTTGTTTTAAATTATCAATGGATAAAAGGGACACTGTTTTGGGAAAATTTTGCTAAGCAATTGAGAGAACCATATTTTAGTGTTCTGCCTATTTGTTCTATTCATTAAATGTTAAAAGGGACCAAAATAAATCAACTAAAATAAGCCTTTCACTTTAAAGATTGGGAAATTGAAGCCTGGAAATATAAACAGAAGTGTTCAAAATTTTTTCATTCAATGTGTCATTTATTGAGTTTCAATAGACTGCTAAATACCAGGATACAAAATGATTAAGGCATGAGTCTTACATCTGAGGAGCTCTAGTCTAGGAGAAAGTTAAGACAACAACTGAATTATAATATAATATGGTAACTGCCCTGTAGTACATTGAATTGTAGCCCCACTACCCCCAAAGATATGTCTACCTGAATTCTCAGAATGTGACTTTTTTTTGGAATAAGAGTGTTTGTAGCATAATTAAATGCAGGATCTCTATATGAGATCATCCTGGATTTAGGTGGGCTCTAAATCCAATAATGAATACCCCTATAAAAGACAGAAAAGAAGACACATGAAAATACAGGGAAGAAGTCCATGTGAAGACAGAGGAAGAGACTGATGTTATACTTTGCAAGCCAAGAAAAGCCAGGAGCCACTGGAAGCTGGAAGAGACAATGAAGGATCCTCCCCTGCAGACTTCAGAAGGAGCATGACTCTGCCAACACCTTGATTTTGAACTTCAGGTCTCCAAAACTATGATAGAATAAATTTCTGTTGTTTCAAGTCATCAGATGTCTAAATTTGTTGTAACAGCCCTAGGAAACCAACAGATGCTCTATTATAGAGACATGAGCCAAATACATAGGGAAATAAAGTTGAACCGAACTCTGTCTGGGACCAATGTGGTTGTTCAAAGGATTTAATTTGATCTAGAACTTTAAGAAAAAGTATGTGCAAGGCGAAGTTAGTTTAATGTTAGATTACTGTTCTATTTTTGTTTGTGGAAACAGAGTTGGCAGTGATAGTGATATTTGGATAACAATAAGCTCCGTACAGTGACCTTAACTTATGGCAAGTTTATTTTAAGGATACACTTGCGAATGAGTAAAGAAGGATCTCAGTCATACGGCCCAAACTCACAATAACCCAGGCAAAGCCAAACATCCAGTCTGAGGAGGAGCAGGAACAACAGTAGAATGAAGGCCCAAGCTTGGACCAGGCAAGTCATTTGGAACACAGAGTTGCTCTAGGAATCTTGGCAGCAGAAGTTCTGAGTTTTCATTCTAGCTCTCTATCATTAATTCAACTCTGCCTCCATGTCTATCCACTTACTTTTTTGTTAAGAATTTGCTGATTCTCCTTTCCCCCATACAGTCTAGCAAACACTCCAGTAAAGGAATCACATTGGCTTACCTAATAATCATCATTTACCCTTGGGCAATATTTTTCTACCAAGCTATGTCATAGGCTACTGGCCAGGCTATTACACCTTTCAAAGGCTGTCTCTCAGGAAGAGAAAATAGGTGGGACAATCCTAAGTGAGGCCATTTGGGTGACAGTCTTTTCAAAGGACATTTGTAAAATAGTTATAAAAGGCCTTATATGTCTATCTAAAGAATTCTAATTGCATTCTTTGGATTGAAATTAAAAGATGCTTTTACACAAGAAAGTGTCATAAATTATTTCGCTCTTTGTAAAGACAACTATAGGACCTGTGAAGAGAAAACACTCGAATGCAATGAAACCGGTGGTCAAGAGGCTTTGCAAGAGTCCAAGCTAGTCAAGGGCATAGGTACACACTAGAGCCCAGTGTTTTTCTACTATCCTCTCCTTGGTGGTTTCACATAAAAAGCTAACTCAACTATCTCACAGACAGATCATTTGAGAAAGTCTACCTTCATCTTTGCTTTTATCCAGTTATTTAGCAACAATTCAACAGTAGAAAAGGAGATGTGGCAATTTAGGGCTCAGGATGGTGATCCTATACACTAGCAAAACACGCACACACACACACACACACACAAACTTGCTCCTCCTATCCATGATTTTAACAGCGTGACTTACATAAATGTTTTCTGCTTCAGAAAAGCAAAGCATCAACCAGAATACCTTCCATGAAATGGCTATGTAATAAAGATTAAGAAAAGAGCAAATCCATATCTGAGGTAAAAGACAGCCTCAGATATTTATTATTGCCATCTTCCTTCTGCTTTACTTTTTTTCTTTTTAATTGAGATACAACTTTGAGTTCCAAGAGTTTTCATCACATCATTATCAAGTCACATTGGAGAAGGGGAGAGGAAAGGATGGCAAGAGTTGGGGGAATCTGAATCCTCAAATACAAGAAGCAAAGAGCAGAAAACAAAGTCTAATGTCACCCAGGCATTTTCTGTCTTACATTTCAAAATGTCACTTAAACAAACAAATGCAACTATTCTTGAGCAATGGAAAAAACAAAAAGCAAAGCAGGTTGGGTTTTTTGCTTTTTGGTTCCACTTTTCATATCTCAGTGAGTTTCCTAATAGCACCTTTGACAAGTAACATGCTTTTCCACTTTTGATCACAATCACTAAATAATAGACAGCTCTCCTTTCCTTTATCAGCTTGTTCTGTTGATGGTGCCCCAGGAGATTCTTTTTTTTTTTTTTTTAAATTCCCAAATAAAATGATCAAAGGCCACAGCTAAATGGGAGATGTTTTATAATGAAGAATTACACCAAGATCATTTCATTAACCCTTCATTGCCCTCGATTTGATTTAACCTTCTCAAAAAAGAACATAATTGAAAATATAGGAAATCTATAGCAACAAATGACAAAGCTTGAGGAGAGATGCTTATACGGTATGTGATGGAAAAATGTACCTTGAGGGGCACTGCTTGACCTTTTCAAGAAATCAGTAGTCATAATTATGTACTAGAAGCACACTGAGTTTCCAAAGAGACTACAGAAAGAAGAGACAAGAACAGCATATGACAGTCAAATGCACTTATCCTCTATTTACAATGAACGTTTTGGCTAGTTGATAAGAACAAGTCAGATGGAAAGTCTGGATTGAAATTTCTCATTGTGCGTTACCTATCTCATCACATGTCCTCCTGTGATAAATGGAGATTATGCCAGTTCCTAATCCATAGAGGACTGTGAAGATGAAATATATTACTGTATATAAGACTTTAAGCAGAGGGTCTAGCACATAGTAGACCCCTCAAAAAATATTAGCTCTTCAAATTAAGGTAGACAAGCCATTTCCCTTGCAGTAAAAAAATTACTACATTAGTAATATACAGCATAAAGATTCCAGAATATATTAGTTTTCTCTGATTAATTTATTTAGTGAATTTTGATCCTAGGTAAATTCAGAAGCATTTATTTCCTCAATCCCTATCCATTATAGTATAATATTATACAAATATTCCTGCCCTCTGTTGTCTACTAAAGTAGGAGGATGTTATTATTATCATCCATTACATGTTAATCCATGAGTAAAAGGCAAAAATAATGCTTATTTCATTCAATTTTAGAATTCATCAACCATAGGAAGATTTAGCAGTTTAGTTTATTGGGAAAACTTGTTCATATTAGTCAAAGAGACTTGGGTCTAATATCTCATTTATTTATTAATATTAACATATGCACTTTCTAATTTGGTCTCATTTTCTTCATTTGTTAACTTGAAGAAATAATACCTACTCGATAGTGTTAACAAGAAGATTAACGATAACATTTTATAAAATTTTATTTTGAAATAATATTAGACTTAATAGAGTTGTAAAAATGACAGTGTGCATTCAGCTTCTTCAAATGTTAGCACCCTATATAACCACAGAATAATGATCAAGATCATACATTAATACGATAATTCATTCAGAGACTTTTAACTAATATATATATATATTCCACATCTAAATTTTTATACCTATCCATCTTTATATATCTTAAAAAATGCAAATTCATACTGATTCTTGTTATCCTCAAAAGGATTCCAATCCAGTATCACAGAGTTCAATCTAACTTTTCTCTTTTTCTTATTTATAACTCCTTTCTTTCCAACAATGAGAAATGTGGCCCTCATTAGTCACAATACATTTACTTATTTGTTCAATCCTTGTATAGACACAAAGTTGTTTCAGGATTGCTTACCACACTTCTCTGAAAACCAAATTTACAAAATAGAGGACAATGTTTGGGTATAATTCTTTTTGTCTTTAGCCTTATATATTCAAAATGCTATTTTCCAAAATTATTGTTATTTTCTTCTCCTACTTATTTCAATGTACTTACATCATTTATTTGTAATACAGTTTGATTCATCTGTTTGTATTCCATTTGGGGTAACCTTGGCAATTCGGTTGATTTTACTCATTCAATCATTTTTAGGTCTGTTTTAAAGATCAGAACTATAACAAATGCTACACTCAGAGAAGAATGTTTCCCCCTTCATTTTTTTATCCCATTTCCATTCTCCCATTCTTTTCACCCCAATCCTACTTTCTCCTTTTAGGTAACCAATCTCATTTGTTTCTGGTTTATCCTTCCTGTACTTATTTTTACGCAAATAATCAGATACATGTATATTTCTATCTGTTTTTCTTACATAAAAATAGTATACCATACTACTCATATGTGCTTTTTTTGGGGGTGGGGGGATGTTGCTTAACAATATATCCAAGAAATTCCCATCATTTCACAGAGATCTTTCTTACTCTTAATGATACCTGCTTAGCTCTCTATTGTAAGGATAAATCATAGTTTATTCAATTCCTTTCTTATGCATGGGTATTGGGTTTATTTCCAATATTTTCCATTTCCAAAAAATGCTGTAATTAGTACCCTGTGTTATGTATTTTTGTATTATTAGTCGTATTATAATATTTAAAAGTTTCTGCTACATAGTAAAAATCATTAACCCTCCTAAGGGCCTAAACCTTGACCTGAGCTACATTCCAGGAGGAAATTATTATTGACTATGCATGGCAGGTGTATAAAGAGGAAAAAGAAGAAATGTCCCAGATTTAAAAAGCTTGGAAATCTTAAGATGATCCAAAGCACTGTCTATTGGGAAGAAAGAGAAGGACCCAACTCAACATAAAGAATCTGCAGTCAGCTGAATCAAGATGTTTCAAGAGAGAAAAATCAGAGTCAGAGAAAAAGAGTTTGAGGTCACCATGCATGGAGTCCTTTACAGGGAATGAAGAACACACTATTGTTAAAGTTGTCAAAAGGGAAGCAAATGACTCTCCTTGCAGAAAGCCTGACAAGTGTGCTCTTTTTTTTTTTTTGAAAAAAATTAACTTCCCCAAACTATTATTTATGGAAATGTAATAGACAGAAGCTACAGGAGGTAAAATGATAACTTGTTCTCAGTCTGACATTTCTTGTAAATGCATCTGGGGCTTCTTGACCCAAGTTGCTCTATTTGAGAATTCTCCCTTAAGACAATTCTCCAATTTTTATAATTTCGAATTGATGCATATTAAAAAGAATAATTTCTGGCTGCGTAACTGTTCCTTTTAACTTTATCCTGGTTTCCCTTAAGTCAAAAAGACCTTAAAAGTTCATTAATGTAACAAAGGAAAACAGAACATTGCTGAAATTATCATTATGGCATGCAAGAATTCCTCCTCTATAGCAACAAATGACAAAGCTTGAGGAGAGATGCTTATACGGTATGTGATGGAAAAATGTACCTTGAGGGGCACTGCTTGACCTTTTCAAGAAATCAGTAGTCATAATTATGTACTAGAAGCACACTGAGTTTCCAAAGAGACTACAGAAAGAAGAGACAAGAACAGCATATGACAGTCAAATGCACTTATCCTCTATTTACAATGAACGTTTTGGCTAGTTGATAAGAACAAGTCAGATGGAAAGTCTGGATTGAAATTTCTCATTGTGCGTTACCTATCTCATCACATGTCCTCCTGTGATAAATGGAGATTATGCCAGTTCCTAATCCATAGAGGACTGTGAAGATGAAATATATTACTGTATATAAGGCTTTAAGCAGAGGGTCTAGCACATAGTAGACCCCTCAAAAAATATTAGCTCTTCAAATTAAGGTAGACAAGCCATTTCCCTTGCAGTAAAAAAATTACTACATTAGTAATATACAGCATAAAGATTCCAGAATATATTAGTTTTCTCTGATTAATTTATTTAGTGAATTTTGATCCTAGGTAAATTCAGAAGCATTTATTTCCTCAATCCCTATCCATTATAGTATAATATTATACAAATATTCCTGCCCTCTGTTGTCTACTAAAGTAGGAGGATGTTATTATTATCATCCATTACATGTTAATCCATGAGTAAAAGGCAAAAATAATGCTTATTTCATTCAATTTTAGAATTCATCAACCATAGGAAGATTTAGCAGTTTAGTTTATTGGGAAAACTTGTTCATATTAGTCAAAGAGACTTGGGTCTAATATCTCATTTATTTATTAATATTAACATATGCACTTTCGAATTTGGTCTCATTTTCTTCATTTGTTAACTTGAAGAAATAATACCTACTCGATAGTGTTAACAAGAAGATTAACGATAACATTTTATAAAATTTTATTTTGAAATAATATTAGACTTAATAGAGTTGTAAAAATGACAGTGTGCATTCAGCTTCTTCAAATGTTAGCACCCTATATAACCACAGAATAATGATCAAGATCATACATTAATACGATAATTCATTCAGAGACTTTTAACTAATATATATATATATTCCACATCTAAATTTTTATACCTATCCATCTTTATATATCTTAAAAAATGCAAATTCATACTGATTCTTGTTATCCTCAAAAGGATTCCAATCCAGTATCACAGAGTTCAATCTAACATTTCTCCTTTTCTTATTTATAACTCCTTTCTTTCCAACAATGAGAAATGTGGCCCTCATTAGTCACAATACATTTACTTATTTGTTCAATCCTTGTATAGACACAAAGTTGTTTCAGGATTGCTTACCACACTTCTCTGAAAACCAAATTTACAAAATAGAGGACAATGTTTGGGTATAATTCTTTTTGTCTTTAGCCTTATATATTCAAAATGCTATTTTCCAAAATTATTGTTATTTTCTTCTCCTACTTATTTCAATGTACTTACATCATTTATTTGTAATACAGTTTGATTCATCTGTTTGTATTCCATTTGGGGTAACCTTGGCAATTCGGTTGATTTTACTCATTCAATCATTTTTAGGTCTGTTTTAAAGATCAGAACTATAACAAATGCTACACTCAGAGAAGAATGTTTCCCCCTTCATTTTTTTATCCCATTTCCATTCTCCCATTCTTTTCACCCCAATCCTACTTTCTCCTTTTAGGTAACCAATCTCATTTGTTTCTGGTTTATCCTTCCTGTACTTATTTTTACGCAAATAATCAGATACATGTATATTTCTATCTGTTTTTCTTACATAAAAATAGTATACCATACTACTCATATGTGCTTTTTTGGGGGGTGGGGGGATGTTGCTTAACAATATATCCAAGAAATTCCCATCATTTCACAGAGATCTTTCTTACTCTTAATGATACCTGCTTAGCTCTCTATTGTAAGGATAAATCATAGTTTAGTCAATTCCTTTCTTATGCATGGGTATTGGGTTTATTTCCAATATTTTCCATTTCCAAAAAATGCTGTAATTAGTACCCTGTGTTATGTATTTTTGTATTATTAGTCGTATTATAATATTTAAAAGTTTCTGCTACATAGTAAAAATCATTAACCCTCCTAAGGGCCTAAACCTTGACCTGAGCTACATTCCAGGAGGAAATTATTATTGACTATGCATGGCAGGTGTATAAAGAGGAAAAAAGAAGAAATGTCCCAGATTTAAAAAGCTTGGAAATCTTAAGATGATCCAAAGCACTGTCTATTGGGAAGAAAGAGAAGGACCCAACTCAACATAAAGAATCTGCGGTCAGCTGAATCAAGATGTTTCAAGAGAGAAAAATCAGAGTCAGAGAAAAAGAGTTTGAGGTCACCATGCATGGAGTCCTTTACAGGGAATGAAGAACACACTATTGTTAAAGTTGTCAAAAGGGAAGCAAATGACTCTCCTTGCAGAAAGCCTGACAAGTGTGCTCTTTTTTTTTTTTTTTGAAAAAAATTAACTTCCCCAAACTATTATTTATGGAAATGTAATAGACAGAAGCTACAGGAGGTAAAATGATAACTTGTTCTCAGTCTGACATTTCTTGTAAATGCATCTGGGGCTTCTTGACCCAAGTTGCTCTATTTGAGAATTCTCCCTTAAGACAATTCTCCAATTTTTATAATTTCGAATTGATGTATATTAAAAAGAATAATTTCTGGCTGCGTAACTGTTCCTTTTAACTTTATCCTGGTTTCCCTTAAGTCAAAAAGACCTTAAAAGTTCATTAATTAACAAAGGAAAACAGAACATTGCTGAAATTATCATTATGGCATGCAAGAATTCCTCCCATTAGGTGAAAAAAGTGTTTGAGCTACCAATAAATACATTCAGCCTCCTTGCCCAAATTCCAAAATAATTGAAAGAAAGGCATAGACAGCACAAAACAGCAGTTTTAATTTAAAAAGAAAAAAAAAAAAAGCAAAACTAACAAAAAACCTGGATTGGAGAATGTGATTAAACGTAATTTAATATCTGTGACACAATGATCTTCTTAATGCTTCATCCCCATCACAGGAGAAACAGGAGAATCAAAAGCTTCTTTTTGTGGGTCTGTCTAGCAGAAAATGGAAGCTACCTGCTGACAGGCTCAGTCCCAAAATGGAGAGCAGGAAGATTGGAACCGAGCACATTCAAGTACAGCTTCCAAATTCACCAATCAAATACATTACTTCTGTTCCCATGTTCAGGCTGATTAAAAACAGGGGAAAAGGCTAGGGCTCCTCTGCATGCATAAGTCAATGATGCGAAAATGCTGTTCTCTAATACTGCAAACCCATTATCACCATTTGTAAAATAACTCGCCATATACACACTTCCAAGGTGAGACAGTAGAGCTACCTTCATACTCCAGATGCATTTTTTAAAGGCATGTTTTTTTTGTCTTCTGAAGGGGTGCTATATTAGGATCCAGGGTTTACTCATATATTTTGCTGAATCAGTACCATCTGAGTTCTGAGCACAGAAGAATGCTTGGTGGTAAAGCTCTTAGCAAGGGTCCTGAGTCTCCTTATCCTTGATAATTAAACACTCCAGGCTCCTACTGCTTCTATATTTTTTTATTTTTTTTATTTTTTGGTTTTGGTATTTTTAATCCGATGCCGGTTTTACAACTCGAATTAATTATTCTTCCAAAGCTCCTTGATTTGTTTGTCTCATGCAGGGAGAGACAGGTATGAGAGTTAATTAAATATCTTCTTGTCAGACAGATGATGAAATCTTCAGTGCCACTGGTTCTGGGGTGTGTGTGTGCACACGTATGTGTATTTTTAAGTTCTTAATTTACTCTTCTGCAAAGAAAATGAAAGGTAGTATTAGTCTCTTTATTTATTTTAATGGCTGGGTGGATTTTGGAAAAGACCAGAATACAGCCACACAGAAGCAAGGCAGCATCAGTGGTCTAATTGGGTGGTTTATCTGACAGTGCTCATAAGTAATTAGGGCTATGTCATTGCCAAAAACTCTCTCCCTGGCTCTCCACTAAATGCCAGACCTCCAGATTTCTTTCATTGTATCCTTTGTGCTGATAGGGATGGACACAGTCCATTGCTTACAAGAATACAGAAGCTGTTGGAGAGAATTGTGTTGCTACAAGAAGAACAAGAATATTACAAAAGGAAATATCTTGGTGAGGGAAACGGAGTAAGTGATTGGGATACTGGAAGGGCTTAAATGTCATCTGAGAGGAGAGCACTATTTTTTTAACTTTATGTGCAGCAAATTTCCAGGTCTTTTATATCTAAAATCACATATATTGTTTCTTTAATTTAGTTTATTTATTTTAAAAGGAGTGTATATGTTGTCAGTGGGAGCAGATAGGTGAGAGGAAGAAATATCAGATTTAGGATTCTTTGAAATTATTTCTAATATTATTTAAGAGATGATCTCTTGTTCCTAAGAAGTGAAATCATGGTTTATCATGGGTAGCCAGAGATATATATGAGCTATGTTTACTTATCTTTTTCAAAGAACAACATAATTACTTAAAATAAGTTATTTATTTACTGTTTTGAAATCTCTACGAAAAGGTGCCTCACATTTCTTCATTTGAATAATGAGGAATGTTTTTTTCCAAATCATGAAACAAATAATGAAATCCTTAGAAGGGCCATGGCTGCCTTATCTGGTATCACTTCCCTCATTCATGTGATTGTATTCTGGGACTTATCATCCACGTGTCTTGACAACATTTGCTTATGTTTTACCCTGAGAAGCATATTCCTCTAAAATCACCCCCAGAGCTCACATCCTTCATTGTTTAACCAAAAGATCACCTGCATCACACAGTTTTGCTTATTCATTCTAGCTAGAAGTCATCTTTCCTCAAATTCCTATGATCCATGGCTCAATCTCACTCAAAATACTTTTTACACATTGCCTTTAATAACTATTTTGGTGTACTCTATATTTTCTTTAGTACATATAGTTTTTTAAGAATAGAGACTCTTATATGCATTTTCATATAAATTCAACATTTATCGAACTAGGTCCTGATCTCATGGAACTTATTTCTAATTGGAGGTAGGGATGGGGAAGATAGAAAAATAAAGAATAAACATATTAGTACACAGTAATATTGTCTGATAAACAAACAAACAAACAAACAAACAAACAAACAGTGATATGAAAGAGAGTTACCTGAAGAGAAGGAGTTTTATGGCAGAGAAAGTAGGCAGGATGTAGATGGTACAAGCTGAGGCCTGAGTTAAAAAAAAGGACAGAGGGTGCCAATATCTGGGATCAGGGAAAGAAACAGAAAGAGCAAGCCCTTTAGATAATCATGAACTTGGAATGCACAACAAAGAAAATAAAAAATATGTGTGGCTAGGCATCATTAGGTGACGTAAACCCTTGTGGGCTATGAAAAGGATGCTCTCAAGCAGAGGGATTACACAGCTCGATTTCCATTGTTAAAGATCATTCCAGATGCTGTGCAGAGGAGGACTGTAAGGGAGCCGGAAAGACAGGAGGAAGATCAGTCATGAGAATAAGGCATTAGTCCAGGTGAGAGTGGATGAGGCTTGGACCAGGCTTAGTTGATGAATAAATAAATGAGTGACTAAGTAAATGAAATAAAGAAGAAAGTTTCATAGAATGAGGATATCTCTCCATTTTGGAAACCTCCTTTTATAAATCAGGAAAATGTGAGGCAACACCATCTCTAACCCTTACCCCAACCCTAACATAAACTAAAGAGATGAACAGAGGAAATTATACTGGGAAAAAGCCTTATTTTCCTTTAAGCATTTTGATACAGACTTAATAAACTTGTACATTTTTAGAGATGGACCAAAGACTCTGGAACTCGATGGAGCAGAAACACAAACTCCATGTCTCAACTAACATTCTTCCAAATAAGAAGTGCTCCTCCCTCTTTTTGATTGAGCAGAACTGAACCAGAAAATAGGAATCTAGAAAGATACAGCGTTGAATGAATTAGGCCAGAAAGTACAGGAATGAGGAGAATCTATGTCTCATTATCCTATAATGTCCTTAATTGTATCAGTTGTAGACCCTTGATATACTCACCTCAGCACTCTAGTACTGAAGTACCTTGTTCTACCTTGTTCTACAGAATTTCATGATACCTTGAAATTCTGTGCCACCTTGAAAAATCATTTCTGTGTTTACTTATGAATTTTGCCTCCACAAATTAAGCAAAATATTCAAGAAAGCACAGACTGGGTCTTATAATATCTTTACACTCTCAGCACCTACAAGGTCATATATACAATTGTTCAATTAATGTTTGGTGGTGCTACTAATGACAAAATTGCTTCCCACCCCTAAAATGACCACTGTGCCTGGACATGGTTTCATGGGGAAGAGTTACCTGATAAAGAAATCCTTACTGGGTAATCTCAAGTCCCACCCAGGAGGGATGTTCTTTCCATGGAATCGTAGCAAGTGCCCTCCTGCTCAGGAATTCTGACCCTGTCCATTGATCTTATTTACAATGAGATTTTTTGACATCCCTTCTCTGCCCAAGGGCAGTATCAGGTTGATATGCTAATAGCTGGTTCTTTCTTGTGCCTGCACTACTATTCATTCCAAAGAAGAAAGTTGCTCTGTCAGTAAAAGACAGTTTTATTTCTTTTGCATTACCCAGTAAGAATAAGATGAGGCAAGCCACTTAACTGCCTTAAAGCTGTGGCGTTCCACAACCCTGACTGCTCCTTTAGCCTGAGCTGAACCTGCAGTGACCTCGAGGTGAAGATTTTCATTGGCCCTTCCTAAATGCCTAACCCTTGATTCACCCAGGATCTTGAATGTTTGCTTTGCAAATAGATATGTCAAAAGGTCTATATGTAAATTTACATTGAGTGACCCAGCAGAAAAATTTTGGCTAAGAATGTATTTATTTGGGGAATAGTTGTAAACTTGGAATCAATTGGAGAGGTTTGAATAACTATAAAAGATGGTCTTCGTTTCCTAAAAAGCACTTCTCTCCACCCTCTGTGTCTCACCTTTCAGACATGCTGTGCCCTACTTTGAGCTGGAGGATGAGCAGCCCTGTTTACTCTGTTTTGGGACAGCATGATGAGAATCAGCCCAGAGACAGAGACTTTTAAAGATGTTTTATTAATGTGTCCCTTGACTGTTCATTTGCTAAGGGTTTACAAATGCTTTATCAATTATTAATGCTCTTGATACCTAGCTTTAAAAAAAATCCCTAAAGTTAGGAAGGATATGGACATTGAATAATTCACACCCAATGCCACTTCTACTAAAACTAATGCCTTTTAACAGATAAGGCCGGAGTAATCTGGATTAAATTTGTTTTCTCTGGGTTTGTTTCCTTTTCATTCCTCTAAGAATGGGGACTATGCTTTGAAAAACAAGGCATATCATCTCGTTGTTAAAATTGAAAATTGGGAGCCAGGACTTGCATGGTTTCAGGCTAATATGTCTCCTGACCTTGGGTAACAGCTGGAAAGTCATTAAATAGGTCTCTCTTTTTGACATTTTCAGATTTCTCTGGCTTTATTCTGCTACTCATTTTAAATGAATTATTGAAGATGAATTTAACCAACCACCCATTAGTTTGCACTTTTCTCACTCTTCATATATCACTTTGGCCTTGCTTTTTTTTTCTTGTAAAGATTAAAACTATGACTAATTCTGCATTCTGACTCTCGGTAGATGTTTATTCTGACTCCTCACTACTTCACACATCCATTTTGTTGTTTCTAACAAAATGCAGTTAGAAATCAAAATGTATTTTACATTTTATGTGTGCATGGATTTTTCAAGGTCAAGAATCACAGTGCATTTTCAGACAGATCAACTTTAAGACAGAAGAAATTTAGAGTGGAAAAGCATTTAGGATGGGCAGCAAACAGTGAATCAAGATGAAACCTGCTGGTCAGAGTCCACTTCTCTTTGAGTTGTGAGATGTAGGCTTGGGAAAACTAATAGCCAGGTTATTAATTTATGAAATTGGTCTGGGCAAGCAAGCTAGGAAATCCAAGACAATGGGTGTATTCCAGAAGACACAACTTGGATAAAAAGACAAAAACAATAGATCTCAGGTAGAAGGCAAGAATTTGCAAAACAGGTATTCTTGCATTTTAGTTCTTAAATACCAGAATTTGATAAGACCCTAACAAGTAGTTGAAGATGTAAAGAATTAAGATTGAACATGGTGAGGTAAGGAGCTAGAGAGAATTGGCATATACCTGGTAGATACTATAGACTGGTCTGGAATTGCTTCCAGTAGTCTAGAAGGAATCTCAAGAAGATAATTCCATGTGTGTCTATTTTAGTACCAACTCCAAGGCAAGGTAAAAGCACAGACCTGTGGGCTGACTTATAGACCCAGCCACAATAGACACCTGGCGTTGGGTCTGAAATACCTGTACCTGTGTCCCAGCACCAACGTTGTACTCTTCTCTGTCCAACTGATTAAATCTCTCTTTATATGGATGCCTGGCCTAACATTGAAGTTGAAATTGATCTTTCTGAGTTGGGAATTGGATTATCATTTGTATTTCCAAAGAACTTTATTTCTGCTCTCATTTCTCTGCACTTACAACAGGTTTCCATTAACTTCTCTCCTTGCTAATCCTTGAAAAAAATCTTTCTCAGAATGCCATGTGACTCATAGACCTAGACAGTCCACATTGACTATTCTTGATGAATAAACTCCAATACCAAGTTGAAGGATGATTAGCAACAAATTAAATGCTAAGCTGCACAACACAACATGTTGGGGTTGAGACTGCTGCTGTCAGTTGTGCTCCTATGGGATTGATTCTGGAAGACTGAGTCTTTGTCAATCACAATCCCAACAGGAAACTTATGGCACACTGAAATTAGGATATTTCAGGAAGAATTCATTCTCAGAGCACTCCTTCCAATGGTATAGAGGAAGATAAAATCACAAGGTGAAATTTAGTAATTCAGGGCTTACCTCTCATAAGCACAAAAGTATGAGGTAAACAAGTAGTTCCTGAAACCAGAAAAGTAGTATGATGTTGTTGTCTACCTTGAGAGGAATAGTATTTCCATGTAAGAATGTAGCTGCCTATGCTTATTCACAGGAGTAATTGCAGGAAGGAAGTTAAGGGAAGAAATACCCTGACCTCACCCTTCTCTTGTTGCAGAAAAGTTGCGAAAAATCAGATCTCCGAGAAACCAAGCAGCAGTTGGAGAGTTGGAAAACTCAGGTTTATTATGCTGGTGGTCCCAGAGGAGCTAGCTTTGAAGATCTGGGCCCAAGTTCAGTTGCAACATTCCTTATATAGAACTTATTTGGCATGGGCTGATTGGTTAATTTGTCCTCAGATGGTTACAAATCACAGGAGTTGCTATGGGTTGCAAGCAGTTACAAAGAGTTACAGAGTACAGAAGTTGCTAGGGGGTACAGGCAGTTACCTTTGTTGCTTAGACAGAACAAGCAAAAAGGAAGATGAGTCTTTAGTTAATTTCGAGTATAGCCTATGCAGTAAACATCTCTACAGAAGCAGAACAAAGAGCTGATTAGCCTTTTGAGTGAAACTTCCTCTTCACTCCCTCCTTTGATCTCTAAATAGGATTCTCATTGGCTGAATGTACTTGAAAGCCAGAGGATATGGAAATCCACTTATGTAGTCCCTACAGCTCATATCCATCCCTGCCATTATCACCATGGTAACCCAACAAGCAGATAAAAGTGTGGGTAGTAGATCTGGAGAGGCAAAAGGAAGGGAGCCAACACAAAGCCAAACCCATTGTTGAGATTCATCAATTAATCGACCATGGGTAGGATCCAAGGAACTTAAAGAAAAGGGAGAAAATGCAAAGACTGATATCAGTGTCCATTTACTCTGCTCAAATCATAACAAGCATAGTCAACACAACAGATGAAAACTATAATCAGTGTCTACGTAATTCAGGTGTCATCAAACTATAGCCCATGGACTAAATCCAGCCCATGCATATTTTTGTAAAGTTTTATGGAAACACAGTCATGCCTATTGATTTGCATATTGTTTTTGGCTGTTTTCATGATACATCTCCAGATGAGTAGTAGCAACAGTGACCATATGGCCAACAAAGGCAAACATAAATAATCTCTTGACTTTTATGGAAAAAGTTTGTTGACTTTGCTGTAAATTGATCTGCAAAAGTAGAATATGTAAAGTTCCTCTATGGTAAGTAGGGTTAGTGGTGCTAAGGAGGGGTAGGTGGTAGTTTCCTATCCCTTCTCCCCTATATGCCTTTCTAATATATACTTCTATAACCCCTATACAACATTTGCTTTATTTTCATCTTTCAAACACCATAGCTCTCTACTTTCCCAAACTGGACATCTATTAAGTAATGAGTAGGTTGAAAGATATTATGGTATAACAGTATGGTATCCTTAAGAAGCCTATAAAAATAACAATAAAAATAATAATAATAACAAAGAAATACATGGACAATTAAAGAACTCAGAGTTTAGGGCACCAACCCCCCACACAGTCAAAAATCTGCACATAACTTTTGGCTGCCCCCAAATGTAGTTGTTCCTCAGTATCCACGGGAGATTAGTTCCAGGATCTTCATGGATACCAAAATCCACAGGTGCTCAAATTCCCTATATACGACATAGATCAATGCATATAATCTGCCTTCCACATCTGAGGACTCCCAATCTTGGATTGAAAATGTGCAGGTATTTGTTGAAAATAAAATTTTTATATAAGTGAGCCCACACATTTCAAATTCATGTTGTTCAAGGGTCATCTGTACCTACAACGTTTTCTGTGTGCTAGGCTCTATGCTAAATGCTTTAATATAGAATAAATCATTCAAACCTTTAAATAACTTTATGAGTAGTTACTTTTATTATCATCATTGCCATTTTATAGATGAGGAAATACGGGAGCAGAGGGGTTAAGTAATGGGCCCAAGCTCAAGAAGCTGGTGGTGAGTGACTGAGTTAGAATTCAAACTCAGGTAGTCTGCCTCCAAAATTTCTGTTCATATCCACTACACAGTGCTACTTTTGCTTTTGAATTCTATGATATCCAGAAAGGTCATGAAACAGTATGTCCTGATAATGGACATTTTAGCTTATTGAAAAGTAGAACATACCAAATGAGAATTACAATTTTTAAATTTCATTATAATGGAATTAGCACCCAAACCATACCTCTTACCTAAATTAATGATTTAAAAGGTATATCTAGAGTTCACAGTTATGAATGATAAAAAATCAGCAACTAACTTGGCAAAAAATGAAGTCTTGGCAAATAGAAGTTTCTCAAAAAAGGAAAATAGAGCCTTAAAACAGAGGATGAAAACATGCTGAATGTTTTTATGATATTCTCTTAATAATAACATGCAGTGGGGTAGAGAGGAGTATATATGGACAAATGACTGAATCAATAATTAGTTATGTAAAGAGGATAGGGGAGTTTCTTTTGGAAATATACAAGTATATTCCAAACCCATGCATTTAGGTAGTTCATGCAGTATTCTCGTCAGCTCTCTTTTTCTCCTAGTCTTATTTAGGCTGAAACAAATGATGTGCATGCATTATTTTCCCTGAAGCTCTCTCAAAAATGTCTATCACAAAGCAGTTGCCAAACTTTTCTTTCCAGTATCTGATTTTAATTGGTTCACCTCTTGTCACTGAGAAACCACTTTGTTTGGAATTTTCAAGATACCTTTTATCCTGCTCAAATATAATTAATGTCTTTCGTGCTAAGGCCGCAATAACAACAAAAAAATAACATTTTTCTTGCTGTTCTGAAATTACCAGCTTAGTACTGAGAATAAAAGATGTATACTTAAAATGCCTACAATTGAAAAGGAAATATTTTCTGGATGAACTGAATTTTTATTTGTTTTTACTTGTATGATCTTTAACATCCCCTACTCTTATTTTATCACTGAATTATAGCAGAGTGCTGGAAATGATTCCCTACATAGCATTCCAGACCCTGTCCCTGAATTCAAAAAGCACTTCATCTAAACCATCTTGGAAATATCTATTCATTTTTTCTTTCATTTAGTAAATATTTATTGAATGCTTACCACAGGCCAAATAACTTGTCCAGCCCTGGCGACACAAAGATGAGAAAACATTGCCTCTTCTCTGGATGGGTTCACTCTCTGAAAAAGAAGACAGATACAAAGAAAGAAAGAAAAAAAAAGAAACACATTATGATGAGCGCTTGCAGACAGCCAAAGGACTGCAGAAGACACAGTGGTTATTTTGCCTCAGGGAGTCAGGAGAGGCTTCACCAGAAAGATGACATTTAAAGATTTTCAGGTAAGGCCATTCACACTTTCTTTAAATTTAAAATTATATACTTAAAATCAAATAATAAAATGGGAAAATATTTAAATTTTAAAAATTAAAAATATATATTTAGAAAAAGGCTGACTAAAGGAATGACATTTATGTTTGCGGCCCTCACTAGAAAGTAGAACTCATTATGAAGTAGGTACATTTTGTTCCAGCAAGTGCTTACAACTTTTTTTTTAATTGCTGTTTGAAATCAGGGTTTTGTCCCAAATCAACCTTATTTTCTATCTCTGACATGGACACTGAAAGATGTGGATTTAATCTCAGCCCTCAATTCTATTCCTCTGCTCAACTGTTTATCCCTAAATTCACAATCTTTCTTCATTACAATAGCTTTATAAATAGTCCTGATATCTGGTAACGCAAGAACCATTTCCGCTTCTTCAGAAGTTCTTGGCTATTCTTGGCCTTTTGCTCTTCCAGATAAATTTTACAATCATATTATCTTGCCCATATCAAGTCCGTAAAATGTTTTTGGGAATTATTTATAATTTGATCTAATACATGGGTAAACTTGGTTAGAATTTGTATTATCACAATATTCTTCTCCATGAAAATTATACACGTATTTCCATTTATTTAGATCTCTTTGAGTATCTCTTAATACAGTTTTATAATTCTCCTTTCTCTACTCTTTTCTTCTCTTTTCCTTGCTTCTCTTTAGAATTCTGAAAGTAACTTCAAGACACCAGAGATTCTGCAGCCACATCTACACACCTGATCTCCCACGGCCCAGCTTTCCGCAAATTCTTCAATTCAGTTTAAGTCCATGCTCTATTGTTTTCTTCTGAAGCCTTCCTTGGTAAATGTTATCCCACTATGATCACATTTTCCCTCGTTCCCTTCTATGCATATTGTCGCTAGACTTCAGTTTGCAATTGTTATAAACCTTTTCATTGATCATTAGTTGCATATTCTTTAGTTGTTTCCTGTAACATGTTTTGTCTCCCTAAGACAGCTCTCTACTTTGTAATTCCTCCACTGGGTTTAGTAAAGGGCTTGACATTAGTTAGGCTGGCATTCAAAATAGTTTATTCAAGGAACAAAAGGCTCCAACAAATGGTTCTTTTATCCAAAAAGTCTCTCATTTTTAGAGTCAATTTCACTTCCTGATGAATCATAAGGAAAGAAAGCTCTCCCTCTCACTGTTGTTAGTCCCTCTTCTAAACTTGTCAACATGGCTTTCTTCACACTAAAGAAAAATAATCTATCATTTAGTATCAAACTATTTGCTTTTCAAATTGAATATATCAGAATAATAAATCATAAAGAAAGGCCATGAATCAAAAATGCCACCTGAACACATCCTATATTTGTTTTTTCCTCAGCATAGCCTAAAGTGACTGCTATATTAGAATGAATCATCAGATAATCAACACAAAGGCCTCATTTAAGTTCATTATTCATAGCAAAAGGCTGGCTTTAAGTCCTGATATACTTCAGAACTTTGGTTTACAGAGATATGTCAGACTAACCCGAGTGTTCTCATCTCTGTATAAATGACATGAGTCCTACCTAAACTGGCCTCAACCTCACAAGGCAGCTGCCTCTACTGCACAAATCCTCCAAACCAACTTCTTCCTTGGCTTTGCCACCATTTAGGGTGGTCATTCTGTGCTTTGGTTAAGCAGCTCTGCTCTCTACTGAGATGTTCTTTATTTACCTCTCTGCCAAATCAAATAATACAGTTATTATTATTTTTTAAGAATCCAATCTCCCCCTAACTGAAGAAAGAGAGTTGCTTTACTTAGTTGGTCATTCAGCAAACATTACTGAAAGTCCACTTTGTCTGGAACACTGAGCTTGGTGCTGAGGAAAGACGGGGGGTAGGGACCAAGTCAGATCTGCCCAGAATGACCTACACTGCAAGATGAAGTGTAAAAGGAAAGAAAACCCTATACATGTGGATGGTTAAATGAAACACAACAAATGTCACAAAGCAGTACAGAAGATCGCTGCCTCCCATCTTCCAGAACGGACCCTCAGAGCAGTACACACTCAGAGGGTAACAAAAAGTGCTATGGAAGCAAGAAACTTGGGAGAAGGATATTGTCTTTGTGGACAGGAGACCACGATTCCAGTTTTATTCATACCACAAACGAGCTCAGTGATAGGATAGCATGTTCTTCTCTACAAGTCAGTTTTCTCATATGTACAGTGACAGAAATTTAGGCAATGATTTCTAACTTTACCTTTAACTTTGTCTTTTTATGACTCTATGAAGCTGCATCATAAAGTCAACCTCTGTAAAGAAAATGGAACCATCGATGCTGCATTCTTCACCATTAATTCTGTATTAAATAAATCATGGCTATGATGAACCAGCTGGCAAATGCCAACTCTAAATCTTGGTAATTGTTTAAGGTAGGAAACTTTTATTTGGAGTCCAGTAACTGAGGCATAAATGTGCAGTATTCACAGACTTTGCAAGAGATCAAAAAACAATGTAAAAAGTATAAACTTTGAATAAATTTAATTGTCCTCATAAAAAGTGTTAATTTTAACATATATTTTTAATATAAAGCATTTGCCTTGTTCTTGAAATTGAAAGGGATTTGTTCAGAAAAATTAAAATACCTTTTATTTAAAATTTCATCTTGATGCATATCCATATTTTATACAATAACTCCATATTATTTTAGTAATGAGATAAAACATTTTAGATTTTTTTATTTTAAAAATAAGTATGTTTGTGAGGAGTTTTTTAATGAGTCTAATATTAGTGAACTGATAATGAATGATGCCTCCAAGTTTCTGGAACCACCATACCAAAATCAAACAACCAGTGAGCCTTCAGTCTTGAATCCACCCTCATTCAGTCTATGCAGCATATGGAGTCTGACTTCCGGATCTGCCATCACCCCATCATACGAGAAGTGCACTGGCCACTAAACCCAGCGCCTATTCACATCAAGGTGACTGCAAAACTAACATGTATCTTCCTTTCTAGAAGATATTCCTATTATTCTTTTCCTCAAAGATTATCTCCATATTTCTTTAAAGCCCACCTCAATCTTGTCCTCTACCCCTCTCCCCAAATCTCCCAAACTCTTCCTCTATAAAACTATACCTCATTGACCAACTTTTTTCAATCTTTAAACTTTTCTCATTTACTGACACTTGCCAATATTTTGAGGGTTCTACTTTCTCTATACCCTCTGAGGGGATGGCAGTTTATTTTCTCATATCTTATATCTTTGAACTAGAGATGGATCTAGACTCATCTGTGCAACCCATTGCTGCTTTCAGATCAGTATCTTACCAATATAATTATAAAAGCCTAACCCTTTGAGGCTCATGACATTCAGTTATATCATCCTCTTTGACTTTGTACTATTATCATTTATCATGCCCCTGATAACTCCTTCTCATTCATCAAAAACTTTGGTACCTGGGACAACCCCCTCACCCTACTCTAAGCACTGTGTTCATTCAAAACAACATTAGCATTCATTTCCCTGACTCATCCAAACTTGGCTCTCAGTTCCCCACCTCATTTCCAAGGACATTCTCCCTCATGCCTTGGCAATTTCATTATTCATTACTGCTCCATCCCACAAACTTCAGTTTAAACATGTCATTTGAACTAGAGACTTGTTCTTTATATAGTTTGCTTCTTTTGCAACTACCAACTACTTTGAAAAATTCTCTTCCTGGATTGCTTTAATTCTGAGAAAGACATCTAGTTTCCCTCTTAATATCTAGGGTTCCCCCTTCTTGGTTACAAAACGTGAATGTTATCTTTGCACATGAACACCTGGAATAAATATCAAATTTCTCAACTTCTCCTTCAGCTAGTGGTGACTATGTGACTACTCATTGCAATTTCAGGTAGTGGATTTAGAGGAAGGATACATGTCTTGCTTGTTCTTTCCTCTTTCCAATTTGTTAAAAAGTAGACATAATGTCTAGAGATGCAGAAAGCCTTTTGTTTCATATAGTGACCTTGGGAAAGGAAGCCACATACAGCTGATGAATTAGATAGGACAGTGAGAAGCACAGTAACAGTCATAAATGGACTGTCCCTAAACTACTCGAAAGTTGAAAAACAGGAAATTTCTTTCTGGATTAAGCTATTGTTATTGTTATTGTGGGTTTGTTTTGTTTTGGTTTGATTTTGGTTACTCATAGTTGAACCTAATCATAGCTAATATACCAATTATTCATTCTCTCCATGCCTATCTCTGAACAGCTGAGCAGTCATATTGGCAAAACATGAACACCACAAAAGATGACTTTCATTGTAAATTGGTGATGTAACTTCACATGATTTTTCAACACTATTCAAAAGTCATACCATATCTCTCCTGTCAACTTACCCCAACTTACTCAATAGTCCAAGACTATTTCACACCTTCTCTACTTCTTTAAATTGTCCATTTACTTTTACTTCCTATTTTGCCAATAAAATATAATCCATTGGATAGGAACTTTTTCACTTTTAAGATGTCAAACAAGTAAACCTATCTTATCTGTCACTCTTCTATGGAAGGTTAATCCCTCAAATTAACATCTCAAGAAAAATTCACTGTCAATATTGCTTCTCTGTTGTATACTCAGCCTCTCAATCTCAAATAGATTCTGTCCAATGTTTTTGTTGTTAATATGAGTAGCGTTGCTATTATTTTAAGCATTTAAGTATTTCTCTTTTTGAAATGGAAAGCATACATACTCATATCCTTATCACTATAAGCTATCACTTTTTTGCTCTTCTCTACCTAACTCTTCCAGTTTAAATTTCTTTAAAAAAGCAGATTTTTATTCTCCTGCTCTCACCTTTCTCTCCCACCTCCACACATTAAAGATGGGATCTAACCCATCATCCCACTGAAAGGACTCTTACTAATGACACCATTGGCTGCCATGTCACTATGATCACCAGATATTTTTCAATCCTCATCTTACTTGACTTCCTGGTAGCATTAGGTATTGATGTCTACTTTGTCCATCTTGAAACATGATTTTTCCTTAGTTTTTGTGGGCCAACTCTATCTTGTTTTTCCTTCTATATTTTTGACAACTCCATTCTCTTCCCTTGTTTACTTATGTTCATCTATGAGGCATTAAACACTCTATCCAAGTATTCTCTTTTTCTTCCTAGGGAATTTTATTTAAAATCATAGTTAAATTTACCACCTAAATGCAGATAGTTCATTAATTTATGTATCTAGCAAAGCCCTCTCTTTGGATTTCCAAAACCCATTTGAGTTAATATATTTCAGTCCCTTAGAAATATACTGTGCAAAGGGTTTATTAATCTTTGTATCTAGACTGTAGCAAAGTGCTCTGATATCTAGGTAATTATCAATAAATATACACTAAATTGATGCATAAATGTCAAAAGTAACTCCTCCTATGAACACTGTCCAGAGAAAGTTTAACTATCCTGTTTTCTTTCGATTTTTTTCCTCCATGAAACCTCCTATAATATGCAAAGGCTTTCAAAATCATTTTATTGACCTTATAGCTGAACTTAAAATTGGATAATTTTTCATAAAAACATAGAAGTGTGAAAATATTTGATGGTTCATTACTTGTATTATGTATGTGTGAACAACGAAAGTTTTCTTTCCTTTCCTTTGTTCTTTTTTTCCCTCTTCTTCCTCAACATCAAAAACACCTTCCTTAAAGGGGAAAATGACTCCCCTTTAAAGGGGAAAGTCAAAGAATGTATGTGTTAGGAGTGTGAGAAAGGTCATGATGATCCTTTATATCTGGGCAGGTGGCCAGATGTTTGTGGGATTCTACAGACAGAATCTCCATGTACTTGAAGGGAATAAATGAAGTGTAGCAAGTGGTGGTGCCCCGTTCAGTGTCTTAGCCATGCCTAGAAAGCATAATACTGAATGAAGTCTTGCAAAGGAGAGCAGCATTCTTAGTTACCTAACCCTGAATGAGAAAAGAAATAACACTGTTGAGAAATACTGCAAATAGGGCTCCCTATATAGGATTAATTGACAAATGAGGGATAAAAACAATAAGTGCTAATCTTGGAGAAGAAATATTCATTAAGAATAGAGAGAAATCAGATGGTTTTGTGAATGAAAGGCTAAGCATTGACAGATGGATTTTGCTAGAGTGAGAGAATTAGGAAGAACATTCTAAGCAGGAGAAACAGTGAGAAACACAGGTCTGAAAGAACATATTTTTAAGGGCAAGTCTGCCTGGATTTGAGAATTGACAGAGATCATGGAAGATCTAAATTTAGGAATTATCCTATTGACAGGAGGATTTATTAAACATTTGACTAAGGATATTTTGGAGATGTGAACTTTCTCAAAGTCATTCAGAAAAGAATAAAGCAGGCAAAGGATATAGACAGAACTGGAGGAATTTCACCATTTATTTCACTAAAATGTATCCAATAAACTGAAAGGAGGAAGAATCTAATATTTATTGAGTATGCAGTATGATTAGATTACATTACATATTTTATATACAATATTCAATTTTACCTGTAGAAAAAAATTTAAAACATATCAATTATTATCGCTAATTTAAGATAAACAATGGATATTTGAGTAAGTTGTTAAGAGATAACAAATGTAGTAAGTTGTCGACTGAAGATTTGAACCTGGGTGTGTAGGATTATAAAACATTTATTCTCCTACAGGGTAGCATATCTTTGGTAACAGAAATCGGAAAAGAGAGAAACAAATGAAATTTGTATTATAAAATCAAACATGAAAAAGCTTGGAAAGTGTTTGAAAATTAATCTAAAAGAAAAGTAAAGTTGATAGACAATTTTTCAGTGATATTTTGAGCCTTAATGACTAAAAGAGAAAGAAATAGGAAAGCTTTTTTCTTTTTTAAATTAGGAAATGATAAGCTAGATTTTAAATATGTTACACATAATGTGATGGAGAGACATCTCATTAAGTGGAAGACACATAGCAGGACAGATTTAAAAAGTCGAGATATTAAATTAGGATTTATATAGCTAAGGATAGCCATATGACCTTGCTCCAATGTCCCATTGCTGCCCACTTCTTTGATAATTTATTAAATTACCAGCTGTTGAGTTAGCTCTGCCTTGCGGTATAGGTCTCTCACGTTGCCTTCTAACCAGGAGTCATGGTTGATAGCTCCAAAAGTTTAATATTGAGATAGACTTTTGCTGATTTTGCTCTAATCTGTTGCCTCTGAATTTTTGCTATTTCTTAAATCTTTGTTTTGCATCCCACTTCTAGTAACTGATTTCTGTTTCTTTTATCTGATCTTAAGCTGTTACTCCAGTTTTTTGCAGGACTCCCACATTTTCTTGTGTCATGGATTTTTATATCCTTCTCATTCTGTGCTTTCAGAATCAGATAGTCTGCACTAAATCCAGACAAGTAAGCTGTGATGTTGACATATGGAGCCAGTCCTTGCTGCCTATCTTACTGTCAGCAGTTTTCTGTTCCTATGAAGGATCATATACTGGATTATTTCCACTAGATCTTACAGGCTACACTAGCTCCATCTTTTAAAAACAAAACAGAAGAAACAAAGAAACAAACAAAAACTCTGTTCTTGATTCCACTTTAACTATCACCCTTTGTAGCAAGTAGTTTTTATATACAATAATAAAAAAAGACTCAAATTTCTATATAAACAACTTCATCTAGTTCTCTGACCAACCAATATCTGCAAGAAGGCATGGACTAAAGTTCTTTACTTTGATATAGAGAATGGGAGGAGTGTCCAGAATGGGGCATCATAGGATTTTAATTAAGATGGTGGAGCTTCAGCACCAAATTCCCAGCACAATTTCAATCAGTCTAATATCAGGAGACATCACAATCACTACAGGTGTCCTGGGAGTCTCACACAACCATAGAATGCAGAATTATCGCCGCCTATATTTGAAAAGGAGTGGATAACTGCTATGTGGTGGCAAACTGCATCCAGGACTTGGACAAATGTGGATCACATAGTTGAACCTTTGGAAACTACCAACATGACAGTTACACAGGTCATTTTATTAACCTTGAAATAATGGCACTACAATTTATACCACTGAAAATTCTGGACTCTGTGCATTGGAATATGGTAGAGTTTTCTGAAAACATGCTCTGTTTCCATCACTGTTTGACCCTCTATAATCTGGTTTACTCTCTCTCACTTCATTGAAACTGCTTTTGTCAAGGTCACCAATGATAGCCACAGTGTTAAATCAACTGTACAAATTATTTGTCTTTATTTTACTTGACCTGCATTCAATATCCTCTTTTTTCCTAACATACTCCTATCTTGGCTTCCATGACAACACCCTCTATTTGTTTTTCGGTTTTTTCTTACCTGTAGGACCATTCTTTCTAAAATTTCTTTGATGTCTTCAATCTGACCTCCAAATGTTAGAGCCCCTAAGTGCTCCATCCCAAACCTTGCTCTGTTCTAAATGATCTAATTCACTTCCATGGACTTAAATTTAACATATGTATGTTGATTATTCTCAATTTTACATTTCTGATATATACTACTCTTTTGCATTTTAAGATCACATATCCAATGGCCATTTACATTTGATTTTCTCATTAACACCTCAAATTTTATTATAATCATTTTTCTTCTCCCATTCTTCACACCTGTCCCCAGAAATTTCCCCTATTTCTAATTTTTATGTCTAAGCATTATCAAAGGTGCTACATTCAGAAACTAAAGAATAATCCTTGATTCTTTTCTCTCTCTTTGTTGTCTATTCAGTCTATTTTCATTTCCTGTTAATTATGTGTGTAAGTTATATTTTAGAGTCATCCACTTCCTCTATTTCCAAAATCATCTCCTTAGTCAGACCACCTGGGTCATCTCTTATCTGAAATACTGTAACAGACTACTACTTGTCTCTCAGTGACTCGCCCTCCCTTCCATCTCCCTTTCACATATTAACAAAAGTGATCCTTTTAAGGGGTAAATTAATGTTGTTCTCCTGAACAAAACCCCTCACTGGCTTCCCTTTCAACTCAGAATTTCTTTATCCATCCCTAAAATATACTATCTCAGAATTGAACCACTATCCCTATTCCCTACTGAATGTCAGCCCCACGGATCTTTTTTAAGGTCTCTGGTATGCAAAGTCTTTGTCATTTCAGAACTTTAGAATCTGCTGTTCTTCCTCCATGGGATGATTTCCCTCTATTCTTCTTTTGTAGGTCTCAGCCTAAATGTCACCTCTTTGAAAAACATTTCCTCGATCATTTTAATTAAAATTGGTCCCTCCAGGGATTTTTTTTATCTCAGGCTTTCATGTGTTTCCTTATTAGCACTTAGCATCATATGGTAGTGTTTTTATTTATTTATTTAAGCCTATGAAGTAAAATTGTTGTTCATCACTATCCTTAGCAATAATGCCTGACATGTAGTGGACATTCACTATGGGTACATAGATCCTTTCTATAAATGAATTGTCAAAAGGAACTACCATAGGGAAAAAATAGAAAGAACACTATGACAGAGAAAGAAGATATTTTTAAACAAGAAAAGTTTGATCTACAGTATTTTCTTTAGAACATTTAAGAATCAGACCTAAGGTGAAAGGATGATCTAGAAAAGTAAGTAGATTACAATTACCTTTGACAGACAATTACCTTTGTCAATCTTGTCTTTTCCATATGATTTAACAAAGTCTGGGACTATGTAATCTTATTGGTCTGTATAAGAATTTACTGATAGATACTAAATCTTTACTTATTTCTTTCTGGTAGACAGTACAGTGAAGGAGTTACATAAGAAAGTTTTGAAAGTTAGATTTCAGCAGTTGTATGACTTTACTCAAGTTATTTAACAGCTTCAACCCTGAATGTGTTCCCATTTATCAAGTAGGAATGATAATAGCACCTGTCTCATTGTCATATTATAAAGAATAAATGAAAGGAAACATGTATAAGTATATTTAGCAGTGTCTGGCATATGTTAAGCACTCAATAAATGCTGTTAGCTACTATTATTATATTTGCAATTTAAGCCTCACTCATGATTAATCTAGCTCTTCTCCAGGTGACAGACCCAGTCTCAGCTAAGGCCCAACCTATCTTGACTCTGTCGTTATCTAACTA
>NW_011888789.1:9434224-9443801 GCF_000151845.1 Pteropus vampyrus
TGCTGCATGGAAAATTGATTTTAATAACATCCAAGATGTCTATACAATTGTTCTCTATATTTGCAATCTATATTTTGCTAGTTCTTTCTCTATACTATTGGTAAGTAGAGCTTAATAACAATGAGAAAACTCATTGTGATACAGCAAATATTTATTTGTGTGTTTTTTAAAATATAAAACACAACATTCCTTACCAAAAAAAAAAAAAGCTATTTAAAACATGTCCTTTGGTATATGAATCAATAACTTCTTTCCTCAAGATCATTTTCTTCTATTTATCCATAGAGATTTAATTAAATCATTAAAGTTGAATGTCATTTTTCAAGATCAACTTCATTTAAAAAAAAAAAAAAATCACAAGATTTTGTGAGCATTTTTCCATGTATTTAGATATCAAAATACTACATATTTAATTTGAAACCAGAATAATACAGGAAATTCTTTATTCTCTAGTGCTTTCTTAAGCACTGAGATATACATGTTGATTCTCCTTTAGTAATCACATTGTCTATTGTCACAAAGGTATTAGTAACAGCCCATAACATTCTAACCTTTCACTTTCAACCTGAATTTCTGCCACCTATTTTGAGTTTGATAGTAATGAATGCTTTCATTTTCAGTGCAATAGAATATGCAGTCTCAGTAAAGATCAGAGGTTCTTTGTTCTATTTACATCAAATCTTTCCTCAGTTGTTGCCATTTAGCTGCCAGTATAATTGCAGATGATACCTTGTGTCTAGATGCCACAAAATCAGAAATGATTTAGCAGAAGCAATTGCTAGATATCCTTACTTATTTTGCTAGAAAATCAACAATAAATTAGACAAGGGCACTTAGGTGAAAGTATTTCAAAAAAGGTTCACTCTGAGAGGTATCACTTTTATTGCCTGTAGCAACCACTGTAGGATCAAGTCCCTCAACTACTTACCCTCAAATTATCTTCCTAACTTCCTCGCTACTGACATGTCCTATAGACCCTATGACTCAAAACACATCTGTCCTAGATGATACTGAGCCACTGGGTCCATTGCACTGCAACTAACCAAGGCTATAATAGTGTAATTTTTTAATTTGATGAATATATATTTGTCCCATCATGTTCAAGTATTATGCTAAGCACTGGAGACACAGAGATGAATGAGACATCTGTGATAGCTACTATGTGAACTCTCAATCTGGTAGAACTAAAACGCAACTGAACAATTAATTATAATAATTTCTGATAAATACTATGTAATGAGTATATAAAGAATTATTGTGAAAATTAAAAGGGCAACCTCCTTCATCTGGTGGATTATTACCAGTATCCTGAGGACAGTGATTATTAGGTTGAAACTGGCTTGAGAAACTGGGAAGAGAGAGAAGCATTAGAACTTTAGGAAGAAAAAAACAAATGTTTAATGCAAACGTATAGCACATTTGAAAATCTAAAGAAGAGCATAGAATATTATAGTGCCTAGAGCTTGATAAGAGACTATAGAGATAAGTGGGAGAAGCCTGAGAAGTTTGGGTTACTTGCCAAGAGCAATGGAAAACCATGGAAGGCTTTTAAGCAGGGAAAGTGAAATTATCATATCCTTGCTGTTAAAAAGTTCACTCTGAAAAGAACATAGAGGATGACTAGGAAGAGATCAAGACTAAAGAGGAAAGAGAAACATGTTTGAGACATAAAGCTTAGCAATTTAAAGTTTGTGAGACATTTGATTTCCTGGGATGACGGCAATACATGGCATGGAGAGGGAGTCATTGAGCCAGGAACTAAATTCTTAATGGCTAAGATAGCAAATGATAACAATGAGGAGTAGCACTAGAAGATTCAACAGGTGATTGTGTGAGACTCAATAGAATAGGACTTTCTGAAACAAAATAGAGAAGTGATGGTTTCGAAGAATAATGACCCAGGATTATACAGACCACAGTTCTGATGTTAAAACAAGTGTTGAGTGGAAGACCGAGTACCTCCGCTTAGTAAGACTATAGGAAAATATAACTTCAAAGGAAAACCAGTTTTCTTTTTGAGCCATAAATTTTTGAAAAGGTTTAAAAAAAAAAAAAGGCTAAAGATGCTAAGACATTGTTTCAGTTCATCACAAATGACTTATGAGAACTTCTTGGAGCAGTGCCTGTAGGGCTGTTATTTTGTGCAATCTTCTGAATCCAACTTCCATAGCATAGTCATACTGGGCTACTGAACCTGTCCCCTGCCAGATTCTATGTATAGCATGCTTGGTTGTTTCTTGCCAGGGAAGGCCACCAAATATGTCTTATGGCTTCTATGAATCCTAGAAACTGCTGAAAGATGGCCCACCCCTTTGTTTTCACTTGCTTTTCCTGGATACTCTTATTTTATTACAATCACATCACTTGATAAAGTTTTTTTTTTCTTATTTTGTTTTACTCAACTGCTTTTAAACTTTAAGCGTCTCAAAAGCAGAGGTTGTATAGTATTTACTTTTTTGGTTTTCAGTGTTTAGCAAGTAGAGGTTCTCAGTAAATGTTCACTTAATTAATTAATTAATAAAACCTGTCCAGATGAGGCATCTTGCTCTATCATAGAAGGACAATAGCCCCCTTTCAGCAAAACTAATGATATCCCATATCTCTGGCTAAAATAAAATATTTTGCTAACAGCTTTCTTGAGAATATTTGCTTTTAAAGGGAAATAATTAATATATTTCAATAGAGTTTTCTGCCGAGATGAAGGGAGACACAGATTTGAGCCCATTTGTCAACTCTACTCAATTGGCTGTCACTCCCTGCAGTGATACTTTGAGAAGAACTTCAAGACTTCTCTAAAGCACTGCAGAAAAGAATATCATAATTGATTTGGGATCCATATTATTGGGTCAAGATTTTGCAGTGATGGCAACTGTGTCACATATTTGTCCATCCTTAATCTAGAGCTGCTTAACATATGTTAAAATAACACTTAATATGCTCTCAGCAGAAACATTAGGTTACTTTACAATTTTAAATTTTATATCTACATTTCAATTCTCACTAATCTTTTCTTTGTAGAAATTATATGAGATCATATGATCTAAACTGTACAATCTAGGTTATCAATCATGTTTATGATTCAGGATTTATCTTCTCTTCCCGACAAGATTGTAATAATATGAAAATAATTTTTTTCCTAATTATCAACTACCTGACTTTGGCCAAAGTAATTGTTATTAGTCAGGTACTGCTGTATAACAAACAACCCTAAATCTCAGTGGCATGAAATAACATCATTATGCTCACATTTCTTTGGGTAAACTGGGGTGACTGTGTCTACAGGTTGACTGGCTTGACTCAGTTACCAGTGTTGCAAGGGACAGTCATGTAGGGTAGCTCTGCTCAACATATTTTCCATTTTTCTGAGATAAGCAAGCAGCCAGTCACATTGTTTTCATAGCAATGGCAGAAGCACAAGAAAGCTGTCTCTAATGCAGATGTACATCAAGTCTTTGCTTGGATCATGTCTTATTACACCTTTAGGCCAAGTTAAGTTCACGGTCAAGCCCATCATCAATGAAAGTATACTTCACTCACAGGGAGGGGTAGAAGAGTCACTATTTGCTGAATTCAAATCCCAATAGGGTTCATTTTCCTCAAATTAAACATGGTGATATCCTGCAGAGCTCTGAGATTGCTTTGTGAAAACTGAGAAGGAACATGCCTGGCATACATTGGTATTCAGTAAATGTACATTGTCACTCAGTAAATATTTGTTGAATTATTGAATTGATTTTTCTACTCTCACAGTACATACAATGTATGAGACCCAGTTGCATTTTAGAGATGTATTAGACTTTGATCGAGTTAGGATTTCCAGATTCTATCTTTGGTTTACTTTGTGACCTTAGGCAGGTTCAAAAAAGCATCTCTTCATTTTATCTTGCAGTTAAGTTACAGATCTCAGACACACTATATAGTAGAGAACATTTTGAGATCATATGATATTTATTACGTGAGTTGTTCCAAATATTCTAAATTTTAGCCTCTAATCAGATCTCAGCAATAATTATAAGAAAAATAGCATCTGTTAAATTACTTATTTGTTGGTTTTAAGTAAAAATTACTTCATGTTACAGGAGTACAATTAACATCCCAGCCTTTCAGGTATCAATTGTTACAATACATGAGTTCCAAATCCAAAATCTTTGGCTTTGAAATTTCGTTTTTTAAAAAAAATGTATAAATATAAATAAGTTCTCATGAAATATTAATACATCATCTCCAGGCCATAAGAAAAAAAAAGTCATAACAAAGAGACACAATATCTTTAAATCTATAATGAAAGAATACATTTAAAAAGCAATAATCAGAAAACTAAGTTACCATTAATACATCATTTACTATTTCCCCAACAAAATTTAAAAAAAATATATATATATATATACACGCACATACACACACACACCTCATATCACATTCACACATGATAAAAGGCACAAGGGTGTGTAATTCAATAGCGATCAGCATCTCTGAGTAGAGAACACTCTGCGGAGACTACTTTTTCCCCTAGAGTTTTAATTCCTTGAGGCCTCTAACCCTTTAAGGGAAATTTCAGGAAGGTAAAAGTTTCGCTCTGTGGAATGACTGCTGTTTAGAACAAGGACTGTGTAAATTTGTTTTATGTTGTTTCCTAAAAATACCTGGCACAGGTTTATAAAATATATTAAGATATTAATAAATATTTTTTCACTGATGCACTGTATTTTTCACATTTTCTTGATGCACATTTATACGTTTTGTGTCAGAGAAAAAAATAGTTAATATTAATATTGTACTTATTACACATCAGACAATCCTCTAAATGGGTTACTTATATTTTACAACAACCTTAAGAGGTACATACTATTATTATCCCCATCTTTTACAGATGAAAACATCGAGACACACAGAGGATAAGTAGCTTACTGAAAGTCACAAAGCTAGTTAAGTGTCAATGAGCAAGATTTAAATTCAGGTTTTCTGGGTCCCAATCTATTCTCTTAACCATATGTGACCAAGCTAACTAGGAAGATGCACACTTCTTTAGGAAGTAGGGATAGCATGGTGATTAAGGACATAGGTCCTTACAATCCCATATCTACTCTTTATTAGCTTGGCAACATTGGTTAATTTTCTTACATCTCTAAATCTCAGTTTTTTCTCTGTCAATGGGAAGTATATTTACTTGGAAGGGTAATTAATGAGATAAGAAAATATATTTAACAGAGTATTGACATATAATAAACTGGAATTATTAATACTATTTAGTCTAAGTGGCCAGGGAAATTAAACGGCTTACCCAAGGTCATAAATCTAGTTATGGGAAAGTGAAATCTAAACTATGGATTTCTTGGTTCAAAGACCAATAACTTAAACTCTAGTAATGGCCAGTTCACAGGGATTTTTTATGTTACTTGATAAGGTGAAAGATTCAGAAAGGAAACATTTTACCTAAAAATATGGATACAAACCACACAGGAAGACTAGGCTAGCAAATATGTTACATACCTTCAAACAGCCTGAATGCTATTGTCATTGTGTTTTCTTCAACAGGTCAGAAACAGTTAATAACAGAACATTCACAACAAAGGCAGATTTCTTCCTGAGGGTTTTCCAAATAAAATTTGAGAGTTCAATTAGGTTTACATCATCAATATCTGATTCCCCCTAAGTAAGTTCTTCATTTCTAGCTCTATAGCCTAACATTTAGCATCAATCACCTAAGAATTTTATGCATTTATAGATCTCCATAACTTAGCATTCATCTGCCAGTTTCTTGCTTAATGTAATGTTATATCCAGCATTTAAAAAAATCTACTTGTTCACAAACCATCAAGTTATTTTCCACCATCCCAAGTATAATACAAGATGTTCAGAATAAGGGACATATTCTATTTGCCTGGTGTTTAGAGTTTTAAAGCTATTCATAGCAATTGTAGCACATAAGCTCTTTTGTGCCCTTCTTACAGATTACATTACTAAAATTATTTATTTTGCATTTAATTTCTAGGAATTCAATTAATGCAAACACAGTCAAAGTGGTATTAAATATTTCTGCAGTATGCACAGCATTATTCCAGAAAGACTCTAAACGTTGTTCTTTCGAGTCATATTTTCGATGACCCCCTGATGCTTTTGGCAAATATTTTCCCTACATTCTCCAAGTCTGATTTGATTTAGCCCCATAGCTTTATAAACGTCCCTGAAACACATGGGGTATAACTATAATAGATGATTCAGCACATTTCCATCACATACAAATCAAATTTCCAGTGGCACCACTTACTTTTTATTGTGCTGAGATCAATAGTTGAAGGAACCCTTAACCCAGTTGTGTGCGTGTCTACCCAACATTTATTCATAATATCAGTCTATAAATTCAATAAAAACATTAGGTTATAGGAGAATTCATGCTCAGCATAGCAAGATTTCTTGAGTTGTTGAAGTGAGCTTCAGACGAATTGCTCTTCTAACTAGCCAATGTCTTCCGGAAGGAAAGTGCACCACGAAACAAGACTCTGAGCCACAACGAATGTGGGTGGTGAGCAGATGGGCAGGGTAAGTTCTGGAATATTTTTAGGACATAGAAAAACTCATTCTTTTTGATTTACTTAGTTGATTATAAGAACTGACATCCTTAGATACATCCACATTCCTTATTACTGAACTTTTTCCAGTAACTGGTTGAGATCCTTCTTTCTGGGTCAGAATGGACTTTCTCAGCACCATTCCATAGGGGGTTGCTCTTCATTGAATACATACTCAGCACTACTTATTCACCTGTTTTTGTTTTTAATTTTTGGTTATGTATTTCTTATATATTTATATAAATGTAGCTATAAATCTTTTTACTGTCACATCTAAACTCTAAGGAAATTTTGAATTAAACAAGAGGCATTTGATACCAGCTTTCAAAAACACATGAAGTTTAGAAGCACCTTTGAAACTTTGGTTCTTAGAACAAAAGTGAAGCACTTTTAAATAGGTTTCTCTGGTAGATTTCAAAGCTTTCTGATTTACACTGTTTTAAAAAATAAAACAGGTAATATTTCTTATACCTTGCTTAAGCCAGCTCATTGGTAACTGATCTACATCTAATGCATTATTCCCTTCCCCTCTAAAAACATGCGGAAGGGGAGGCTCTGAATGTCACCATAAGGCTTTGCTATTTTAACATAGGAAAATTAGTTAGAGAAAAGAGCTCTCCCCTTACCCCCCGCCCTGATTTTTTTTTTTTTTTTAATTTCAGGGAATAGACAGATAGAAGGAGTAAGACAAAGAGAAAGCTAAATTGCTATGTTTAATAAAATAAAGAAAACAATAGTGTTTCTGGGTATGGCCTGGAAAGACAGGATGAGAGGACTCAGAGATGGAGAAAAGAGAATACAGGAAAATCAGTGACAGGAAGCCAGGGATGGTCCTACAACAGGAGACCAGGTATCTGAAGAGATAAAGCAGCCAGGAGATGGTGGTGAGGACACCAGAGGATTTTATGAGAAGAGGCAGGCTAATGTTCAAGGTTAAGTACTGACTCTACTATGATTCTGTATAGTCCCATTTAGTACACTTGCTATTCATCAAAAAGTCAGCCACACACAGCTGCCTTATGTGAGTGGCATTTTTTAAAGTTAAAACAGTATCTGTACCCAAAATGTGGCTTAAAGAAGAACTAAGGGGTGTGGGAATGAGGGAGTGAGTCAAATTTGAACAAGAATTTATCAGAAACAGGAGATGAAAGGAAAAGATGAATAAAAGAATATAAGCTCCCAAAGAATATCTGGATTCCCAGAGGAAAAGGAGATCCCAAGTTTCCCACCACAGATGGCAAGAGAAGCCAAATTAACCTACTCATTCGAATATCAAAGCCAAAGTTGCTTAAGACTAAAGGGCTTGGGGGCACTTGGACTAATACATGATTATACAAGGATATTTATAGACCGGAATTAAAATTTAAGGTTGAAAATATAGGCAAACAGAATGAATGACTTTCCTATTTCTTTCCTCATAGCTCCTTGCTTCTCCTCGCCCACCAAAATGCTGACTTCTCTCAACCCTAGTGTTTCAGAGCTATTGGTTCTGGAAAGGACAGAAGAACAATCTGAAATGGAGATGAAAACGTGAGGTAGCTGTGCAGTTCCACACTGCTTTTCACTGACTCCTGCATCACCTGGCCACCTCCCTAGACAAATATATAACTCAAAACCTGTTGTATTATTTCATGTCTTCTAGCATAATTATTTAAAGAGTTAGAGAATTTCATGTATCAAGCATTGAATGAGTCTTGCCAATAGGATTCAAAAAGTCAAGGCAAATTTAAGGATCGATGCCCTGAGATGGAACAGAAATAATTCGAGAATGGCAGGGCATGGTGCTTCTAAATGTCTGAGAACATAAATGCAATCCTCACTTCTCCACAAACGCTGTATGATTATGAGACAGAAGAAGAATGTGATAGTGTTAACTTCATTTACACTAGTCCATAGCTTGCCTTTGTTTTTTCAATTTCGAGAAGTGATCAATAGCTTATCGAATTTTTTAGGAGAAATGTACATATCAGCTAAAAGATCTTCTATAAGGACTTCCCTGAAGTAGAATCAGAGTTAACCATTTAAATGAATATTGTGACCAGGAAAGTGGAATGATGCATTTTAGTTTTCCTCTGGAGAACGTAATGTTTAATCTTTCTCGTGGTTAACTCGTCCTCTGTCCACCACCTCAAAAACCTCAGAGACACATTTTATGTGTAGTAAGATGCTTTAGAATGTGGAAAACCCGGACACCAAAGAGGCTCCACTATTTCTTTATTGTGAAATTTTGGGCCAATTCAGTAACATATCTGAAACCTCTTCTGGAAAACAATAGATTCATCATAACCAAAAATGTTTTGTGAGAGTTAAAATATATTATTTTAGAAGTGTCTTTTAATCAATAAATAAGTAAATGACTTAGAATGCCTGTGTTATTCTAAATAGTTTTCGAGGCCAGCTCCCTCATAATGATGTCTCTCGTCCCCTAGCACACTATGGTTTTTGCCATTTCTAATCGTCTTCAAGCCAAATAGCCTCATAGGCTAAATACATTTTTAATGCTCAGAATCGGGAGTCTTGCTACTGACTACATTGAGATAGATTTTGGGCCCCACGTGATCGTAGCAATTACATGCAAAAGAATGTAAGGGCTAGAAGCCAGTGTATTGGCTAAGCGAATGTCACAAATGCCTATTACTTTTGAAAACAGTTAAAAGCCGTATTTTCAAAGGAAGCACACACAAACACACACGCACACACACACCACTACCACCACCACCTCCACCACCACCTGGGCACATTAAACATTTACTTCCCAAAGCCAACATAAACTATTTATATTTTACTCTCATTTTTGCTTTCTTGAGATTTTTTTATAGGAGGTAAGTAAATCTCATTTCTCTCCTAACTCATACAAACTCTATAACTCTCACCTCCTCTTTAATAGCTTTAAGAGAATAGATAAGCTCACTGAGCACTTGCTATATGGCAGGGGCTATGCAAGTGTTTTGCATCTTGGCTCTGATACCTCATAATTATTGTCTTCAATTTAGAGGTACAGATAAGTA
>NW_011888789.1:9445806-9448113 GCF_000151845.1 Pteropus vampyrus
GTGTTCCAAATTTTACCTCTTAATATTGTTTAATTATAAGTCGAGAGAGATCAAATGTGATTTTAGATGTGTGAAAATTTACTTAATATACTAGTCCTGCAACAGCCTTTCAAATCGATGTCAGGAATTGTCCTGATCCCCTTAAAGAGTAAGGGTGAGAGTGGGAAATGGGAGGCCTGCCTTGGCCAAGAAGCACATACAAAGCCCGAGTAGAGCAATAATGCCCATTCTATGGATTTTTTGTCATAATGCCATTGCTTACATATTTTGGATTTCTAAACTCTTTGAGGCTCCCTACAGCATTTTGTGTCTCTGTTGTCTTAACTTCCACCTCTGTGTCTACCCTCCCTGGATGTTTACCATCTGTTTATTGTTCTCAGTAGGCCTGTGATGATCTGTGCTGCTTCAGCACTCTTCCAAAATGTTTCCTATTTCTGCTACTCTGACATTTGCCGCTCCCACTATTCCACCTGTTGTTTCATTCTTTCTCAGACTCATTCAGTTCACCAGTGACCACAGATTGTACCAATTAGATCCTTTCACTTCAAGAGCTGCCCAAATCCAGATTGTCTTGCCTTGCACATTGGTCTTTGCCCTATGTGTCTCATACTCAGATTATGACAACATAAGAAAAATGACTATAGTCATTTTTTTTTGCTTAGATGGCATAATAGAAATATTACTGAAATATATTATAACTCATTTCTCATCCAAATTCTGTTCTTAATGAGCTGTGTAACTTTAGGCAAACAACCATTGAGGCATTTGCCTCAGTATTCTGTACAATCTTTTCAATATGCAGATTCCTGTGCTCAACTCTGGACATATCGAATCAGAATCTCTTTAAGTGGAATCTCAGGAATGTATATTTTTTCAGATACTAGATGATACTACATCTTGGGTTAGAACAACCTAATTTTGATATCTCAAATTTCTCATGGTAATAGAATGTTTCCCTATCAAAAGTGTGTATCTTTTAAAAATTCTGGAGAATCAGATAGAATATTAAAAATGTGACTTTATATTTATCTAAAAGATAAATTATTTTTTTCTGTAATAACTATGCTAATTAGCCCTGTTTTAGCATATTATTTTAAGAGATTATCATGACCCGAGCTGCATTTTTATTTTTAAATAAGGAACACCAAATTCGGCTCATCTGGAAGAATAATCACAAATAATACTCTTTAAATTCCAAGTATTTGTTGCATAGATTTCTCAAAATCTCCAGGAGTCATTGTTTATTGTCTTTAATGGTAATTAATGCCACATTTTATGACGTCTGTGAAACTAACTTTTCCCTAAAAGACCAATGGAATTGCACCTGACATCATGCCTTCTACATGGAATACCTATTGTCCCGTGACAATATAGCCCTGACTTTGGATGAAAATTCTAAACAGAAAAAAATGAGTGGTGCCACAGAGCTCCTTGCTGAAGGTGGAGTGGAAATATTTAAAGAAGAAGGAGAGGAATTAATTTATAATATAACAGGGGAAGTTGCATAAAGTCTTTGGCCTCTGCTAATGGGGTAGATTTTTTCACTTAATATTCAAGTCAAAAATGTTTTCTTTCTACAAAAAAAAAGGGAAGTTTATGTAATCTCTTCAACCACCACATCAAAATCAGAGCAGAGAAAGTTGTCATTTGAGGATAACTAGTAACAATTGTTTTGTAGTTAAGACTCTGAAAGCTAGTAGAAAAGCTAGTAGCTCTCTAAGCTAGTAGAAAATCAGGACAGAGATAAATAGGGCTATGGATTTATAATGAATGAATAATATCTATCTTAAAATTCTGAATTTTTTGCAATTGCAGAAAGAGTGACTGAGAATTTTCTACATTTATTTTTAAAGCCACATCATAGGAATAGCCCATTTTGGCAAAGACCAAGGATAGCACAGATAATTAACAGATGGCATAGAACCTGAATAAGGTCTGGATTGTACTAAAGCAAAGAGATGCCCTTTTCTGTAGATTTACCATATTCTTAGTAGGCAAGATTCGACATCAATATTGCACACTATATACAGTTTGCCTTCACTTTCTCTCTACACACATTTAAGTTAGTCATATTATTAATTTCATGATGCTTTTCAATCATTTTTTCTAATTTTGTTATCTATATACGTTTTGAATAAAAGAAACATTTAAAGAATAATTATATTGGGAGTGGCTCCATAGTGTGGTGGTTAGCGTGTCTGCTTTACACGCAGAAAGTCCTGGGCTCACACCCAGGTCGAGCCACAGATCATACTCCAAGGATGCCAGGCCCCTGTGCACACTGGGAGTGTGTGGAAGGAGATGCCC
>NW_011888789.1:9449448-9471341 GCF_000151845.1 Pteropus vampyrus
TTTTAACTTTAGTAAAGATGTTGAAAAAATAAGAACATTTACCATATGGCCTCAATAACATGGTTCCAGTGAACACAATTTAGTAATCTCTTAATATCATCTCTATCCAGCCCATATTCAAATTATTTCAGTTGTTTCAGAAATGTCTTTGAAGTCAGGTGTCAAGACCAGAACCAATCCAGGACCAAGTACCACATATGGTTATACATTCAGTCATTTTTCTTGCTCTAGAAAAGTGTTTATTTATTTTTAATGGCAGAGACTTATTTTTATAAAAATATAACAAATAAAAGCATATTCTATTATCCTGAAGAATATCTTACTTTCTGTTTTTGTCTGTGTATCTCCTTATGATGTCATTTTTTCTCACTTCTGTTTTTTTTCCCCAATACATTGGAAATCAGCTGTACAGTCTTGAGTTATGATTAAGCATTTATAATTAGAACATTTAGAGGTGATATTGTCTACCACATATGGCATCATATCAGAAGACACAAAGTAACTAAATGTCTCGTCATTAGCAATGTGAATTTTGACCACTGGATTAGAGATATGACAGCTGGATTCCTCTATCATTCCTGTTTTTTTCCCCTTTATAACCAAAGAATGATGGGTTTGGTGATATTTCACCCACCTCATACAATCATACAATTCTCCATCAAAAATTTACCTAATGATTTTAATACCAAATGAGAACACTTGTCCAAATCAAAAATTCTATTAATGGTTGAGAAATGATTTTCTATTTCTACCATGCTTTTTGCATAGGAATATACTTTTTATTATCAACGAAATATTTATATGCACACTGTGCAAGTCACTGAAGATATAAATGCATATCTATATAATTCCTGCATTTTTAGGTATTGATTCCAGTTGACTGTTGAACAACACTGGCTCGAACTGCGCAGATACATGTATACACAGATTTTTTAAAAAAATAAATACTGGAAATATTTCTTTTCCTTGACTTTCTTAATAACATTTTCTTTTCTTTAGCTTAGTGTATTGTAAGAATACAGTATATGATATGCATAAAAAATGTGTTAATTGACTGTTTGTTATCAGTAAGTCTTTCTATGAATAGTAGGCTATTAGTAGTTAAGTTTTTGGAAAATCAAAAATTATTCACAGATTTTCATCTGTGGGGGATTAGCGTCTCTAACCCTGGCATTGTCCAAGGGTCGACTCTATTAGGCAGGGAGACCTGACAGCAAATACAAAGATAAAGATCATCATTGCTGAAAGATTTCAGTAATAACAGAGTTCACTTAGGGCGCCACCTGCTGGAAACACCATTTAGGAGGTAGAGAGGGAGTTGAACATTGAAGGACTTAAAAATAGAGAAGAGAGATTTGGGCAGGAGGGATTATGTGAGCTAGATGGAGAAACTGGTAATGTGCCACGCAGATAATATTAGCTGTGGTGAGGAGGGAGCATGCGTTTCTACCATGCTTTCTACATGATTAATCATCCTTTTATTTTAAGTAGAATTTTCCCTCAACAGCTATGGTTAATTTAATTTTCTCAAATATATTTCCTGATGAAAATATGAGATAAAAATTTAATTATTTTCCTTTAACTACTAGTTTTAAAGTAAGTAGTAGATTTAATGCCACTACATATTACTCCAAATATTTGTTAAACATTATTGCATAGAAATCAAACTTTGGGTGCTTATAATTGTTGATTAACAAAGGTCAAAAATATATTTTGTAATAAGGATTAAAGTTCTGGCCGGAGAGAACAGTGAGGTTAAGATATAGAAACGCAATGCAAAATTCAGCCAATTATTCAGTCTCACACTGAAAACTGCATTTCAATTGTCAGATTATAAATACAGGATACTTAACTAGAGGAGATCGGTATATGCTAATAACTATAGAATACAAACCTTAAATATATTTTTATACAGTGACCATAATTTCTAGCCTGAGATAGTCTGAGTTTATACCTGATGCCCTCTATAATTCTTAACAGCAGCACCTTTCTCAAAAGAGATCTTTGGTTGGATTATAAATTATATTGCCACCAAGTGTTTGCCTATTTTTTTTTTTGCCAACTAAATCACTTATATAAGTGCAGCCACTTAGACTTAGTTTAGTGAATGTAAAAAATTTTGAGATGAGATGAAAAAATCCTAGATATCACAATGGCATGTGACCCTTAGTGAATAGTGCAGGTCTGTGGGAGGAGATTGGAAAAAAAAATTACAAAGCCTCTTTAAGGGAATGATAATGAAAAAAAAAAAAAAAGATTGAAAACACTGGAATCCTACTGCTTTGTCTTATATGAAATATTTTAAAATTTCATTTAGTGTTTACGAATTGTATAATCTTTCAACCTAGGTTTGTTCTTTAGCTTATATCACTAAAAGGACAGTCCTCAGAGAGGGATAAGCCCTTGCTTAATAATTATCACCAAAGGCAAAAAGAAATAGAATTTATTTTATCAAAATACCATTTTATATCTAGCACATTACATAAATCATGTTTTGTACCCTCACAACACTATGAGGGGAATTGTTATTGTTCTGTGTTTTACTGAGAAAAGTGTGGCTTTTCCAGTTTGCACCTACTCTTTAATATGGTCGTTTTGACTAAAATTTTCTTAGAACTGTTTTTAAGTTGTGCCCAGGATCTAGTCTCTCTTTTTCTCTCTCTTCCTTTCTCCTCCTTCTTCTGTTTTACAATTTTATTGAAGTATAAAGAAAATGCAATAAAATAAAATGTATGACATGATGAATTTTAATATATGTATATACCCATGAAACTATCAATCACCACAAACAAATTAAACACTTCTGTATCCCCCAAAAGTTTCCTCCTGCTGTTTGTGATTGAGTCCATTTTCCACCGCTGGGTTTAGGTAATCACTGACCTTTTTGTAATAATGAAACCATTTTCATTTTAATGAATATTATACGAATGGAATAATATAGTAAATACTCTTTTTCTACTTCATTTTTTACTGAACATAAATTTTGAGAGCCATCTGTTTTCTTTGTATTTCCTTAATTTGTTCCTTTTTCTTGCTGACTTAATATCCCGCTGTATGAATAAACCACAATTGGTTTATCCATTTCAGTTTTGGGCTACAAATAAAGCTACTATAAGCATTTGAATACAAGTTGTTTTTGTTTTGTTTTTAGTGAACAAACATTTTCATCTCTCTCAGGTAAATATTTAAGAGTGAAATATCTGGATCATATGAAAGGTTGATGTATAACTTTTAACAAAACAGTCAATCTGTTTTCCAAAGTGGTTAACCATTTTATTTTCTCACAAGTAGTATTTAAGAATTCCAGTTGTGTTATATCCTTGCCAGCATTTGATGGTCTCAGTCTTTTTAATTTTAGTCATTAAAATGGGTGCGTAGTAGAATATTATTATGTTTTAGTTCACATTTTTTTGATGACTAAAGATGTTGAGCACCTTTTCATGTAATTATTACTCATTTGTGTATCTTGTTTGGTTCGTATCTGTTCAAATTTTTTGCCTATTTTTTTAATATTGGGTCATTTATCTTATTATTGAATTAAAAGTATTTTTAATTATAAAATATATACATACATATTTATCTTCTTTAGCTGACATATGTATGTCACATGTTTTTTCTCAGCCTATGGCTTTTCTTTCTACCACAAGGCCACAAATATTTTTATTTGTTTTCTTCTAGTAATTTTATAGTTTTGGATTTCACATTTAGGCCTACGATCCCTTTCAAATTAATTTTTGTGTATGGTGTGGTATAAGGATTGAATTTTTTTCAATATAGATATCCAGTTGATCCAGTATACTTGAAAAGACTTTTCTTTCTCCCACTGAATTGTCTTTGCAATTTATAAAAAATATATTGACATATGTTGACCATATATGTTTGTGTATATTTCTGGACTATCTATTGTTCTATTGTTCTATATTTCTATCTTTTCACCACAACCAAACTGTCTTATTTATTATAGCTTAATGTTAAGTATTTAAATCAAGGAGAATCAGAATTCCAACTTTGTTATCCTTTTTAAAAATTCCTTTGGTATTTTAGGTCTTTTGCATTTTCATGTAAATATGAAGCTTGTCAATTTCTACAGCAGAGTCCACTAGAATTTATTTGGGATTTGCATTGAAAAGTCTTGGCTTTTTAAGAGCCATATAAATTCCCCACAGGTACATAAGTTTCATACTACTTAAGTTTTACATAAACTCTAACTTATGTTGACACACTGCCTTGAAGGCTTCTGGCAAATGCTGGCACTAACAGGTAGCGACACAGGCTTTAGCTGTTAGTTTTCAGCTGCAAACTGGTTGAGGCACATTTTCAACTACTTTGGAACTGTGGCAGTTAAAGTAACTTCTTTGAAGGAAAAAAGTGATACATTGGAAGTTAAGATCGTTATCACTGCACATTAATTTTCTTTAGTGTAAATCCATTTCTTCGAGACTTTAAGAATTCGGTTTTCATAATTATTCAATAAATATAAGTTGAAAGAAGAAATTCCAGCAGAATCCCAGAAGGAGAAATAACATTACAATGCTAATACTGTCAGTAGGAGGCCACAGTAATCCAGATTATCATACATAACTGTCTCATGAAAACTAATTTGACTTTTATTGTGCTGCTAAATGAAATTATTACATGATCTATAGATTATTGAGCCTTGCAGCAATGCTGGAGAATGAGGCACTGTGCTGCATCTTTTACTTTGATGATTTCAAGGTCTTTAAAGCACTTTACACATTAAGAGTGAGTAAAGAAGACTATAATACTCAGAAACAACACAGTGACTAAATAAATTACTTGCCAGAAACCATAAGTATGTCAGAAATAATGCAGCAAACAAAGCATTTCCTCATTAACCATGTGCATACAATGAAGACAAGGCATTAAAAAGAACTTTCATGGGAGAGCAGTATAATTATGAAGACAGAGTTATTCCTCTGACAGGCATACCTAGGACAATGCCCCCATCTGATCCCTAATCAATCCCCTAATGGACTTTGAATATTCTGGTGAATTTGTCATCTCACTTGATGGCATTGGAAACAATGCACGACAATGGAAATTCTAAGACTTAAACCACTGGAAGTGGTGCAGTCTAATTAAGGATATTGTTTATTTAAAACAGTTTAGGGCAAAAGAGAGGACATGTATTTGGAGATAATAAAGTCTTCTTGTTACAGAAAGTACATTTAAACATACAAAAATTATATTTAAACAGTACAAAAAACATACTTTTTGATACAGGAATTAGGATTTGAATCATAATTAATATATTAACAGCAATTTAGTAGTAATAGCTAAAATTTTATGTCATTTTGGAGATTATCTTTAGACTCACCTCCCAAAATAGTATCCTGTGTTTTATGAGAACCGCTGTGTTTTGGATCATTACTGAAGCATTGGTCACATTTATTGCAGGTAAGGGTTTAATGTGCATAGTTCTCCCACCATCTTGAAAGCTCTGGTATTTCAGGGTCTGTGCTATTATTTTATGCCACTCTATCCTCCACCTATGCATAACAACCTACAAGCTACACAGGCCCATTTACTGAATATTTTATTAATTGACTATAATTCTTTATCCTACCCTAGGTTCTAAAACATCCAGGGTGACTTCAACATCACTGTATAGCCTGGCCTATGGGTCCTCTGTTGTTTCATCTCCAATGACTTTTTCTTCCACTCCACATTAGTTACCTGCTTCCACAGAAACAGCCCAGACCTGGCCAATCACTGAACTTGCTCCCTGTCAAAAATTATAAATTCAAAACTATGAACCTATAACTACATTTCTTTCTTCTAGCTTGTTTTTTTTTAAATCCTGCTATAAGCCCTTCAGCTCATCTAGTTTTCGTTATACATTAAACAGTTTACATTCTTCTAGACCTCTAGTTCTCTACTTTTCCAATTTAGTTTCTATGGTCTATTTTGGCAATAGCTTTTGCTTCTCCGTTTTTTTTTGTTTTTGTTTTTTTTTTTTAATTATTCTTTTCAACAAAATATCAATAGGAAAGACCTCTTATCTTCTTTCTCCATGACAGCTCCCCAGCAGTTTAGCACTATTTGGAGCAAAAAGACAAATTGATTCCATAAACACTTAATTTACCAGCTTCAAAGGGCTCTCAGTATGTCTCTAGTTGACTCATTCTCCCACTTCCTGCAACGATCATTTTATAATTTCTTCACTGTTCTTAAAATTCCAACTCATCTTTTCTTCTCCTCGTACTGTGATATGATAATTGTTTCCAGTTTCCCAGAACAATAGAAGCAACCAGACAACAATCTTTACAACAAATATCAAATTGCCTACTTCTGCCTATTCTATCCTTCTTTTCTCTAAAAAAAATGACACCATGCCTCCTAGTTGTCTGTGGCCAGTTTATCTACCTATTCATTAGATTCTACCTGTACACCACTTCTTAAAAACTCTAAGTATTGATAACGTCTCACTCTCTTTATTTGATTTCTTCCTCAACTCAAACATTTCCTCTGATATTTAAACACGTGAAGTGTCTCCCCCATTAATAAAAACATTCCTGGAACCCCCCAAACCTTTCAAGGCTCATTCCCTCCATTTCCTCTCTTTCACTGAAAAACTCTTAATTTTGCAGAGTCCATTACTAAACCTATTACTCAGACAAATATATAAAATCTAGTGTCTTTTCCAACCACTGCATTGAAAAAGCTAATACTGGAATCTTCAATGAAATTCATGAACTTGACATCTCAGCAGCATTTGACAGTTAACCACTCCCTCCTTGAAATGCTTTTCCATTGGCCTCTGGAACTCCTTATCCCAGTTTTATCCTTGCCTCTCTGGTCACTCTCTCGAGACATCTTAGAAAATTCTTCCACTTCCACACAGGCATTAAATAATTTGTCATTGTTAAGTTCAGAATCTCACCTTCTTTTCACTCTATTCTACTACTTAGGAATAGGATTGCAGGAATACAATTATATTTATACTTTTTATCTGATCACATGCTTTTAAGTGAAATTAACATGCCAATGACCTTCAGCCCTGGCTTCTCTTCAGCTCTCGACCCATGTATATAATTGCCTATTCAGTGCCTCTATCTGAATACCTCAAATATACTTTACATACAGCATAATCAAAACTGATTTCATGATTCACTGTCTATGTACAGGGGGGAAATATCTGCTTTTTTTTCAGTGCCTTTCACCTCAGTAGAATAGCATCATCATTCAACCAATTACGTAAACAGAAACCTTGGGGCAATCTCAACTCTCTCTCTTCATCAACTGACATTTCTCATTCATTTCTCATTTCTCATTGCCAAGGTCCATTCTAAGCCTTTTTACTGTAAATATATTTCAAATTCTGGCCCTTCATTTCATCTTCGTGGTTACTAGCGTAGCTCAAGCTGCCATCCTCTCTTACCTGGAGCCCTATAATAGTATATTTCTAATCTTCCAAATCTATAATTTATTTTCCAAAACAATGCTAAATCGATTATCTCAAAATATAAATATAGTTGTGTTCCCGCAATCCCATTCCTATCTAAAACTCTTCAGTGTTTCCCATTGATCTAAGAATAAAGAAAACAGTCATTCCTTATGGAACTATTTGGTCGAGCTCCTGATCTCTGAAGCCTCTTTCTACGTATTCTTTGTCTCACTCTCTGGAACCTTGCCAAACTACTCTCCTAAAATTCCTCCAAAGTGCCATGTTCTCTCTTGTAACAGGAACTTGACACACGTAGTTCCCTATGTCTACATACTCTTCCTCTCTTCGTTATTGAATAAATTCATAATCACTCTGACCTCTACTCAGTTACCACTTTCTGAGACAAGCTTTTTCTGATCCGCAGTCTAGACTAGGTTCCTTTTCTTCCAAGCATCTCCTCATTTTCACACATATACAATGGCATTAGTTACTGAGTTCTGTGCCTGTTGTGGACAGAGTCTATTTAGGACTTGCCTGTAGCAAGAACTCCACATAATTTTTTAAAAACAGATGGATGGATAGATAAGAAAATAAAGAACATAACAGCATGTTCAAAATATGACCAATAAACTAAAAGACAGTATTTTTCTGTTGTATTTATTTCTCATATTTCTTATATTTCAATGAAGCAAAATATATTAGTGACCTTTTAATCTAGTTGAGAAAAGAATTGAATTTTTAAATTTTTTTTGCTTTAGTCATTGGGCTTTTTATATTAATCCAGTATTCTGAAATAAACTTCCATCTTTCAAATCACCTACCTAAGTTTAAACAGAAGCAACTGAAATAATTTATCCCTAGGAAGTGGGGCTAATACTTGAGGAAAGGACAGATAACTTCAATTATTATTTGGTTCCATTCTAAACTACTTGCTTTAAACTAAAGAGTATGCTTTTTTAATATGTGTGCTATGAACAAAAACATGCAGACTAATGACACATAATTAACGTGTGTAGTGGTAAAAATTACTTGAATCTATATCTTAATATGAAATATGTCAGCCAGTAAGATGGACTGATAGAGGATTAGAGAGATGGGTTGGTGGGTACTATTAGATAAAATAAGTAAAGTAAAAGACTAATTATAAAATCTAGGTACAGTTTTTGGGTGTTCACCCTATATCCTTTCAACTTCTCTGTGTATTTAAAATTTTTCATTAATAAAATGTAGAAGTTTTTTAAATTGCATCTAAACAAAATAAAAAATAAACTCACTATACTTTCCTGTCCTTTCACTTGACAGTTTCTTAGTTTATGTTAGCCATGGGCTCTCTTTTCAACAAAAAGTTCCAAAACTGTCCCTCTTAGTGTTGGCAAAGGAGCAATTCCAGTTCTGAGCAAAGATCTGAGAGAAGGAAAATAGTCTTTTCAAAGGCTGGCTCTCTTTTCCTGAGGTAATTTTGTTACAGGGACTTTTTCAACATTTCCATTTTAGAAATTTGCCTTAGAGGTTTTTACAACTTGTCTCCAAAATTGATTCTTGGTGTAAACACTACATAAAGTTCTTTGGCCTCAGGGAATAAATATTTAATTTTTCTATAAAATTTGAACATACCTATTTGACCTTTGTTGTTGTTATTGTTGTTTTGTGAGAAACTTTAAAACTTAAAACCCACGTATGGGACAGTTACCAAGAGACCTCTCAGAATCTCAGGATTGGAAGCTGAGGGGCAGGATGAGGTATTAACATGACAGAGAAATGAGTGTCATCAAGAAAAAATAGATTTAGCAATGCTGAAGGTTATGACATAGATTCTTCTCATGAGGTTACGACATAGATTCTCCTCTGGTTTCAATCCCTAATTTTCGCTAATAATCCTCAGGGAAACCATTTCACCAAGAATAAGTAAAACTTTCCTGTGTGTTATGTTTAATTTTGCAGAAATGCTAAATCAGAAGAAGGGAAATAAATGTAATGATTTCCAAGTATCTTCCATATTTTAGATTCAAACCATTCAGTGATTCTTCCTTAGTACTATATCTGAGTAAGGACTTCATTTTTTTTCTTCAATCCTGCTTACTCTGACATCCATTTCTACAAAATGAAGAGAGAAATGTGGGTTCCAGTTATGTCACAGTTTTATTAAAGCTGGTAGTCTTTGGAACCACAAAGCACGACCACAGTAGAAAATCCTGTAACACTTCAGCTTTGTCCCTGTCCTCATTCGCGGAATTGGGTGCCAGAAGGTTTGTCGTTGTTGCTTTTGTTTCTTGTGAGATATAAAGTTACAAAACAGCTCAGTAGCTCTTCAACTTTGTCCTGAGTAGTCGCTACTTAGAAGTGGAGACTTAAAAGTTTTTTCTGTTAAGATAAAAATAAAAATTTAGGAAATGCAAGAGTAAATAAAGTAGTAAGAACTTGCCACATGGCAGGTTTGGATTTCTGAAGCAGTGCAGAATATGAGATATGTACTTCAAGTGATATAAGAGAGTCTCTTTGCTGCAAACACTTCACTCCAGGTATTGTGATATTGAAGCAGAGTAAAGGATCCCAGAATTAATGGCTTGCCAATACCCAAAGCTCCTCACAAGCCTGTGTAAATCTCCTCAGTTAACCTTCATTCTGAATAGATAAGTAAATAAAAATAATCAACTGGAACAAAATCTCTGTGGCATTAAGAAAACATATTTTGTTTTATAACAGAGGGAAGAGAGAGAAATGGGGAGAGTAAAAGGGTCTGCACAAGGGTGCGGGCATAGAGGAGTTGAGAATATTGAGTCAATTATGTGTCAACTCACATTAAGAACCTTATTTATGTTTTTATTGCAGATCCCAGATCTTAATCAACCAAGGTCACTCCTGCCCTGTTGAAGCGTAATGCCTGGTGTTTATTTTCACCATTGCTATAGGATAGATTTGATTGAGTACCCAGTGAGCAAAATTCCTTGCAGATTTTGTCTTAAAATCTGAGTTTATATCTCTTCACATTTTCTCAGTTTTGGTATCTACCAACTGGAAGGAGTCAGATTCTCTGAGGTGTGATGTATAGTTCCAACACATTTTGAAAGTTCTTGGAACAGGCTGTGGACAGGGACTAAAAAGACCCAGATTTTAGTATTGCCTATGACACTTACTATCTCATTTATCTTGAGTAGAGTTTTTGCTTTTCCAGAGTCATAGTTCCAATATTGGTAAGACATGAAAATCAGTAATGAACTACAAAGTTCTACCCTCTATCTTCAGGAAGGATGTTATAAAGGAACTGAGAGGATGATGAGCAATAACATTGATGAGGCATCTACTATATTTGAGCACTATGTTAAATATATTACAAATAATATTTCACTATATTCTCACATAATGCCTATATACGATAAATCTAAGGCATATTCTTACATTGCAGAGAGAGTGTATTTCAGGACTTTCACAGATTCTTACAAATCTATTTTTTTTACCTCTTTCTCCCCAGATCTATTGAGATGTCAAAATAAGTCAACGTATGTAAAATTCTTTAGAAATTGTAAAACAAAATGTAAATGCGAATTTCTATTTAGATCAACATTCAGCAATGCATGCAAAATCTGGGGCAAGCTATTTGCCTCTTTCACTAATAACATTTCAACCTTAATTTCATCTACTCTCTAGTCCTTTGAACTATTCTCTGACTTCCATCTTTTTCTACCTATCTTTTAAAAATTTTATTTTATTCCAATAAAACCTTAGATATTGCTTAGACTCACTATTGAAACTTTAGATTCTTATTCTCAAATCATAAACGAATTATAAGTAAATTGTCACAGATTATTTCTCATTATAAAGGAGTGGGTTTTTCAACAATAAAAATAGCAGCTACTACTAGGCTATCTCATGTTGTATTCCTGTGCGAAAGTTTTATTTGAGATGACTCTTAGGAATTACAGCCGTGGAAGAAAAGGGTAAGAAACAGGATTGGTCAGAGGGAGAAGATGAACTGCAATATATTTTTGATGGAAGTGACAGCCAATGCTATAGAGAATTCTGAAGCTGCAGAAGTATTCTTAGTTGGTTTGAGAAGGCCAGTCCTTTCTCCTCCCACGTAGATTAATCATTAATGTGGGCAGTTCCCCAGAAAGGGCTATGACCTTGTCTCTTCACTAGAAGCAAACCACATAGAGAGCTGACTCCTGAGGGCTGGTTGCCTGTAGCAATTCTTCATTCCTGAAGGGGATTCTAGATGGGCCATACATCACAGGGTATATCACCTAGGTTTAGAGGAACACAAAAATTCACCTTAGCGCAAATCTTTGTTTAGAGAGCATTCCCTGAGTAACCTCTTTTAGTTATGTAAATATAAGTTTAGTAGTCATCCACTGCCCAGGAGCCTGGACAAGAGGACCTTTTGTGACCTGGAAGCTTTCTTTTCCAAATATACTTTGGTATGCAAAACTGGTCACTTAGTCACTGGATAAATGTGCTAAAGTCCATCCTGGAAGGAAAAGGTAGATGCTGACCTCTTTTCTTTTGAGACTTATTTCTGTAAGGAGACCTCTTCTGTCTATAGGGATGTTCCTAATTAGATCTGCTGGCAGGAATGGGCTGGCAAGAATGTCAGAGGAGAACTTAGCACGACAGAAATAGGAAACTGACCTAATAACCCAAGCCTTTCATGAGAACCGAAGGGTTATACACAAGATAAGTTATGCATGTTTTTCTCTTGTTCATCTTTCTTTTGTTATAGGGGCCCCAGGCAAGAATTTAAAAGAGTAGAAGGAAAATGTTATTTTTCCTTCCTTATGAGAGCAATAGTTGAGAATATGATTAAGAAATAAAAATCTCTGTTACTTAGCAAGCTTAAGTATGCAGCATCATTGCAGATGTACAGGGAATCGAACTAATAAAAGCAATGCAGCAGTGGGCAAGGATGCTTAGAACTGGATGAGACTTATTTTCACTAGTGACATCTTATGGCCTTGTTTAAGGCAATTCAAATATTTATTTAATAAATATTTATTGAGTGACTACAGTGTAATGAGATTTCATCTAGGCACTGGGGATACAGCAGCAAACAAAATAGATATAATCTCTGCCTTTAAGGAACTTAAATTCTGGTAGCAGAGACATAAAATAAACAAACAACTAAAGAAATTAGATTGTTTAAAATAGGATAACTACACCAAGGAAAATAAAGCAGAATTAGTTATGTGGAGAGTGCTGGCTTGAGACTGACTCTCTGCTTTACCAAACCTTAGTTAGGCTACTCTGAGACCTCTTCTTAACTGGGCCTTAACGTCAGCCCCCCTACTTGCCAGACCTGCATCTACCAGTCTTAGCAAGAATCTTGCAATGTCAGTTTAGTGATGATCCCCCACCCCTAATATTGGATCACTTTGGATATCTGATCAAATTCCTCATGCCCTACTCTTGATATCTAATCACCCTGGCCTATCTTCAGCAAAAATCCTGTTGTTAGGTTAGCAAAAATTTCTCTCTACCCTTGATTTTTCTTCTCTTAGCAATGATTCATCCACTGATCCCTTCATTCTGTTCATTGGCTATCAATCCCCAGCTGTCTTTGCTATAGTTAGAGTTTAGCCTGATCTCACTCCCTTATTGTGATAGTCTTGACTCCTATTGTAATAATCCTGAATAAAGTCTTCATTACCATTTTAACAAGTGTCAGAATAACTTTTTTCTTTTACGCTCTCCAAATAGCTTCTGAAAAATATGTTGGCAAGACAAAGCTGAGTCGATTGTTTATCACATCAAGAATGACAGCAGAATCTCATCGAGTCTTGGAGGAGAAAGGATAAGGTCTGATCTGTTGAGATTTTGAGGTCTGGTTTAAGGCAGGTCTTTCAATAGAGGATGGTGATATTGATTAGTATTGGATAAGGGTTATGCTGTAGTAGTTTAAAGTTTGTGGACATAGCCAGAGGAAGAGTTTGAGGCAAGGGGTTCAGGGGTCTTGGGATGTAAACTTATAGATGCTTTCTATTAAAAAGTAGATAAGTCTTTCTGGAAGTTCTTGTAATGAATAATAAAGTTATTTGCAACTTCTTTTCCTGGACAAGAGTCTCCTGGAATAGTAAAGTATTGTAATGATGACAATAGAACAGTAAAGTTATGTTACTATAGACCAGTGGTTAACAATTCTTTTCTATGATAGCAAATATTTTAAACTTTGAGGGCTATGTAAGTAATCTGTCATATATTCTTTTTTATTTTTATTTTGACTTTTGTTTAAAACTCTTTAAAAATAATAGCTATTAGAAAAGCAATTTTTGATCATGAGTTATATAAAAACAAGCCACAGGCTGCATATGGCCAACAATCCATAGTTTGCCAAACCATTAAGTAGACAGTAAACTGTTTGGAGGAAGGTGGCTTCTCCTTTCAAGAAAGTTACTTTGAGTTTCTCAGACAAGAAAAAGCTAAAGGAATTCATTAACACCAAAACAATATTATAAGAAATGTTAGAGGAACTTCTTTAAGAAGAAGAAGAAAAAAGAAAAAAAATCTAAGATTGCAATAACTACATTTCTATCGATGATTACTTTATATGTAAATAGATTAAATGTTTGAATGAAATGATAGGGTAACTGAATGGATAAGAAAACAAGACCCTTATATATGCTACCTACAAGAGATTCACTTCAGATTGAAAGGAACAAAGACAAAGTAAAGAGATGAAAAAAGATATTTCATGAAAACGGAAATAAACAAAAAGAGCTGGGATAGCAATACCTATACCAGACAAAATAGACTTTAAGACAAATGCTATAACAAGAGACAAAGAAGGATCCAGTCACCTCACTTCTGTGTAATTATCAGAACAAATCTAAAACACTGCTTTGAAGAAACATGTGAATCTATATGTTCATTGAAGCCTTATTTGCAGTAGTCAAGATATGGAGTCAACCTGGGTGTCCATCAATGGATGAATACATAAAGAAGAGGTGGTATATATACGCAATGGATTATTATTCAGCCATAAAAAATAATGAAATCTTGCCACGTGGAAAAACATGGATGGACTCAGAGGGTATTGTGCTGAATGAAGAAAGTCAGACAAAGACAAATGTCATAAGAGTTCACCTTCATGTGGAAACTAAAAAACAAAATAAATGAAACAGAAACAAACTCCTAGATACAGAGAACAGTTTGATGATTACCAGGTGGAGAGGATTTAGGATGGATGGATGAAAAGGGGAAGAGATTAAAGAGTACAAATTGGTAGTTACAAAATTGTCATTGGTATGTAAAGTACAGCATAAGGAATATAGTCAGTAATATTGTTATAACTGTAAAATAGTAATATTGTATGGTGTCAAGTAGTAGATTTATCTGGGTGATCACTTTGTAAATGATATAAATATCTACTCATTATGTTGTACACCTGAAACTAACATAATATTGTATGCCAACTGTAATTGAAAAATTAATATTATATTAAAAAAAGGAAAGCTACTTTAATTAGGATGGTCAGAAAGGCCCAAAACTTGGGGCTTCTAGGGCTGATGAGACTCATTCTTTCTTCAACTGACAAAATCAAAAATATTATCCTGTACTCTAAGGAAATCTATTGAAGATTGGATTATTTATAGATGATAAAAATTAAGAGGCAGGCACTATATATCCTCTTAGTAATAACAGGAGGTTTTTAAATAATTAATTGGAAAAAAATAGAAGTAAGCTTACTTGTATTCCAAATGGTGAAGCAGATCACAGATATTATACCAACAAAAAGAATTATGAGCTGGAGGGTTTGATTCTCTTCTAGAAAAATATGCTTTTTTAAAAAAAAGTCCAGTTTCATCTTCCCTGCTTTCCCTCTCACTCCAAACTCAGATTAATATAACTAGGAGAAATAATACTGAACTACTGAATATTTTATAGATCTGTGAATGTTAGTCATTATAAATTCTTGGACGTACCTTATTCACAGCCGTTTGCACCTAATTATAAAAGAGTCTTAGAGGTATCTGTGGAGGGTAAGAGGTAGGGAAATGGGAGGAGCCTTTAATTGCAATAGAGATAAAATCTTGCAAATATATATAAATATTTTAGAAGGCAAGGTTAGAAGAAAAATCTTAAATCCAATCTCATAGAACATCCAGCATAATCATTTGTTCAAAGGTGCTCAATGACCATTTGTTGAATGAAGACAAAAGCACGAATAAGCAATGAACGTCATGGGGTTCTACACCGGGGATTATTATTTCCTGATAGTTTATCCAGGCAGCATTTGTTCTTGACAAACTCTGTTTTCAGTTTCTCTTGCACCCTTTCAAATTTGTTGGTTTTATTGTTTACTACATAGCTCCTTCTTAGATGGAAAAAAAAACATGTATATCTTTTTCTTTCAGGAGCTGTTATGGCAGGTTTAGACATGAAGGAGATTAATAGAACAGGATAATATTGGGGGTAGGGGGAGAGAGCTGATGATTTCACTGATTTTTATTTTTTTGGCAGTCCTGCTTTAGCAATGTAATTTCCAGGTGGTCCAAGCGATATAATTCCGAGAGTAAATTGCTTTAAATTATGCTGTCTATTTCAAGCTGAGTTAAACTTCATTCCATGGTTAGCTAGTTGCTATATGGAAGTAAATTTTTTGTAGTTACTTTCATCTTCTTGTCATGTCTTCATGCAGTAGAAGAGATAATTTATCAAGGAATGGAATCATATCATTGAAAAAGATCTGGGAAAGTTTTATCTTGAGGAAAAGTGATACTTTATGTTAGTATTTCACAACTACTTTTAGATTATTCTTTCCTTGTCTGAGATCTGACCAGAAGTTCTGGAATCCTTTATCTGTGCTCTTTTCTTTCCTTTGGGTAACTTTCCATCCACTCTTTCTCTAGGTCAATGGCAATGTTCCCATCATCCAGAGATGAGCTGCAGCAGCAGCATTCTTTGCCATATTTATTGAAAAAAAAAAAAAAAAAAGACATTCTGTGTTAGAATTTGCCTTTATGATATGCCCCTATATGTCCAGAGAATGTCAGTCTATTTGTCTTGAAACTGACAAGCTGGAAGTAAACTCACCCTACTAGGGCTTGCATGATATTATTGCCCTTGCATGATATTATTATTCCTTGATTGCAAGGAATGATTTGTTATTGTAAAGAAAGTATATGTTTTTCTCGACCTTCCTAGGGTCCCTGGCTAAGTCTGAAAATTAAATTGACAAAGACAGGTTAACAGGAGAAAAGCATACACGTTTATTTAATGTAAGTTTTATGTGATACAGAACCTTTAATAAGAAAAAGGAGACCTGAATACATGCTTAATTCTTAGTATTATTATGCTATGTTTGATGAAGAGCGAATAGTCATGGAGAAGTATATTAGGTCAAAGTATATGAGGTAAGTGTAGTAAGCTGGGGTAAGAGTAAGGCTGTACAGAATCGTCTCGGTTTCACTTTGTCTTTGGAGATAAGGATGCTCCTTTCCTCTGGCACCTCTTGCATGAGAGTTTATCACCTGTTTCAGAGGAGAAGGGTAGAGGGAAGGTCAGAATGACCTTCCTGCTTCTGCTGTTTCCTCAGACTTTGTCACCTTAAAATATTCAATATGCCGAGTACCATACTTTGGGGTTGTGTGTCCTGAACCCCATCACTATCTTTGTGTTAATATCTGTCCCTAAAAGTGTCCTCTTCAAATGAATAGAATTGGCTTCAGAAGTCAAAAAAAAAGTAAAGTTGTAATTAAAATCCAGATAGATTCACAGCACACACTTGTCAAATGATTGTCAGCTCATTTCTCAGTTGGTGATGTGAAACTCTGGGCTCCGTCAAGAGGTTTAGGAACGTGAAAGCTAGTATTTTGGACTTTTTATTTTGTTTTGTTTGTTCAGTTGGTTAGTGTTTTGGAAGAGAACATAAACAGTGAAGGAGTACAGAACAGGTCTCCCCCAGTTGTACTATTTTGGCATGTGGATTATTTTGAGCTGAAGTTAATTGAGACCCTTTTGCCTCTCCCTTAAAGAAGTTAAATTGGGGCCCTTCCCATGATAAGAATTATTATCAAAAATAACTTTATATAACGTATCCATAGGTCAGGGCAAATTTCTAATTACTGAACATCTGTTCTTCTTATCATTCTGTGAATTGCCCATTTCCCCTCTGAAGCCCTAAGACACTTTACCTCATTCCTTGGCTCAGGATGTCATATATATCTTATTTTACCTTTCTGCCTCTGAACCTCTCATGTATGTAGGGTCTCTGACTCTCCCATGTGGGGTTCCCATTCGTTTCTATGTATTTAAACGTGGTTATTTTCTCTTGTTAATGTCTTATGTTGATTTGATTATAAGATCAGCCAAAAGAACCTAGATGCGTAGAGAAACATTTCTTTCTCCCCAACAACAGATAGGCAGTATATCTTAGTACTAAAATTTTACAGAGGATACAGTTAGGGGGGAAAATATCTAAAAATGCTCTGCAGGGGGAAAATGAAGAAAAATAAATGTTTGAGAAACACCATTTTAGAGAGTATGCTAAAGAAAATGGAAAGAGAGAGAGAGTGCTTAAAATTAAAAAAAGCCAAATTAAAATTGAAAAAGCGTGAACCTGGCATCAGAGGAAAAGAGACATTGTTTTTCTAAAGAGTGAAAATACAAAATCATTTTTAGTTGAGGAAGCATGAGTAGGGTAGACTAGCAAGCTAAACCAGTACTTCCAAAAACACATGGTTAGAGATGATACCTGCAAACGAAAAGAGGAGTGAAAACCAAGAGGGCTCGTTTAATGAATTAAGCCTATGCCAAACTAATAGAGTAACATGAAACCACACTTTTAAATCATGTTAACTCTATATAAATTGTCATCTAAAACTCTTTTCCACTCTTGTGACAATAAGTTGTACAATTTAAATTGACCAGGAATGCTGTACTTCAGGGGACTGTACAGAAAAGGATCTAGTAGAGTCAAGGCCAATTTCCTCAATGTACGACATGTATAGCCACAAAGCACCCTTTGCTTGGAAGGACCCTGTGCTTGGTTTATGACTCTATTGTCAATGTCTTCAAATTCTTAATGATTTTGAACAAGGGGACTTATATTTTTATTTTACACTAGGTTCTTGCAAATTATGTATTTTGTCCTGAGTCCAGTAATAAAATAAGGGTGCTCTCAGAGGAACAGATAGGTCTAATCTTTGGAGGAGAAATTTCCCTTCCACAATTTAATTTCTCAAGATGTTACAAAAAGAAATCTTCCCATGGGAAGCAGTGGGCAAATGCTTCCTGTTTGGATGCTCTAGGGACCATGTTTCACCAAACATTTGCAGAAACAAGATGCAATGCTGTCTTTACATGCCAAAATATATCCCACTTGTAGGAAAGCAATGCTACTGCCAACCTGAGCCTCAGACTGTGGCTAGATTTTTCCCTTTGTGACCATCAGCATCCACCATCTTCATGTTGCTGGATAGAAGTTAAAAGAATAATCCGCTAAATCAAATACAGCCTATGCTCAATTAGATTTATTCTTTGCATCTTAAATCACATAAGGTTATATTTTTATTGCTATCATAAATAAATAAATTCCATGAAAGTAAGGCTATTCCAAAAACTTCACTCCTACCAATTCTAAAGTTCTATCATTTTAGGATATAAGAGTAGGAGAAATTATAGATAATTATGAGAGATGTGCTTTAGCCATTGTGAGAGGTACAAATGAAGTTTCTGCCTGTAATGTTTTGAAAACTGTCTGCAAAATTATGCTGGAGCAGCTGTTTACATTGCAAAACGATGGTATTTCAGGAGCTGATGAACTTTAGTTGCTGGAAGTGTAACCGTGGCAATGGCAAAGATGAATGCTCACCGAAAGTGTTCTCTTTCCTTCCATGTGAATGCTTCCTGTCCAGAGGCCTCTCAAGAGTAGAAACAAGATCTCTTTTCACTGGCATCAGCCCTATTCAGAGATGTCAGCAGGGAGTCAGGAAAGAAGCACTCAACCAGTGGAGCTGCCTTTCTCCCTCAGGGAGGCTATAGCTCTGTCTTTGCAGGTGATGAGAAGAAGGTGTGATTCTCACATTTAATGAAATCCCTGAAATTTGAGGCTTTCACTTAACATCTGGTCTTGAAAGAGAAACTCGTGGCAGGCTATTTTCCTGCTGCTGGCTGGCTGGTTGGGTCAAAGGGACTTCCTGTCCTCCTCCCCAGTTAAGGTAGCATTAGTGAACGATTCAGCTCCATTTCCCAGCAGGGGGAAAGCAGGCAAAGGAGCCCACTCAAAATGCAGGAGACTCCTGACAGCTAGCTCCTGCCATTTATAGCCTGTGCCCTCTAATCAGGTAGCTGTTCAATTATGTCCAATGAACCCTACCGCAGCAATTAAAAAAGCAAACACTTCCTGAGAAGGGCATGGCTGAAAAAATTGATAAATTCACTTTCACTTGTGACTCAAGACACAGTGAAAGTTGTTTAAATGTTACTTTCGAGCCATGGCTTAGTTCGGCTTTAAAGAGAGCTTACCCTTCTCAAAGGAAAGGGGCTGAAATCCACAAAGGCAGTGGGAAATTCCTGAACAGTCGGCAACCATCCATCACAGCTCTCTCTTCCTCTCATTTTCTCTCCCAGTAAAAATTGTATCTTTCTGGTAGTTACGGCGAGTATTATTGTAAATGCTCTGATTATCTGGTGATCCTGCAATATACAACCTCCCACCATATCTCTTTCTTTTTTCTTTTATAATTAGGGATGCTTTGATTCCAGAACTGATTAAATGAAGGATTGTTTCTATGGTTATTGCTTCCCTTCTATTCTGTTTTCCTCTCCTCTACCCTGTCTGATTTCTGTCTACTTCAAATGACTCAGGCTTTTCAGAAAAAGAAGCTCAAACAAACAGTGTAAGAGGAACATACGGGAGCCTGAGCATGCCGTCCTGTTACTGGGGAATGGCTGTGCATTAAAGTAGTGATCAACCTCTGAGAACAGTTTTTCTAAAGTATGGAGCTTGTAGTAAATATATTTGTATTTTCAGAAAGGAATGCTATTATATTGCATCACAATCTTAATAATAGACAGCTTTGACTTAAGTGACACCATATGCAAAACTATATTCTTAGGATACAACCAAAGATATATGTAAAGCTGTTAATTTGTTGGAAATTTACTGGTGTCATATGTAGAGGTAAAAAATAAGGTATGACCTAAATGTTAAATAATAGGATTGGCTAATAAATCATGGCTGCCTATTCCATGAATTACTAATGAAGTCATTTAAAAGGATTATGTAGATGTATAATTATTAATATTGGTTACAATATGCTAAATTATATATATGTATATATATGCTACCTTTAGATGATAGTATAATGGATGAGAGGTAGGTGATTCTTCTTTGAGGCCACCCTTTTAGGTGTTACAGGATCCTAGTGCCCTTATGAAACCTCTTACATTAATATCTCTCAGAAACGCCTACACCCGAGATCCCTGCTCTTTACCTGCTGTTTCAAGGTAATCATAGACTAACTGGAAAAAAATGTGGACTAATCACCTTCTTGGACCGTATATTCTGATTTGTACAGGGAGGGGGTTTGACCAGATGATCTTTCTGGCTCTAATAGTCTATGATTCTCTATGTCACAATTATTAATGAGTGACCCTGATGGCATTTTCTTTTGTCTTTTGGTCAGTGGGACAGGCATATGATGAATATATATCTTTAGCGAATGGTCAGCAGCCTTCAAATTAAAGGATACAGGGGTCTTTCCACCTATTAAGCCCACATACAGAAGTAACACTGGCAGTGCAGGGAAGAGAGAGCAACTCCAACAATGAAGCATTATGAAATCCAGACACTGTTTTCCAGCAGTTTATAGAGTACTTTTCTGATATTTAGAGGACTGTGAACCAAGTTAAATGTCCAAGATTTATCTATTCATTAGCATTCCCATAGTAAACTTTCCTGGAGTGCTTTACTGGTATAAGTTTTTCTTTTCATATTTGAGAAAAACCTTTAACTTCTGCCTTGAGCACTATCCAGTCTTAGCTTCCAAATGACTGCTTCCAACTTTCTCCAACTGCTTTGGCTCTTCTAGTAGTCCAGGTGATAGAATACATAAGATAAGGCGAATGCAAAGGCTTTTATCTGACAAAAAAAAGTGTGCGTGTGTTTTGTTTTTTTTTTTTAATTTCCAATTCCTTCAGAATATTCATTACTCTAATTACGTCTGTATTTTTCTTTTCACACTAGAAAAAAAAAAGGGGGAGAGTTTTGGTGGGATTTCTGTTTTGTTTTTAATCTTTTTTTTTTTTTTTTTAATCATCAAGTCTACATATTTTTGTGGCCAGAAGAAAATAACTTTCCAAACACTTGTATAAGCTTTAATTTCCATTTCCCTAATATGGTACCCAGCTGAGAAATCGATGTTTTGGAAACAAACTTCACTTTTTTACCGTTAGTCTAGGGAGATATAGCCGAATTGTATTCAATGTACTATAAGTTCTATAAATATTTTTTGTTTGATTGGTTTGATTTGATGTCTCTCTAGGAAGCAAA